>NW_020664530.1:8125688-8438285 GCF_002925995.2 Terrapene triunguis
CTTTCATATGAACAAGTTTTCTGAGAACTGTTTTCTTTAAAGGGAACATTGTATCCTTCATTCTGAATTTAACAAGGCTTCTTACAATATTTTTTTTTACATTAGATGCTACGTCCTAATGAGGGTCACTCGTACAACCTTTTTGCATTCATACTAAATACTTGACATTTCTTTTCACTTCAGACTCGATGATTAGCTCCACAATATGCAATTACATTGCTGTCTTAACTAGCTGTTTTCCTCAAGGATCACATTGCAAATGAGCATAATGATGGTTGAAGAGTTTTTTTCTGAAAAGTAAAATGAACTATAACATACCCACAGATCTGAACTCCGTTTTTGTAACACAGCAGCATGACTGGAATATGAAATCACTGGAAACAGAATAAAAAACAAAAATGTAAAAATTCTGTCTGCTTGGATTTCTCTGAATATGTATTTTAGACCTGCAGGCCTGTTAATTCAAGTGAATCTTATTTTAAAGCCAGTTACACTGGAGCTGTTCTAATTCTATGAAAGTGACCATATATCTTACTATCTAAGAGCACGGCTACCCTTGCAGATGTAGAGCGCCGGGAGTTAAACCAGCCCTTGGAGACAGCAGCAGGGAAAGCGCTTCCGTGTGTTTACACGGTCAGTTGCAAGCGCAGTGGCATGGCCACATTAGCAGCACTTGCAACGCCACAGAGAGCAGTGCATTGTGGTAGCTATCCCAGTGTGCACGTGGCTGCAGCATGCTTTTCAAATGGGGGGGGGGTGGAGTGTGTATGTGCGGGGAGAGACTGTGTTTTTGGGAGGCAGAGAGTCTGTCAGCATGCTGTCTTGTAAGTTCAGACAGCAGCAGGGGAAAACCTCAATATCAGCTTCTCCCCCCCACACACACATGCCTGCCTTGGCAGCACCAGCATTCCACAGTAATGGTTTGCTTTGTCCCGGAGCAGGTAAGTATGCCGGCTGTCAGAAATGGAGCTTTGAAAGGGGATATCCGCATTCCTGCAGCCGAGGTCAAAACAATGACAAGAGTGGCCACTTGACTTCAAGGGATTATGGGACATTTCCGGAGGCCAATCACAGCGCAGTAATGCAACACGTCATCCACACTGACACCCAGGCATTGCAGCCAGGGCGCAGCAAGCTCTATGCTTCTCGTGGAGGTGGATTACCAAGAGCGCTCCAGCTGCAGAGTCCAGGTGCTCCAAGTGCCTTGCCAATGTGGACACCTCAGGAGTTAGGGCGCCTGAGGCTGATTTAATGTGCTCTAACTTGCAAGTATAGCCAAGGCCCTAAGAGCTTGCAACTTTCTGTTTGCTGTAAATAAGCAATTAAAGGCCGGGGGTGGGGGGAATTGCACAGATGCTCAACGCAAATCAGAGTACTATGGGAGCAAATACAATGCCAGCTTTCATGCTTGCTGGAGAACAATTCTGAAGGCAGGATGGGTGACTGCCTGTCAGTGAAAGGGGAAGGTTCCTAGAAGAATTGAGTGGGAATGGAGCAGAGAGAACTGAGCTGCCTCAGGCACATGGGAAGAGAAGGGGCTAAACAAAGCAACAGAACTGAGCTGATAATCAGAAAGGAGGTGGAAGAAATTGTGTAATAGAACTGAGCTGCCAGGCAGCCCAGAGGAAGTGCCTACTACATACCGACCAGGCAAGTGATACTTTAAGGCAGTGATGAAGTGTCCATAATGAAGTGCTCTGAGTATGCCATAGGCTAAACATCTCTGTGTGTTGCCTGTTTACATCCTTGAGCAAAGGTCAGTGGTGACTGAACATGTGTCTCACTGGAGGTGGAAGGTGTAATTTCCAGCTCATGTAGACCACCTCATGCTAGGTCAATCACAGCTAGTTTGCTAAAAATAGCAGTGTAGGAGCTGCAGCGGTGTGAGTGGTGGAAGAGGCTAGCTGCCCTGAATATGACACGAAGCTGAGGGGAGAGGTAGATAAGCTGGAGGGTAGGGATAGGGTCCAGAGTGACCTAGACAAATTGGAGGATTGGGCCAAAAGAAATCTGAGGTTCAACAAGGACAAGTGCAGAGTCCTGCACTTAGGAAGGAAGAATCCCATGCACTGCTACAGGCTGGGGACTGACTGACTAAGCAGCAGTTCTGCAGAAAAGGACCTGGGGATTACAGTGGATGAGAAGCTGGATATAAGTCAGCAGTGTGCCCTTGTTGCCAAGAAGACTAAGGGCATATTGGGCTGCATTAGAAGGAGCATTACCAGCATATCGAGGGAAGTGATTATTCCCCTCTTTGGCACTGGTGAAGCCACATCTGGAGTATTGTGTCCAGCTTTGGTCCCCCCACTACAGATAGTATGTGGACAAATTGGAGAGAGTCCAGCGAAATGATCAGTGGGCTGGGGCACATGACTTACGAGGAGAGACTGAGGGAACTGGGCTTGTTTAGTCTGCAGAAGAGAAAAGTAAGGGGGGATTTGATAGCAGCCTTCAACTACCTGAAGGGGGGGTTCCAAAGAGGATGGAGCTAGGCTGTTCTCAGTGGAGGCAGATGACAGAACAAGGAGCAATGGTCTTAAGTTGCAGTGGGGGAGGTCTAGGTTGGATATTAGGAAACACTATTTCACTAGGAGGGTGGTGAAGCACTGGAATGGGTTACCTAGGGAGGTGATGGAATCTCCATCTTTAGAGATTTTTAAGGTCTGGCTTGACAAAGCCCTGGCTGGGATGATTTAGTTGGGGTTGGTCCTGCTTTGAGCAGGGGGTTGGACTAGATGACCTCCTGAGGTCTCTCTGTACCTAGGGTCTCAGATGGGTTTGTACTCAGGATGGCTAGCCTTTTCTGCTGCTCACACCACCGTGGCTACACTTCTATTTTTAGCATGCTAGTTCAATCAGAGCTAGCATGGGTATGTCTGTTCAAGTTAGAAATTATACCTTCTACCTCCAGTGTAGATATACCCAGAAGATAGGAGAGTTTAGATCTGAGCTTTTCAGCCATGTGTGTGTATTTCAAAGGCTGTTTTGTAGGAAAAGCGAGCAACAGTTTAGTTGTCCAACTAAGCCACAGTAGGCTGTGTAACAACTCCTAGAGTCATGCAAACTTTGCAATGGCTGCAGCAAGAAACAGCTTGGAAGATGTAGGCCCAGAATTCAAAGGTAATTACTTTGTTGGAAAGACAAGCAATAGTTTATTTGATAACCTAGCCACAGTAAGT
The DNA here is from genome assembly GCF_002925995.2 of Terrapene triunguis. Classification (NCBI taxonomy): domain Eukaryota; kingdom Metazoa; phylum Chordata; order Testudines; family Emydidae; genus Terrapene; species Terrapene triunguis. Next base: position 8,128,868 of record NW_020664530.1, read on the forward strand.
TTTGCAGTGAAACAAACAGCAATTTATTACCTTCATTGGTGTTGCAAAAGACAATTTGAATTGAGGAGGGAGATGGTTTCTCGCTATCCTATTGTAAAAGCCTAGCAATGGCGTGCTTAGCTACTGTAAGAGCCAGTTTAATTTGTACATGAACCCCATACTAGTTATTTTAAACACATTTGCATAAAAACCTATGTACACACAGAGTTGGTAGGCTTAAAAGATTGAAAAATGTCTGGGGTGCACAACACCATCTTGTGTGTGTTTGCGCATGCAGGGGTGGGGGGAGGGAAGCAGGCTGATAAAAATAACCAGCAGAAGATAATGTGAAAAGCTCTGGGTCATGTGCATATAAAGCATATGAATAATATAAGAAATTTGAGAAATATGTTATATGTAATGGAACTTTCCAGAATTCATGGAACTCCTACAGCCATGGATTCAGTGTAAGAAGGATGGTTTTGCTTAACTTGCAGAAAGCATGCGAAGCTTTCTGATGAAGGCAGCTCTCTTAAGTAGGTGTAAGACCTCTAGAATTGACATCCTGCATATTACGGAATTATAGAACCATAGGGTTAGAAGGGATCTTAAGAGTCACCTAGTCTAACCCCCTGCCAAGATGCAGGATTTCTTGTGTCTAAACTATCCAAGGCAGATGGTCATCCTGTCTCTCTTTGAAAAGCTCCAGTGACTGCTCTACAGTTCATGTTCATGAATGCTGAAAATGCTTTACTATGTACACACTCTCCTATTCAATTGATTTGTGAAATTCTTCATAGAGCGGCAAAAACTTGCTCTTTAAGACTCAGACTCAAGTTCTCTTTAGTCACTTGGTATGCAAAGATTTTCAGCACTTGCAGGCCAAAAATGGCCTTAATGATGGATTAAACTATATTAACGCCCACAGAGTGAATTAGAGAGGCAATTGTAAAGTCTCTATGGGAAGAGTCTCAGAAACGTACAAAAAAGCTAGGTTTATTACTATGTTGGCTGATGGATTCAAAGACTAGTCTGTAGCTGAGTGAGACACTGTACGTCTGCTTTATGCGGGTTCTGCCCTCTTCTCTTTGTGGTGACTGGTAGTTTTGAAGTCTGGGACAGCAGTTACTGTTAGGGAATTAAAACCGCTGTAAGAGTTGTGGGGATCAAGGCAGAAGCACTGAAATCAGATCTGGTAGGCCTGAATGTGGGTGGAGCAGCGGTGATTATTGGCAGTTCATTAACAGGCAGACCAAGCTTAGACAAGACATTTCCCATGCTGCTGTTTTGCACGTTCTCAGCCAATCTTAGAATGGCTGTGGCCTTGATATTTTAACGTATATCATTTCTTTGCTTTAACGTAAGGCTAAGTGGGAGACAGACCCACTGAAAAATGACAATTAGTTCAAAAGAGAACAAGCTGACCACAGAGAAATTCCTTCAGACAACCACAGCAGCCATTTCAGGCTCGCTCATCAGAATCAATTTGACTCATCTTGCAGGCCAATATGAACTTGAACAGCAATTGTAGAAGTCTCCTTTATTACAAGAAAATTTCTCCTTATGTTTAATTTTTTTATATATAATATATAAAAACAAGAAGGGAGTTCAACTTTGATGCTTGCATGGGACTGGTTTGGGCCTTCTCATTTGGGTGTCCTCTTGCTCCTATTGAAGACTTAGGAGCTTTGTCGCTGACCGCTTTGAAGCAATATCAGGCCCTTGATTTTCAGTGGGTCCCATCGCTGCAGTGATGGCTAGGGATTAGGACCAGATTCCTTCAATGGATAGTGTGAAATTAAAATGTTTCTTGCCTCCTTCATCTTTGATTGATTGAGCATGCATGGAAGGTCTCCAGCTGGAAGATGCATGTATATTTACAAGATGTAAACCTGTAAAGCCTGGCTTTGGGGAAATATTTATTCTGGTTTCCGATAATATGACCCTTGCCACTTGGCATGTGTTTAAACTGGGGATTTCCAAATGCAAATAAAAAGTCTGCTTTTAAAAAGAAAATGATCTGAAATAAATATTGCCCCCCTACACACACACACACACTTGGGAATGTGCTTCCAGCACAGTCAGCAACCAAGGCAAATGACCATCAGTGTGAATCCACTTCAAAGTCACGCATACCAAAAAGCTCTACTCATCTCACTTTGGTGAGATCACAGTTCATAAGAAGGGCTCTAGAGTAAGTAGTGCATCGTCAGCAGCAGCAACCCCTCCCCACTGCCCCAAACCAAAGTTCGTTCTCGTGCAATTGTAGCTGGATCCTGCTCCCACTGAAGGAAAATAGCAAAACTTTGATTCAATTAAATGGAGCAGCAGCAAGACCTTAGCTGGGGAACAGCATGTTAAGAAACAGGAAACTCCTAATACAACAGCTGTTTTTCTCATGGTGTTTCAGAAGTCAAGTGAAAGAGGAACTTTTACAGGAATTATGGAGTTAATGGTTTGTGGTCGGTCACACAGCACTATAGGAATTTTATTTCCTAAACAAAGAACAAGTAGCTGAGATTTTAGATCATTAAGACTCATTGTTCTGGTCTCTTTTGTTGTGGACTATAGTATTTTCAGAACAATCAATGTGGGGTCTTTTGCTCAACGGAAATGCCAGTCTCCTTTTAAACAGAACTAAAATGTAACCATCTCATTTTAATTTGTGTAATATTCCCATTAGTTTCCACATCTATTGAAAGACCAGTAATTTTTCCAAAGGCCAACAGTGCTCTTCAGTATGCCTCTCAATCAGAGATCTGACTGACATCTGTAATATGTTCATATAAAGCAGCATTAGTTTAAGGGAAAATCTTTTAAGCTATTTATATAGACCAGGCGAAAGTCTGTTTCTAATTGTCTGTCCATCCATAAAGATGGAACTACTATAATTTGGCCTAGGGTCACCAGGAAGGAGTTGATGTTGCTTACTATATAGTTTGGAAAAGAGTCATACATTTCATCTTTTTTTTCTTTAAGAAAGACCATTGATCTTCATTATGGGAGAAACACAGAGGGGTATAGCTTACCAGCAAGTAAAAGAAGAAAACCGTTAATGTGTGAATAAATACAGCTGTGAAACATTTGTCTTTTCATTGTTTTCCAATTGAATACCTGACCATGACCTCCCATAACAGGAACAAAGAAACTGTTGACCTCAAGAGAGAAATTTGTTTTCAGAAGACGAAGGTGTCCAAGTGATAACCTCTCAAATCCGGAATTTTACTTCTAAAGAGCTCAAGATGGCCAGAAGTTTCTGCATTTTCAGTGTATGATGCAAAGCCTGCTTCTTTGAACTAGCCTTCCCTTTATAATACCAGCTTTATAAAATAAATATAAGCCAGTTTCAGCTAACCTGAAGGAAGAGAGAGGAAATATATTTTATTTAGAATGAAAGCTCATTTAGGCAGGGACTGTCTTTGTTTGTACCAGGCCTAGCATAATGGGGACCTGCTACTGTAATACAAATATTATAGTATGAGTATTTCATTATTTTTGGAGGCTCCCAGATAGCCTGGTGATAAGTACCATGTAAAACCCTAGGTAATTATATGGGTCCACTGTGAAATTTATAAAGATAAATGTCTAATAGGTTTCATTGACCTGCTGAACACTTTTTTTTACTTAATTTTGATTGTAGGAGTAATATATCCCACAGCACATGTGACTTTCAGCCCGCCATTTGTTGTCTGTGTGAATAAAGTGTCTTGGTCAACACCACTTGTTTCAACCCCTGAATACAATTGGAAGAACTCCACTGGAAGCAAATGAGACTGTAGCTCTGAGTAAAGTTCAAAAATATTCTGTCATACTTTGTTCATATTTGGTCACAAATGAAGCAAAACCTTGGTCAAAAAATGAAGCATTACTGTCTTGCAAATGTGACGTGCCAATGCGAGACTCGTTTTTCCTTAAGGCAACTTTTGACATTGCTTATCTAATCTTGAAATGAAGGCCTATTATTTGCATACATACTCCCATAGGCACTGGGCTCAATGTGGTTTTTTCCATTGAAAAATTTTTTCAGGGCAAGATTTTCAGTATAGACTAGTAATTTTGGGTATCTCAAATTTAGGATACCCAACCAGAGACATCTTAGAGGCCTGATTTTTTCAGAAAGTGCTGACTATCTACTCTCCTGAAAAATTGATTACAAAAAAATTAAACCAGTATCTCCTTTCCCATCATAACCAAATGTTGAAAATCAAGTCAGTGTTTTATTTGTTGAATGAAGATATTGCATTACAACAAGTTTTATAACTGGTGTTAGGGTCTATCTCTAGCCTCACTTGCCCTCACAACACAATCCTCCCCGTCTCTCTCTCTCAGATTTTGAAGCTGATGCTGGCCTGTTGCACAGAAATACAGTATAGCACCACTAACTTGGAAATTCACCTACTTGGCTTGCACGTGGCCCTGAGGCCACGACCCAGGGCACACTGGAGGGATTATATCTCCCGGCTGGCCTGGGAACATTGTGGAATCCTTCAGGAGGAGCTGGAATGTGTTGTGGAGGAAAGGAAGGACTGGTCCTCCCTACTCTCTGTGCTGCTGCCATGACCCTTACCAGGAAAAGCAGTATAAAGGAAAAAAGATGGCTTGCACGCTTAGACTCAGAAGCTTATAAGTGATGTATGTCATGTATCAAAGGGCAGGGTCGAGTCCTTTATAATGAATTGTGATAGCTGTCAGTGAGGGCAGAGCAGATTATCCATATATTTTGCTGTTGCTATATATAGGAAATACATTTTAGCTGTGACCATATTTCTGCTTTTGTAGGCTGATCATTTCTTTCATTTTGACAGCTAATGGTTACAAATGTGCAACACCAGAAATTAGTCATGTAACATCATAAAATAGGGTCACTGATCTGAAATTTAATAGAATCATAGAAAATCAGGGTTGGAAGAGACCTCAGGAGGTCATCTAGTCCAACCCCCCGCTCAAAGCAGGATCAACCCCAACTCAATCATCCAGCCAGGGCTTTGTCAAGCCAGGCCTTAAAAACCTCTAAAGATGGCGATTCCACCACCTCTCTAGGTAACCCATTCCAGTGCTTCACCACCCTCCTAGTAAAATAGTTTTTCCTAATATCCAACCTAGACCTCCCCCACTGCAACTTGAAACCATTGCTCCTTGTTCTGTCATCTGCCACCACTGAGAACAGCCTACTCCATCCTCTTTGGAACCCCCCCTTCAGGTAGTTGAAGGCTTCTATCAAATCCCCACTCACTCTTCTCTTCTGCAGACAAAATAAGCCAAGTTCCCTCAGCCTCTCCTCATAAGTCATGTGCCCCAGCCCCCTAATAATTTTCATTGCCCTCCGCTGGACTCTCTCCAATTTGTCCACATCCCTTCTGTAGTGGGGAGCCCAAAACTGGATGCAGTACTCCAAATGTGGCCTCATCAGTGCCGAATAGAGGGGAATAATCACTTCCCTGGATCTGCTGTCAATGCTCCTACTAATGTAGCCCAATATGCCGTTAGCCTTCGTGGCAGCAAGGGCACACTGACTCATATCCAGCTTCTCGTCCACTGTAATCCCCAGGTCCTTTTCTGCAGAACTGCCACTTAGCCAGTTGGTCCCCGTCCTGTAGCAGTGCATGGGATTCTTCCGTCCAAAGTGCAGGACTCTGCACTTGTCCTTGTTGAATCTTGTCAGATTTCTTTTGGCCCAATCCTCCAATTTGTCTGGGTTACTCTGGACCCTATCCCTACCCTCCAGCTTATCTACCTCTTCCCCTGCCTTCCCCCCCCCCCAGCTTAGTGTCCTCCACAAACTTGCTGAAGGTGCAATCCATCCCATCATCCAGATCATTAATGAAGATGTTGAACAAAACCAGCGCCAGGACAGATCCCTGGGGCACTCCACTTGATAACTGCTGCCAACTAGACATCGAGCTGTTGATCACTACCCGGTGAGCCCGACGATCTAGGCAGCTTTCTATTCACCTTATAGTCCATTCATCCAATCCATACTTTTTAAACTTGCTGTATCAAGAGACTGTATCAAAATCTTTGCTAAAGTTGAGATATCATGTCCACCACTTTCCCCATATCCTCAGAGCCAGTTATCTCATCATAGAAGGCAATCAGGTTGGTCAGTCATGACTTTCTCTTGGTATATCCATGTTGACTGGTCCTGATCACCTTTCTCTCCTCCAAATGCTTTGAAATGGATTCCTTGAGGACCTGCTCCATGATTTTTCCAGAGACTGAGGTGAGACTGACCAGTCTGTAGTTCCCAGGATTCTCCTTCTTCCCTTTTTTTAAAGATGGGCACTATATTTGCCTTTTTCTAATTGTCCGGGACCTTTCCCCGATAACCACGAGTTTGCAGAGCCATTGGCCATTATCTCTGAAATCACATCAGCCAACTCCATCAGCACCCTGGGATGCATTAGATCCAGACCTATGGACTTGTGATGTGCTTTTCCAAATAGTCCTTAACCTGTTTTCACCACTGAGGGCTACTCATCTCCTCCCCATACTGTGGAGCCCAGTGCAGCAGTCTGGGAGCTGACCTTGTCTGTAAAGACCAAGGCAAAAAAAGCATTGAGTACTTCAGCTTTTTCCACATTCTCTGTCACTAGGTTGCCTCCCCCATTCAGGAAGGGTCCCACACTTTCCCTGACTATCTTCTTGTTGCTAACATACCTGTAGAAATCCTTCTTGTTATGCTTCACATCCCTTACTAGCTGCAACTCCAATTGTGCTTTGGCCTTCCTGATTACACCCCTGCATGCTCAAGCAATATTTTTATACTCCTCCCTAGTCATCTGTCCAAGTTTCCATTTCTTGCAAGCTTCCTTTTTGTGTTTAAACTCATGAAGATTTCTTGGTTAAGCTAAGCTGGTCACTGGCCATATTTGCTATTCTTTCTGCACATCGGGATGGTTTGTTCCTGCACCCTCAATTAGGCTTCTTTAAAATACAGCCAGCTCTCCTGGACTCCTTTCCCTCTCATATTAGCCTCCCAGGGGGTCCCGCCCATCAGTTCCCTGAGGGAGTCAGTCTGATTTTCTGAAGTCCAGGGTCCGTATTCTGCTGTCCTTCTTTCTTCCTTTTGTCAGGATCCTGAACTCTACCCTCTCATGGTCACTGCTGCCCAGGTTGCCACCCACTTCTGCTTCCTCTACCAATTCTTCTCTGCTTGTGAGCAGCAGGTCAAGAGGAGCACGGCGCCTAGTTGGTTCCTCCAGCACTTGCACCAGGAAGTTGTCCCCAACACTCTCCAAAAACTTCTTGGATTGTCTGCACTACTGTATTGTTCTCCCAGCAGATGTCAGGGTGATTGAAGTCCCCCATGAGAACCAGGGCCTGCGATCTGGAAACTTCTGTTAGTTGTCCGAAGAAAGCCTCATCTACCTCATCCTCCTGGTCTGGTGGTTTATAGCAGATGCCCACCAAGACATCACTCTTGTTGCTCTTGCCTCTAAACTTAACCCAAAGACTCTCAACAGGCTTTTCTCCAGTTTCATATTGGAGCTCTGAGCAATCATACTGCTCCCTTACATACAGTGCAACTCGTCCACCTTTTCTGCCCTGCCTGTCCTTCCTGAACAGTTTATACCCATCCATGACAGTGCTCCAGTCATGTGAGTTACGCCACCAAGTCTCTGTTATTCCAATCACATCATAGTTCCTTGGCTGTGTCAGGACTTCCAATTCTTCCTGCTTGTTTCCCAGACTTCTTGCGTTCATGTACAGGCACCTCAGATAACTATCTGATTGCCCTGCTTTCTCAGTATGAATCAGAAGGCCTCCTCCTTGTGTTTCCTCCCGATATCCCACTTTACCTCCAGGCTTAGATTACCATCCCCCGGTTAACCTAGTTTAAAGCCCTCCTCACTAGGTTAGCCAGCCTATCTGCAAAGATGCTCTTCCCTCTCTTTGTTAGGTGGATTCCATCTCTTCTTAGCAATCCTTTTTCCTGGAACAACATCCCATGGTAGAAGAATCCAAAGCTCTCTCTGACACCACCTGTGTAACCACGCATTTACCTCCACAATTCGATGGTCCCTACCTGGGCCTCTTCCTTCATGCTGAGTAAGCAGCAAGGCACAACATGGTAAAGATGTTAGATGGGAGAAGATGTATTAAAATAACTACTTTATTAGCATTATAATGGAGAATTGTGAGGGAGAATCCTGTAGAAGTTAGAGCAGGAGACCGGTGACAAGGACTCCTGGGTTCTGTTACTATTGCTGCCACTCACTCAGTTGGTGCTCATGGAAAAATCCACTTAACTTCCATGGGCTTAAACCTGTAAAATGGTTATATTAATACTTACCTCACTGCGGGGTTGTGAAGCATAATTAATTGTTTGCAAAATATTTTGAGAGAGATTTAAATGAAAGGTGCTATGGATATTTAAAGTACAATTATGTTCTGTTACCATCCTATAGCAATATACAAGTGTAGAGCTGTATCTCATTTGTAAATATTGCTGTAGGGGGGACCTGACATCTCATTTCCCGAATCATTGGATAGAACAAATCTGGGGATGGTGGAGGAACAAAACAGCAGCATAGGCCTCATTGTAGCTAGAGGTTTATTTAGGACTAGAAAATGTCTGAATCTCCTTTCTCCTTTCCTATGAGCATGACTCTTGTGGAACCTGAGTGTGCCTCAAAGTTGCTACAGCCTTTCACAACTTTATTCTAATGGCAGTAATGGTAATGTTCTGTTTTCCTGTTCTTAGCCTATAAGTTAACAAGAAACATGTTGTCCTTCATGCTTCATCGCTGTTATGTTCTGTCCTTCTCCAGTCTGATATTGACAGCAGAGACTCGTATTTCTCCCTGTCTCTTGCTATTGGCACTAACACGCTCACACTTTTGCTTTGCCTGGTTAGCATTATTTAAAATGTGAACATCTGGATTACATAAATCAAAAACATCGAACAAGTCTTACAGAAACTAAATGACATTTAACCAGAACTTTGCAATTCATCTACATTTTCTAAACATATGTGAAAATCCTGCATCTGTTTTACATTTAGTACATAACCCTGACATGGAATTATACATCACATTCTTTTGTCTTAAAGCTATATGTAACGTGCTGAAAATTTAAACGTCAACCTAGGTTTAGTATTTACTGATACAAATTCAACTTGCTCATCTACCCAACTCCAATCTTTCTGTGACTAATTTGAAATTAATCATGCATTCCACCTGTCTATTGAGCCTCAAATTTCCTAATTACTACTGATTGAAAATCCATAGAAATACATTATAGAACTAGTTTTTCAGTTAATCATTCTATTTTCTGAAATATTCAGATAGGGGTCTTTGAGTTAGTTCCCTAAAATTGTATCTTTATTTTGTTTCAGATGTATTATGGGTATAATTATAGTGGGAACAACCATGATTGCTATAGTTCAGACTGTATAAAACTTTCTATTCTAAACCCCTATTTTCAGTCACTTATCTCTGACATTTCAGACTGAATTTGTATTGATTTGGTCTCCACCCAAAGGTTAAGTAAAACAAATTCAGCTATTTCTAACTAAAGGTAGAATTTAAAAAAAAAAAAAGAACTTCTCCCTTCACAAAAAACAATATGACCTCATGAACACCTGTCAAATGGAAATGGCTGGGGGAGGGAGGTAGAAAGTTGAACATCAGTGTGAGAATAGTCCTTATTGATTAAAAGTGCCTTTAAGTACCCATATATTCAAAAATCCTGAGTGAGACCTCCAAAATCATGAGATTGGCTTCAGATTTACAGAAATAATCTTGGATTCTTTATAAACCTTCTGCTTTCTGAGACTTTTTTAAGTTTCATTCAATTTACATTTTCATGGTAATTTTCCCCTAAGAGATAAAAACTTCTAAAATGAAAGCTAAGTTTCTCATATAATCCCTTGCCTCCAGTAGCTGGGGCTTTAAGAAAAATAATAAATATTGTGAGATCTGAAATAATCATGAGTTGGCAATACTGTAAATACCATAGTTTGGTTTTGATTTGACCAATTAGATTCCTCATCATGTGCTGTGCATTCATTCTATACTTTGCACAGTGTTTTTTCACTAAGGTTGTAGAGTGCCATGATGTATAGTTCTTATTAAAATATGCTTTGTGGGTTTCATATATTCCTAATTTTCCTACATTTCCGGTGATAAACTATGTGCAATTCAGCAAGTTCAGTATTACTACAGAATGCTCATGGGTGGCATAGTGGTAACTTACAAACACACTCTCTGGCTTCAAAGTAACAGCCGTGTTAGTCCGTATCCGCAAAAAGAACAGGAGTACTTGTGGCACCTTAGAGTAACAAATTTATTTCAGCATAAGCTTTTGTGGGCTACAGCTCACTTCTTCAGATGCATACAGTGAAACACACAGACAGAAGCTATTTATACATACAGAGAACATGAAAAGGTGGAAGTACGCATACCAATTGTAAGAGGCCAATCAATTGAGATGAGCTATCAGTAGCAGCAGAAGAAAAAACTTTGAAGTGATAATCGAGATGACCCATAGAAGGTGTGAGGAGAACTTAACATGGGGGGGGAAAATTCAATTAGTGTAATGACCCAACCATTCTCAGTCTCTGTTTAGACCTAAGTTAATTGTGTCTAATTTGCATATCGAGTTCAGCAGTCTCTCTTTGGAGTCTGTTTTTGAAGTTTTTTTGTTGCAAAACTGGCACCTTCAAGTCTGTCACTGAGTGATTAGAGAGGTTGAAGTGTTCTCCCACTGGTTTTTGAATGTTATGATTCCTGATGTCAGATTTGTGTCCATTTATTCTTTTGCGTAGAGACTGCCCAGTTTGGCCAATGTACATGGCAGAGGGGCATTGCTGGCACATAATGGCATATATCACGTTGGTAGATGTGCAGGTGAACGAGCCCCTGATGGTGTGGCTGATGTGATTAGGTCCTATGATGGTGTCACTTGAATAGATATGTGGACAGAGCTGGCATCGGGCTTGGGTACTATAATGGAGAGCTTCATATGTTTACTGTTTCTTATGGATTCACTCTTTTAATGTTTGTGCTGCATTTAGTATCATATTCAAGGACAGAACTCCAACTCACTGATTTCTTCCCTCCCCCCCAAATTTAAACCATAAAAATGTATTTTGTTAGTAGCCTTCATAATTTCACTAGAAATGCAACTGTCTGAAACTGTTTAATGAAACCCCTCCCGAAAACACATTTTTCAGGCATGAAAAAGCCTAGAGAATTAACAACTGTCAATAATATGCCCCTCACTAAACTCATCAGTGTCAGTATTTCAGTTTCTAATGTTTCCTGATCTAGTCACAGATTTTTCCCTTTTGAGATTGTGTATGTCAGCAGCAGTTGACTTCTTAACTGCTTAAAAAGAAACATCATATCATGGGTTTACATGGTGGCGTTGTCTTTTAATGTATGTATTAGAGCTGGTTAGAAAAATGTTTTAATTTGTTTTTCTGTGGAAAATTGTGACTTTTTGGCAAATCAAAACTTCCAGCTGAAAACTTTGACTTTAGAAATGCTGTTGTGGTGCCTCATGCCTTTATTTTTCTCTATGGGCTGGGCTGGGCTCCCTGGCTGGACTACATCTCCCAGGGTGGACTACAGTTTTCCCTCTTGCAGAACTACTGTGGTGCAACATGGATTGAAGCCATGATGGGAGATGACATCTTGCATGGGGACATGAGACACCCAAGCTACAAATTCTACAAGACACTGTGGTGGTATTTCTGAATTGAAACTCTGGTTTTTAGGCATTGTTTTTTATGAGAAGCCAAAATTTTCCATGGAAAGCAGACTTTAAAAAAAAATTACAAAATCCAATTTTCTGTCAAAGCAGTTTTAACAGAATTTTTTACCAGACTTCATAAATATCCCTGGTTAAGTCAGCAGAAGCATCTGAAAAAATATTTGTACTTCTTTTTTCTGTAAGGGATCAATTTCATATCAAATCTCAAATACAGTTTTCAAGGGGAGAGAGGATTTTGTTTGTACCCCAGACAGGATTGTGAGGATGAATTTTGCACCATTAGAGATGCCTCCATTCAGCTGAGACATTAGATTGAAGTCCCCCTTGCTCAGTGGGAATTTCACTAACTCCTGTGAGAAGGAGATCAGGTCCACTGTTCACTGATGTATGTGAGCTGTTACAGTGTGTTGGATCAGATAGTCACTATGCTCTCAGGACCAAATTTCACACTGTTTGATGACCTGTCTAACCCCACTGAAGTTAATTCATTTGCATAGGGCAGTGGTTCTTGACCAAGGGTACATGTACCCCTGGGGGTACATAGAGGTTTTCCAGGCAGTACATCAACTCATATAGATATTTGCTTAGTTCAGCGTTTCTCAACCTGGGGGTCATGACCCCCAGGGGCTTTGCGGGATGGGTTTAGGGGAGTCGCAAGTCCAGCGCGGGTGTTTAGGGGGTGGCAAGCAGGGGAGCTCCACGAAGCTAAATTACATGCTTCAGCCCCAGGTGGCAGGGCTCAGACTTCAGAAATGCTGAAATATAACTACAATATTTATATTCCAATAAATTTATTTTATAATTATATGAGAAAGTTAAGCAATTTTTCAGTAATAGTGTGCTGTGACACTTTTTTGCATTTTCATGTCTGATTTTTGTAAGCAAGGGGGGAGGGATTGTTAGGGAATTTGAGATCCTCCCCCATGAAGACCCTGACTGATCCCTAACCTCTCCCATTCAATCAGGCATATCTACTTCTGTCTTCATGTGTCCTTGCACCCTTCCACCCCCTGTCCCTCATGTGGCCCTGCACCCCCACTCCCATTCAGCCCCGACTCAATGTTGTCACCCCCTAGCTCCAATGCCCCCACCCCAGTCTCTCTCCCTATTACCCCTTCTGAACCCCAGTCTGTGACCCCCATGTGCCCCAATCTCTGTCCCCCCCCCATATTCTCTGCCTCCTCACCTGGCCCCTTGGGCACGGTGCTGTGAGGAATGCAGCCTCTGTCTCCTCTCTCTCCACTGCTGGCTGCTCTGGCCTATGAGCCAGCTGTCCTCTCTTCTGGCACCACATCAGCCCTGGTGAGCAAAATGTGTAATTGCAGCATGACCCCTCTCATGACTTCCCTTCGCCTCCCTGTCAGAATCAATTATTTTGAGGGTTTAAAAAAATATCTGTGGGGGATATTAATTCTGCACTTGCGCAGCAGTGCAGAATTTCCCCAAGAGTAATTGTTAGGTTGACTTCTGTCTGTAAAAGGCTGGCTGTAGTAGACCTCACTGTGATTAACTACATGAAAGACTAAGGGAGCCCAGCATGATTTGCTGTTCATTGTGTGCCTATGGTAGAAAACTAACTGAATTAACACTGTTATTGTTATCTACAAAAGAAAGGTGACAAAATAAACTTAAGATAGTCTTGCAGTATCTCATCAACTCATTGGAAAACTGTACAACATTTAATTTGAGCAAAAGAATACGCAGGAACTCAGTCAGGATCTCCTACCAGGGCCGGCTCCAGGCACCAGCCCACCAAGCTTGTGCTTGGGGCGGCACCTGGAGGGGGGCGGCGCGGCGCTCTGGCCGCCGGGGGGAGAGCCGAGTCCTCGCCGCCCCCCCGCCGGGGCCCCGGCCGCCCTTCCCCCCCCCCCCCCCGCAGGGGCGGGCGGGAGGGCGGCCGGAGGCTTTTTTGCCTGGGGCGGCAAAAAAGCCAGAGCTGGCCCTGTCTCCTACAAATAGACTTTCCCTTTCTGAAAAAAATGCATATGGTATTCATCAACTGTACAATTTGCTTTCAACTTACTGGAGATGCTTAGGACTTCACATGAAGTATTTGGGAAGCTACCCAAGAAAGATGATTCATGCTTCTCCAAAACTCATATAAAAACGATCCCTTACCTTGTACTTACAGAATGGTATCCCAATCATTTACGGATTTATTCTTACATATGTTAAGGCTTTGGGAACGAATGGCATGAATTTGAGCTAAGAAGAATCATAGAATCATCGAAGATTAGGGCTGGAAGAGACCTCAGGAGGTCATCTAGTCCAGCCCCCTGCTCAAAGCAGGACCAACCCCAAATAAATCATCCCAGCCAGGGCTTTGTCAAGCTGGGCCTTAAAACCTCTATGGATGGGGATTTCACCACTTCCTTAGGTAACCCATTCCAGTGCTTCACCACCCACCTAGTGAAATAGTTTTTTCCTAATATCCACCCTAGACCTCCCCCACTGCAATTTGAGACCATTGTGCCTTGTTCTGTCATCTGCCACACTGAGAACAGCCTAGCTCCATCCTCTTTGGAACCCTTCTTCAGATAGTTGAAGGCTGCGATCAAATTCCCCCTCACTCTTCTCTTCTGCAGATAAAATAAGCCCAGTTCCCTCAGCCTCTCCTCATAAGTCATGTGCCCCAGCCCCCGAATAATTTTCGTTGCCCTCTGCTGGACTCTCTCCAATTTGTCCACATGCTTTCTGTAGTGATGCAGTACTCCAGATGTAGCCTCACCAGTGCCAAATAGAGGGGAATAATCATTTTCCCTTGATCTGCTGGCACTGCTCCTACTAATGCAGCCTAATATGCCATTAGCCTTCTTGGCAACAAGGGCACACTGACTCATATCCAGCTTCTCATCCACTGTAATCCCCAGATTCTTTTCTGCAGAACTCCTGCTTAGCCAGTCGGTCCCCAGCCTGTAGCAGTGCATGGGAATCTTCTGTCCTAAGTGCAGGACTCTGCACTTGTCCTTGTTGAACCTCATCAGATTTCTCTTAGCCCAGTCCTCCCATTTTTCTAGGACACTCTGGACCCTATCCCTACACTCCAGTGTACCTACCTCTCCCCCCAGCTTAGTGTCATCTGCGAACTTACTAAGGGTGCAATCCATCCCATCTTCCAGATCATTACTAATTGAATACCTATTTGATTTCCTATAAGGCCTCAAATTTGTAACAAAGCTAAACACAAGCCAAGTATGACTGTTCTAAAAAGTTCTTGACTTCCAAAGGTGGGCCTCATGCTCATTCCCTCTGCCAACCCTTCTGTTCTCTAGTGGAGCCTTTTTCCTGTATTTTTTATTTTTAAATATTGCATATCATTATAGTGAAAGGACATTGGCTTCTTTCAGTTAATGATATAGCCACAGGCCAAGAGCTGCATAATCAATGGCAGGGCAAACATTCCCACAATGCTTCACCAACATGCCTTAACACGGATATGCAGGGCTCACCTCTGAGCATGAAAAGTAGTTTAGACTCTGTGCCCATTCAATTCTTGCCCTCAATGCTGAGACCAACAACTAGAGGTAACTGTGGTGGTGGCGGCTAGTGGCCTGGGGATACTTGTCTGCAGAGAATTGGGCAGAAACAAGCTCCTTTCATACAAGACACAGAACGATCATCCGATAATAGCTACTTTGGCACTATGAAGCTGGGTGAACAATGCAAAAACGTTTGTATTCTGCCAAATCTTTAGGGGTTGGCTCCAAAGCCCATTGAAAACAGTGGGGATCTTTTCATTGGCTTCAAGGGACTTTGGCACTGATGTGTCTTGCTCTTTTATACAATAAACAAATGTGGAAACCACACAGACTCCAAATGTGTCTACTAAATTTTATAGACGCATGCAAGGCCTACCTCTTTATATACTGCTGCTCTGACTGGTTTCTTGTGGGTTCAAAAACGTAGAATATGGTGAGCACCACCAGAGAGGTCATCAAATATTTCATTATATACTGCCTTATTCCTATGTATTGGGGGAGTGTTTCAAAGGCAGTTAGGCACCAATCCCCCTTTGAAAGTCAATAGCCGTTAGGTGCATAACTGTAATTTGTGTATTGGAATATCTTCCCCCCTCTGTCCTTAACTTCTATGTGCCTCAGCTTACTTAATAGTAAAGTAGGGATAATACTTCCCTACCTACCAGGGAGTAGGACTTATTCATTTGAAGTTTTAGCTGGAAAGTACTAGTGATAACTCTTTCAGGAGTTCAGAATTCTGAATTTGGGTCCTCCAATAAGTAAAAAGTTTTCTAATTCACATGCAGTGCAGAGTTTGAGAAGTTTCTTCATTTAAAAAAAAAAACACCTATGCTGAATTTTAGAAAAATAATAATGCAAGACTAGCATAAAAAAGGAACAGAATATTCAAAAGTGGAACAACTCACTAAAATGACACCGCCAAATAAAAGTTTAATCATCCTATTTTGCTTTCAGTTACTCTTATGCAGCCCCTTTTGGTTTTGGTGGTGTTACTTCATTGTAAACAAGGGCAAAATTTTGAGGAAGCTGCCTTGATTCATAGGTTAAGTTGTTTCTTATTTCTGTTTCATGGTTCTGCAGATGTTGGAAAAACTTGCTTTATGTCAAAAGGTGTAAGACCTTTGGAATGTACTGCAAACCTGTGTAATTTCATACGCGTTAGAATAATTTTTTTAAATGTCCTGCTGTAGATTCAAGAAACAGGTGCTCTTGAGATAAAGACTGCTTGTTCATGTGATCTTAAAGCGAACACATCTGTCAAAAACACACATTGGATTAGATTCTCAGCTGGTCTAAATTCATGTAGCTCCATTTAAGTCGGTTTAAACAAGGATGAAATCTTGGACTCCCACTGGAGTCTGAGAATCTTTCCCATTGACCAGGACTTCAACCCAGGTGTTTAATAAGCCCTGTTAAATATGGTAGTGTGGACAAGAAATGTCAGATACCTTGATGATGGGTGCCCTACAAATGTCTGCAATAAACAATGAATGAAATAGTCTGAACACTGAAAGTGAATTAAATATGGCTAAGTTTTGCATCACATCTTTTTATGGAAAAATAATTTCAAAGGTTGCAGCTGTCTTTTTTCCCCCTTTAACTGAGAGCAGTTAGCCTTCAGTAGCACAGGAAATAGTGGAGATGCAGCTGATGTCTCTTTTTTTTCTATATCTGCACAGCTGCAAAAATGCTTTAACAATATGTTAACACAGGAATTGATTTGGACCAGATCATGAAATGGTGTAAACTGGCATAAATCCAATGATTTCTGTGAAACTCCTGTGACTCCCTCCACCTGAGGATCTGGCCCTTAACAAATATTCAGTGGAGCAGAGCCATGAACTAACCTCCCAGGTGAATATCCTAATTGTCAGGCTACAGATTCATATTGTCTGTATTGCCCAAAAACTATTCAAGTATTTCCTTCAAATTGGAATAGTTTCACGAGGGAGACTATCAGACTTACCCCAGAACAGCCCATTGGTTTAGGAGGTGGGAGACCCATGTTGCAATTCCTGCTCCACATCAGGCCCAAAAGAGAAGTTGAATCTGGGTTTCCCACCACCAGGTGGGTGCCCTAACAACTGGACTAAGGATTATAAGAAGGGCATCCTTCCCATGTGCTTCCTCCTTCTCTGTTTTGTGAATCTAACCCTGTAAAAATGCCCAGAAACAATGTTTTTGTTCAACCAGAAGCAGACATGATTGCTGAAATTTCAGCATATTTTGGTTTCAGTTCTACCTGAATGGATTTTCATTTTTTTTATTTTTTTTCAGAACCACCAGTGAGCTCAGCTCTGTTCCTAACTTACACTGGTATTAATGTGAGGACAATCAAGCCCATAGTTCTAGTCTTATTTTAAAGAACCGCTCTTGGTTTTTGGGCACTGGTACTGTGACCTTAACTAGGGCAGTGACTGTTGCAAAAGACCAATTGTTGTACATGTAATGTTCACTATTTCTTACAGTTGAAAGATTTTCTATAGGTCTTTTGTTAACTGGACTCTTTTTAATGTTAAGTCCTTAAAATTGGATGAACTTCTAAAATTCAGCATGTATGTAAATTGTAGAGAGCTGTGTATCATTGTTCACCAGATAGTGAAGATAAGTAGAGAATTTAATATATGGAGGAAAGGGTAGCAGTGGCACCTAAAATTTAAATTGAGCTAAATTCTCGCCTTTGATGTTTGCTTAGCTGTTAAAAGTAGAGATGGGCCTGATCTGAAAAGATTGCAGGATTTGAACAATGACATAAAAGGGACAAAGTCTGTAAGAACTGTGTGTATCTGAGGGCAGAGTGTAGCTAAGATAGTGATCTAAACATCCATGGAAAAATGGGAATCTGGATGCTTATTGCCCAACAGGTTCCAAATATTGGGGGAATCTGGAAGAAGTATACAAATTTCATAACTGGTTCCTACCATTAGCATAGGCTGAACCAGGGGCGGCTCTAGCTTTTTTGCTGCCCCAAGCATGGCAGGCAGGCTGCGGGAGGTCCCCAGTCCCGTGGATTCGGCGGCATGCCTGTGGGAGGTCTGCTGGTCCCGCGGCTCCGGCATACCCGCCACCGAATTGCTGCCAAATCCGCGGGACCTCCCGCAGGCATGCCGCCGAAGGCTGCCTGACTGCCGCCCTCGCAGGGACTAGCAGGGCGCCCCCCACGGCTTGCCACCCCAGGCATGCGCTTGGAGCGCTGGTGCCTGGAGCCACCGCTGGGCTGAACCAAATATTTATATCCGAGCTTTGACATGGAGTAAGTTTAAAAGACCTGCATATGAATTTTGAGGCCTAGACACAACTCTTTTTTTCTCCAGTAACCTGATCACTTGTGTGAACATCAAGAGGGGAACATCAGACAAACATTACAAATATGCTTAGGGGAGGGTAAGACAAAGCACACTGAGTAGAAATTTGGTGTCACACACAGCACAAAAAATAAAATGCAGGAGTGAGCCACTAAGACATTCTTCTCTCATCTCATTTGTAGATGAGAGGTAAGAGACACAGAGCAATTGATTTGAAAGAAGACACTTAGGAGTTGGGACTGAAGCAGTGGCAACTTGCCTGCTTAAAGAAATAGAGCAAGGGCAAGAAATACCACCTTGTAGATTGGAAGGAGAAACAAACAATTAATAGAAACGCATATAACTGAAGCTTAAAAATATACGCAGCCTTCTAGCAGAGCTGACCACTGCTACACCAGCCGGTGCCAGCAGCAAAACAAAAACAAAGCTGTAAATTAGGAAATAAAGTCGTAATAAGAGAGCTGGATTCCTTCCTCTCTTCATGGGGAAATACAAAACAGATAATATTATCTCTGTGGCTTTCACACATTTCTAGCACCAAAATTACCAAACTCTCTTTACATTTTTGCATGGTTCTGATCAAAACAGGAAGCACTGAACCACTACAAGAAAAGCCTTTTCTGGTTGGATTTAGAAGCAGACGTGTCAGAAATATCACCAGTGAAAAGAAATGGTACTTGCAAGATTTTGGGCCCAGTTTTACAGAATCAGTTTGGGATATGCATTTGGAATCATTTTGGATGCTTATCTATATCAAAGTATTTGGAGCAGCACCAGTCTCTAATGTACCCATCAGAGGGATGAACTGTGCTTAGTGATATTCTTGACCCCATGCAGAGAATGGCATGAGCATTAGTTAGGATGGAATCATGGGGAAGCCTGCACTTTCTTAATGCCCATTTCTCACACATGCCTAGATTCTTAACCATAAAAGTTATTTTTTTAAAACAATGTTTTATATTTTGGCCTCCATCCCCATCTAGTGTTTCTAATTGTTAGTAACAAGATTAGTCATCTATATTATCTCATTAATAGAGCCAGGCAAAAAATTTTCATTCGGAACATTTTTTGGTGAAAAGTGCAGATTTGGCAACACCAAAACTGTTTTGCAAATCTGTTAGTTTCACCAAAGTGTGTGTGTGTGTGTTTGGAGGGGCGGGGGGATTCTGAACAATCAAAATGGTTCATTCTGATCTCTTTGAATGAAACATATTTTTGGAGGGGCTGGGTTCAAAATGACTGTTTAGCAATTCCTTCCATTTTATGTTTAAACCTTAAACCTTTAAATCCTCAAAATTTAACCTAAATGTCTCATTTTTGGGGTCGAATGAAACTTTTCATATGACCCAATTTTTCACTGAATTTTGAAAAACAAAAATTCAGATCAAACTGAAATGAAATTTTCAGAACTGCCAGTGAACTAAAAAATCAATTATTTGCACAGTTGTACAGTCATCATTTTTTACTCACTTAGCTAATAAAGCTCTCTGTTCTTTGTGTGATACTTTCTTCTGGTAAGAGTTGTGTGTTCATTTTTATGAACATCAGTCTCTGGACTTTAGTGGCAAATAAATAAATACTTTACTCAGTTGTTGGCCCTAGCTACTGAAGTGGCTGTAATATCTCTAGTACTGGAATGAGCTTTAACTAAGGCAGTTTATGACTTCAGACTTTCACATGTTGTGATGCAATTGGACTCTCTGGCAATTCACTACATTCTGCATACTTTCATTGGTCCAATACCACCACGTAAGGTGCTGACCTTAAGTATTTTGGTGTCCCTCTCCCACATCAAAGGGGAAAATAGTTATAAACATTTGTATTGACATGTTTGAATTTTACAACTAATTAATCAGAACAATGACAAAAAATAGCATTCATATTTTAAAAATAAATCTCTTCCCTGAGTGATCATATCCAAATTTGAAAAGCCCTCTACCAGTACAGGAAAACTTTTAAATACACCAGTTTCTCAAAATAAATAGTCAAACAACTTCTTTGTCTTCTTTGTTAGTAAACGCAAGCACTATTAAATCGTCCAAAAAAGCGCAAAGCCATAATTGAATTATTTTACTCCATGCAGAAATAAAAATATCTATAGCCTAAAAAAAGTCTAGATCCAAAATAGTAGTCCCATTTTCTGAGGCTTTTGCATGAATGTATAAGGTCAAAAAGACCTGCACATCCTCCTCATAAAAATCTGAATTATTTTATCTGTATCAAATTGCAATTTTCCTGGGTGTGGGGGGGGAAAGTCATAGACGCAGACACACAATCACCACAGAGAGAGTGTAATTTTTTCTATTGGCCACATCAAGAAAAATAAGCACTTTTTGCTCCTTATAGAGAATATTATCTCTATTGCCCGTACTCCATCATTTTTCTCTTCAAATAGCTTTTTCTAAAGAAATAACTATAGAAAATAGTGAAGTGGATCCATTTAAAGACACAGACCCGGTTTCTTTGTTACTACAGTATTCCCTCCAGGGAAATGTCGTAATTGAGAACGTTCAAGAAAAATAAAACTGATTCCAAAACACACTAGCTCTCATGCTTCAAAGACGTGAATATAATTTGCCTTTTTTTTTTTTTTAGGTTCTCTGCCCTTCTGTGTAAAACAGTTATCTTTTAGAAGGACTTTGTCTTTCTATATTTCCAAATCAGCTATTTGCCTCTGTTTCTCATCCAATTTATTTTCTGCTATATGTGTCTTATCCTCTAATTGAGAAATCTTATTGCTTAGAGTATTCTATTGGAACCCAAGTTTGTGTTCTAATCAGTGATTAACTGCAAAACTGGACTCCAGAGACACTTTAGGGATTGACAGAGTGTTCTAAGTGTCTGGGTCCAGATGTTGAGCTGCATGTGGTGCCACTAAGGAGGGGTGTAAATTCACTGAGGGATACCTCTACTTGAGCCAGCAGCGCTGGAGGAGGCTGATACAGTGTCCTTCCACTCCAGTTCTATCCTAGGCTGCTGTTTGTTTCCACTGAACTCATGCTCTTATGCTCTCATGAGGATTTGTGGGTTGTTGTGTTTTTTAACTCTCTGCTATGAAATCAAGAACTGAATTAAAAACATAAAATGATAAAATCCTTTTTGGCATCAATGGAGAGAGCAGCAGTGATGGTATTTTACATCATTTTCTTGGTGAATTGAATCACAAAAAAACTTGCATCACTGTATACATGACATGTCTGCAGTATGTTTCAAGAACAAACATCGTCAAGCTGAATGAGTTTTTGAAGTACGCATCCCAACAGCAGCAACATAACTTTTTAATACTTTGATTAAAAATTTGTATCAGGAATTTTTGTATTCAGTAGGAACTCTGGCCCTGTAAATGGGAGTTCTACGCATAGAGTAGTTGCAGATTCATGTTGTCTAAGTGTAAGTACCCATGCAGTGAATAATCCAGAAAGGCATATTTTATTAAGAATTTGTTGTGTAATCCCAAAAATTTATAAACCATGTAAAACCTGGATGAAAAGCCATCAAAATTTAGAACCTTTTTGTTTGCTGTAAGAATTTAATACTGACTGAAATAGCTTTAGAGCTATATTGTAGGAAGAACTAAACATCAGGTCTTCTCAGAATATCTTGTTATGTTAGGTTAAAATCTAGAAAAGTTTTAAAACTCTAAAAGCGTTGGGTTTGTAATGAAAGTTAACATTCTCTGTAAATATCGCTAATGTTCATGAGTTTCTCTCCCCTGGCTGAATTCATTTAATTTTATCTTCATTTCTCTTAATTTTGTCATAAGCTAATAAATGCCTAGAAGTATTCTTTTCTGAATAACAACTATGATTGAATAACTGATCCTAGTTCCTTTGAAGGCAAAAGGAGCAGCCAGTGCCTACCTATTGAACTAGTAGAGCTGATTGAAAAGTACAAAAGTCTGCACTGAATTTTTTCCCCAAAAACTTTGAAAATTTCAAAAAAATGTGGATGAACTCTAATACCTAGTGTTAGGCACTTAAGTCTGCACTAATTGTAATGTATGATGAAAAAATATCACTAGATTCTTCACTCTTGTATATTGCTCATGTCCTCCAGCTTCCTCTCATTTACTTCAACAGCATACACACCATTTAAAGTATTACTGAAAGAGCCAATCAAGCATTAATTTAGGTCCAGTCCTGCAAACACAAGTAAAGTTAAGCACACATTGTACAATGGTGAATCTTTCCATTCATTTCAATAGGATTACTCACAGAAGTAAAGTTAAGCATGTGTACAAGCGTTTGAGGGATGGGGGCTTTGATTTGGGATGCCCCACAGGTTGAATAGGTGCTCTCTGCAGCATTGCCCCTCTTATCACAGAGCCCAATAATCCATGAAGGGGCATACACTGAGCAATGGGATCTTATATAGAAGAGTCTCCAGGCCACACTCCTATGATTCTCTTACCAGGATCCTTTCCTTCAGATTCATAAACCTGCAAAAAAAAAAAAAAAAATTCCTGACCACACATTCTTTTTGTGGTTCACTTCATTGCAGAGCTCTCCTATTTCACACACTGCACTGTATACCTGTAACCTTACCTTTCATTTCTGACATCAGGAAAGGACTATCTGAGGATTCCCACTGCTGTAAAGTGGTGCAGTTAAGCATAGGCATAGCCCCAATCCTGAATCCACTGGGCAGCACAGTATGGGGAGAAGGTGACCAGCCCTCTGTGGAGAAAGAAGTGGTTCAGGACTATTTAGAAAAGCTGGACAAGCACATGTCCATGGGGCTGGATGCGCTGCATCCGAGGGTGCTAAAGGAGTTGGCGGATGTGATTGCAGAGCCACTGGCCATTATCTTTGAAAACTCATGGTGATCAGGGGAGGTCCCGGATGACTGGAAAAAGGCTACTGTAGTGCCCATCTTTAAAAAAGGGAAAGAGGAGGATCCGGGGAACTACAGGCCAGTTCAGCCTCACCTCAGTCCCTGGAAAAATCATGGAGCAAGTCCTCAAGGAATCAATTTTGAAGCACTTCAAGGAGAGGAAAGTGATCAGGAACAGTCAGCATGGATTCACCAAGGGCAAGTCATGCCTGACTAACCTAGTTGCCTTCTATGATGAGATAACTGGCTATGTGAATGAGGGAAAAGCAGTGGACGTGTTATTCCTTGACTTTAGCAAAGCTTTTGATATGGTCTCCCACAGTATTCTTGCCAGCAAGTTAAAGAAGTATGGGCTGGATGAATGGACTATAAGGTGGATAGAAAGCTGGCTAGATTATCAGGCTCAATGTGTAGTGATCAATAGCTCCATGTCTAGTTGGCTGCCAGTATTAAGTGGAGTGCCCCAAGGGTCAGTCCTGGGGCCGGTTTTGTTCAATATCTTCATTAATGATCTGAAGGATGGCATGGATTGCACCCTCAGCAAGTTTGCAGATTACACTAAACTGAGAGAAGTGGTAGATATGTTCATACAATCATAGAATATCAGGGTTGAAAGGGACCTCAGGAGGTCATCTAGTCCAACCCCCTGCTCAAAGCAGGACCAATTCCCAACTAAATCATCCCAGCCAGTGCTTTGTCAAGCCTGACCTTAAAAATCTCTAAGGAAGGAGATCCACCACCTCCCTCAGTAACCCATTCCAGTGCTTCACCACCCTCCTAGTGAAAAAGTTTTTCCTAATATCCAACCTAAACCTTCCCAACTGCAACTTGAGACCATTACTCCTTGTTCTGTCATCAGGTACCACTGAGAACAGTCTAGATCCATCCTCTTTGGAACCCCCTTTCAGGTAGTTGAAAGCAGCTATCAAATCCCCCCTCATTCTTCTCTTCTGCAGACTAAACAATCCCAGTCCCCTCAGCCTCTCATAAGTCATGTGCTCCAGCCCCCTAATCATTTTTGTTGCCCTCTGCTGGACTCTTTCCAATTTTTCCACATCCTTCTTGTAGTGTGGGCCCCAAAACTGGACACAGTACTCCAGATGAGGCCTCACCAATGTCGAATAGAGGGGAACGATCACGTCCCTCGATCTGCTGGCAATGCCCCTACTTATACAGCCCAGAATGCCATTAGCCTTCTTGGCAACACGGGCACACTGTTGACTCATATCCAGCTTCTCGTCCACCATAACCCCTAGGTCCTTTTCTGCAGAACTGCTTCCTAGCGATTCGGTCCCTAGTCTTTAACAGTGCATGGGATTCTTCCGTCCTAAGTGCAGGACTCTGCACTTGTCCTTGTTGAACCTCATCCGGTTTCTTTTAGCCCAATCCTCTAACTTGTCTAGGTCCCTCTGTATCCTGTCCCTACCCTCCAGCGTATCTACCACTCCTCCCAGTTTAGTGTCATCTGCAAACTTGCTGAGAGTGCAGTCCACGCCATCCTCCAGATCATTAATGAAGATATTGAACAAAACCGGCCCCAGGACCGACCCCTGGGGCACTCCACTTGAAACCGGCTGCCAACTAGACATGGAGCCGTTGATCACTACCCGTTGAGCCCGACAATCTAGCCAGCTTTCTATCCACCTTATAGTCCATGGAGGATAGGGATAGGATACAGTGGGACCTAGACAATTTAGAGGATGAGCCAAAAGAAATCTGATGAGGTTTAACAAGGACAAGTGCAGAGTCCTGCACTTAGGAAGGAAGAATCCCATGCACTGCTAAGGACTAGGGACCGAGTGGCTAGGCAGCAGTTCTGCAGAAAAGGACTTAGGGGTTATGGTGGACGAGAAGCTGGATATGAGTCAACAGTGTGCCCGTGTTGCCAAGAAGGCTAATGGCATTTTGGGCTGTATAAGTAGGAGCATTGCCAGCAGACTGAGAGACGTGATCATTCCCCTCTATTCGGCATTGGTGAGGCCTCATCTGGAGTACTGTGTCCAGTTTTGGGCCTCACACTACAAGAAGGATGTGGAAAAATTGGAAAGAGTCTAGCGGAGGGCAACAAAAATAATTAGGGGGCTGGAGCACATGACTTATGAGGAGAGGCTGAGGGAGCTGGGATTATTTAGTCTGCAGAAGAGAAGAATGAGGGGGGATTTGATACCTGCTTTCAACTATCTGAAAGGGGGCTCCAAAGAGGATGGATCTAGACTGTCCTCAGTGGTACCAGATAATAGAACAAGAAGTAATGGTCTCAAGTTGCAGTGGGGGAGGTCTAGGTTGGATATTAGGAAAAATGTTTTCACTAGGAGGGGGGTGCAGCACTGGAATGGGTTACTTAGGGAGGTGGTGGAATCTCCTTCCTTAGAGGTTTTTAAAGCCTGGCTTGACAGAGCCCTGGCTGAGATGATTTAGTTGGGGATTGGTCCTGCTTTGAGCAGGGGGTTGGACTAAATGACCTCCTGAGGTCCCTTCCAACCCTGATATTCTATGATTCTATGAAAAGGCTTATCTGAGTAGATATGAATTTAATAGCTATAGGTGAGGGTTAAATAACTGGTCTTTTGTCTGATATTTTCCTTTGCATTTTTCTGGATTTGAAAAATGACTCACTAAGGATCAACTAATTTCATTGTTAGGAACTTAAGTCTGCACTAACTGTAATTTATAATAAAAAAAAAAATCACTAGATTCTCCATTCTTGTATATTGAGCATGTCCTCCAGCTTCCTCTCATTTACTTCAATAGCATTCAGTAATACTTTAAATGGTATGTAAGAGCCAATCAAACATTAATTTAGGTCCAGTCCTGCAAACACAAGTAAAGTTAAGCGTTTATAAGTGTGTACATTGCATTATAAGTGTTTTTAGTTAGTACTACTCGTCACGAGTCTACAGTCTGTACAGGGGTCAAATGATACATGTTAACATGAAAGATCACTTACTTGCATGCCATTTACATAAATTTCTTCAGATTTTATTCCCTCCTTCTAGCTCTTCTCCCCCGCCTGTTTAAAGATAATGCGTGAAAGCCTGACCCTAGTGAAAGCAGTGGGATTTTTGTCAATGAAGTCAGCAAGGCCAGAATTTCACTCAACCAGCCCATTCTGTTACACCAGTGTGAACTGAGAGTAATTCCTCTGAGGCTTGGTCTCCCCTTAAAATTTATACTGGCATAACTGTCACTCAGGGGTATGAAAAATCCACACCTCTGAATGATGCAATTAAACTGACCTAACCCCCCAGTGTAGACAGCGGTAGGTTGATGGGAGAATGCTCCAATCGACCTCACCTCTCAAGGATGTGGATTACCTATGCTGACAGGAGAAGCCCTTCCCCTGGTGTCTTTACTGAATTGCTACAGCCATGCCAATGCAGTGTTTTAAGTGTAGACAAGCCCTTAGCATAGGCTACATCTATACTGCGGGGTTATGCCAGCATAGGCTCCATAGTGTAGATGTAGCCTGAATGTCAGTGGAGTTACACCAGTCAGCACTAGTTAGAGAATGAGGCCCATGGCTTTTGCTAGGCTCTGAGCTTTAGATGATGTGATTCCCATCCATCACCTCTTTAGCCTTTCTCTAGGTAAATCTAATCATTTTATTTTTTATCCTTCATTACCAAAATCGGAAAAATGGAAAAATACATTAGGAAAATTATAGTATCTGAAATATAATAAAACCACTCAGCCTTCAATATACATTTTTCATTTAGAAACAGCATGAAAGATTAATAAACTAGACTGCATTAATCATAAATATTAATGATAATTCAAATGAGGGAAAGTATAAAGAAAAACAGTAGGAGCTCTGGTAGCATCTGAAAGACCAGAAGGAAAGTTTTGACTGTGCTGTAAAATGCAAGCATAATGATTTTAAAAGAGGGGAGGAGGGTGCTGTGATTCATGTGGTCTGTGTCAGGAATTTAACAACATGTGCTTCAGGATGATCTGTTCCACTCCATCTAGCATCTGAGGAGAAAAGGATGAGCAGTCAATGTCATAATGAAATGGGTAATGATAGATTTGATGACTGATGTGATTTATTCATTCAATGATCTAGCCATTCACTAACTCCGAATAGTGATTACCCTTGAAGAGTTTTTAATTGTCCCAGGTAACTAAATGACTCTAACTCAGTATTCTTTAGGTGCTCCTTACTAGTATAGGAAGGTTTAGGTAAAACTAGACCATAACAGTAATGATATTTGATGGAAAAAGCAACATCTGGAAGATTTAAGGGTTACCATTGTATAGGGCCTGTTCAATTAGCACCGTGCAGTGAGGTGGATGACCTAATATTTCTATATAGTTCTGCCTAGCTCTCTCAAACTGGTGATTCACTCAGCCCTGTCCTAAAGGCAGACTCTCACCAGCAACAGAGCCAATTACCTGTGATGGTTTAAACTGCTCCCAATATTCCTCTGCTGATTGCAGCTTCCTAAAGTGCAATTCAAGTCAGATAAGTGATTCTATAAAAATGTTACAATAGGATTGTCATATTTTGTCCGTTCTTCCATGTCACATGCTCAGTGTTCCAGCTTTTCTAACTGACAAACCTACAAACTCAGCCTGGGAATCAAAGAGGCAGAGTTGTTGCTTTCTCATGCATCACCATGCCCACAGTGCTACCTGTGTAAACCCATTGCCTTCAACTGCACAAGTGTAACTGATTAGAACATATAGAACTACGATGAAGGCCAAGAAAGAACGGAATCCAGCTTGCTCTGTTGGCTCTTCATGGCTGCTGGGACTAAAAGGGGTGGGGGGGAAGCAGTGAAAATGTATCTCTTTCACTGAAGTCAGAAGATCTGACTCTGAATATACATGAGCAGCAGATCTGAGTGGAGAAAGTTTTTACATAGTGCTGAGTGCTGTTTTTACATAGTCAGTTTTCAGTGTGCAGTAGCACTTTAGGAACGATCTGCACCTGAGACGGCTTATAAGATTCCTGTCCCACTTGTGTCAATTTCTCTTTCAAAAGGCTTTTGCTGCTGCCACTCAGTTTTGTGTGGGAAGCCTTTCAAGCTGACATGGCTCTGCTGCATCTTTTAGTCATAAAAACAAACCTCAACAAATATTCAAGATCTCTTGTATTTTTTTAAAAAAGAACAGGAGTACTAATTTGTTAGTCTCTAAGGTGCCACAAGTACTCCTGTTCTTTTTGCGGATACAGACTAACATGGCTGCTACTCTGAAACCTTGTATTTTTAATACTTTTTGAACAGCCAGAGTCTAAGGTTTCTGCTGGGTAACTTCAGAGAAGGAAGCTGAGAAAAGGAACACTGAAGGACCTGTGATTTGGCTGGAGAGGCAGCAAAGGAAAGGGCTAGACGAGTGGCTTGAGGAGTGAAGGAGTGTAAGCCGGCAGAAACAGCAAACTTTCAGGTATGGTTTGTAAGTAGCTTGGAATGCTGCAGAGGACCTGGGCTAGCTGTCAGGGACTGTGAACATGATGGTCAGTATTTAGGGTGACCAGATGTCCCTATTTTATAGGGGCAGTCCTGCTTTGGGGGGCTTTTTCTTATATAGGCACCTATATCCCCCCCCCCCACCCTCTGTCCTGATTTTTTACACTTGCTATCTGGTCACCCTATCAGTACTGAATGTGTTCCCAATTCACAGATGAAACTAAATTCAAAGATTTCCAGATCAATAATTAAGGTAGCAATTTGGGCCAGATTTCTGGGCCCAGTTGAGCTTTGTTCACAGTGGGACCTGGATCTGGATGGGGAAAAGATCGCTCTAAACCACCTTTCTGCTCCCCTAGTTGTCTTGACTAGGCACTGAATGAATCCTGGTATAACTTAGAGCACCATTAGGATATGTTCTTTTATATATCCTAGGGCTTAATGGCAACATGCTACAATAATAAATAATATAATACTCTTAACCTGTATAGCACCATCTTATCTGATGTTCTTTAGAATGGTGGTTACAGTATTTTCAGGGCCTCAAAACTCGGGGAGAAGGAAAGGAAACTTGAAATATGAAGTCTTTTGCTTCTCCCAGATTCCTCATTGGATTGAGTCCCCCTGGATTGAGGTGTTGGTGGAAGAGATCTTTCTTCTAGTGACTTCCTATAGGTTTAGATTCAAGCTCAGCCATTCACTTTCTAAATCTGCTCTTTTTAAAGCTACTGTAACACACAGCCCTACTTTGATTCACATTTTTAAATCTCACATGCGCTACAAGTGTGTTATATGTAAATGCAAGCCTACTCCTTTCTCCTCCAGCTAATTTAATCCCAGTCGGCCACATAGGTGAATAAATAAAAAAGGGCCTGCAATGCATGGAGAAAAGGGATATTAATTAACTGGAAACAATACTGTGACTCGCATAGAAGATGTGATAAGATCACATAACATGGTTATTATCTTTAGAAATCGCAGCAGTGAGACTGGGCTGAACATTTTTGCAACTCGTCAGATCTGGAAATGAGTCTGTTTATACTTTTAGTCTCTGCTTGTAATGCACCTTGGAAAACATGAGCAGACACAAATGGCAGAAACAAAAGCATGTTTTTCCAGTAATCTGTTTTTTGTTTTTTATTTTTAAGCCCACTATCTGCTGAGGACTCCAAAGCAATTCAGTGTTATGATTGTTACTGAAAACCAGCTGCAATTATTTTGGCATGCTTGAAGGATTAATTCTAGACTATTTCCTCATGAGGACTTAAACATCTTACACACGTTAAGGGGCCACAGTGTAAATTTTCAGAAATGCCTAATTTAATCCACACTTTCAGTACTCAAACTTGCAAAAGTAGCTAAGTGACGTAAGAGTCAAATTCCTGTTTTTTTAAAAGTGACTTGAAAGTCAATGGAATTTCAGTTCTTACGTCACTTGGGTGCTTTGGAAAATTGTAGCCACAGGCCCTAATTCTGTGTCACGTTATAGCCCCGTGACACCATTCAACACTGATGGTTAGACCATACCCTTTGATTATCCTGGTTGTGGGTGCTTCTCCTCTCTGATAGCCAGAGCCAGCATAACAGCTGTACTCTATCTCCCTGCCATGGCCTAGGCCCTAGGGGGCAAGGAAGGGGCAGGAGAGAGTTTTCAACTGGAACACCTGGTTGAAAAGGGATCCTGGTGGCTCCGGTAGCACTGCTGACCAGGCTGATAAAAGTCCAGTTGGCAGCACAGGCAGGCTCCCTATCCAGCTCCGTGCGACTCCCAGGAAGCTTCCGGCATCTCCCTCTGGATCCTAGGCAGAGGGACAGCCATGGGGGTTCTGCGCACTGCTCCCCATCCCCAGAGCCAGTTCAGCAGCTCCCATTGGCCAGGAACTGCGGCCAATGGGAGCTGAGGGGGCAGCACCTGCAGGCGCGGGCAGCATGCAGAGCCCCGTGGTCACGCCTCTGCCTAGGAGGCAGAGGGAGATGTCTGTCATTGCTTCCTGGGAGCCACCTGAGGTAAGTGCCACCCAGAGCCCACAACCCCTCCCATGCCCCAACCTTCTACCCCAGCCTGGAGTTCCCTCCTGCACCCCAAACCATTTATCCCTGGACCCACCCCAGAGCTGCACCCCCAACCAGAACCCTCAACCTCTCCCACACCCCAACCCCCTACCCCAGTCCAGAGCCCTCTCCTGCACCCCAAAGCCCTCATCTCCAGCCCCACCACAGAGACCGCTTTCCTAGCCGGAGCCCTCACCCCTTCCCTTCACCCCACCCTCCTGCCTCAGCCCGGATCCCCCTCCTGCACCCTGAAACCCTCATTTCTGGCCCCACCCCTGAGCTGGCACCCTCAGCCCAGAGCCTGTCCCCTCTCCCACACCCCAACCTCCTGCCTCAGCCCAGATCCCCCTCCTGAACCCCAAACCCCTCATCTCCGGCCCGACCCCAGAGCCTGCAGGCAGAGTCCTCACCCCCTCTCTCACCCCAACCCCTTGCCCCAGCCTGGTGAAAATGAGCGAGTGAGCCAGGGTGGGGGGAGAGAGCGATGGAGGGAGAGGGGATGGAGTGAGCAGAGGCATGACCTCGGAGAAGGGGTGGGGCAAGGGTGTTCAGTTTTCTGCAAATAGAAAGTTGGCAACCCTAATGGCTCTGAAGGCCATTGCAAGCTGATGCAATTTAGATCAGGCCTGTAGCTGCATTGAGGGGCTTGAAGCTACCTTTGCTCCCCACATGCTGTTTCCACCCAGTGCAGGAAAGCTGTAAGTAAGAATCCAGTCTGCAGAGTTTAAGCCATGCAAAGTACAGTAGCCATATACTGCATCACTCTCATGGTTTTAATATCCATGCAGATTTCATAAGGAAGTGTGCCTGTTACAACAGTGCATAAAACTACCTACTGACCTTGATGGAAGCCATATGCATTTTCTCTCCCCCATCCTATATGTCCCCCATGTGTTTGGCTCTGTAGGTGTTAAGTTTTAAAACAGATGTGTATGAAGTAGATATACTCTTCAGCAGAACTATGAAATGCTGCAGAAAGCCAAGACCCAAAAAAGAGGTAAAAGTAGTTCAAGCTAACTAATATTACACGACCTGCAAAACATAAATAAGAGGGAGTATAGTCAGTTTTGTTACCTTTTTAGTAGGGGTAAGATAGTACCAACTACCAATGTAGTGGTATTCTCATTTACCATTAAGCTGGGATAATGTTCAAAGCAGTAACACCTTCCTTATAAGCCAAAAGATATCAAATTTCTTTAACTGCACCCACTTTGTTTAGGGATTTCTTTACTTCCAGAGGGTGAAATAAATATCAGATGAAACTGGAGTTTTATAACACATACAGTGATTTTTTTCATATCCAGATTGTGATCTTGATTCCGTCACTGTGAATTTAGAGTAACTTCACTTCATTGGAATCCAGTCAACTTCATTGCTGTAAATGAGGTCAGAATTTGTCCCTAGAAATTCACAACAGACATGTAAGAGTTGAAAGGAGCAAAACACACATTTTTACACCACACACACATACTCACTCACTCTACTCAGAACAGATTTTGAACCCATGATTCTCCTAAATTGTAGCTACCTACATGGCAAACAAGCTACAGGTGAAGAAATTCACTGTCCTCTGAAAATATATTATAGGTAGTGCAGGTAACCATACTTAAAGTTAAGGTTGCCCAAAACTTCCCTTTTAAGACCTATTTTCAGTTGCGTATAACTTTGCCAAACTTTTACTGTTTCAGCTGAATCTTTCAATGATGGGTCTGCATCAGAATAACTTTTTTGGGAACATTTCCACAAAACCAGTTCAGTCATTTTCAGCTCTATAGCAACTCTGTCAGTGACATGAATGGAGTCCATTTCTCCATGGTGGCATTCAACTGCCCCTAAATCATGAGACCATCCTTTCTTTTCATCCAATCCCCTTTCTCATTCACCACACACCTTCCAAATTCTGCAACCAATGAGGTCTTCTTCACTGCACAACTCTGATTCATCCCTAGAACAGGTCCCTCCTGTGAACTAAATGAGGCAGGGATCCTATGGTGGTGTATGGTGGTGGTGTATGAACAGGTCATTAAAGACAGTGTCATAATATGTCTGCATAAGGGGGGTGAATTAAAGTTGCACAGGCAACCTCTAAATCTGGCATTTCCTAACTTGAGAACTTGACTTTGCAGCCTTCATGTTTTTAACATTTTTTGTGTGTGAACATGTAGTTTGATTATACGGAATAGAGAGGAATGACACTCCAACTTAGTGTTTGTCAACAGTGCTAGATTGAGATACATGGAAAATTAAGTCCTCGATTTACCACAGATTATGTACAGCACAAGCTGCAACAGTGCAAGCTTCCCTACCAACATGACTCAGTTCAGATCAGAGGAGACTCCCCTCGATCTGTGTAAATGTAGCTCGTTCCCCATATCCATTTATGGTGAAATTTTTCAAAAGTACCTTAGGGAGTGCATAAATTTTCCATTGACTTTCAGTGTCAGATGGCTTCCTAATTCCCTTAAGAGACTGGCAGTGAGTTAGGGTAGTGGGTTTTGTGATGTGGATGCATCAACAGCAGGAATCTCTCTCTCTCTCTCTCTCTCTCTTTCTTTGGTCAGAATGCTTTAAACACAATGGGGAAATCATATTTATGGGGGTTATTGTCTGTATCAGTTTGAGACATTTTATCTTTAGTGGGGATGCGTTCTAATTTCAACCCCAAGGTGCTGCATTCTAAGAATATAAAGTTTCTCTATTTAAATTCCACACTTATATTGCCTACTTTGTATTAAGCCAAATTTATGAACTCAGTGATTTCTTCTTCATAGTGGCAGTGAAAAGGAATTTTCTCCATAATTTCTTTAGGCCGAGACCTTTGAGACACAGTAGTCTCCTTGAAGTCAGTGAGATGACACACATGTTGAAAGTTAAGCACTTGTTTAATTGTCTGAAGCCTGAAGGCCTAGGTTAGCAAAGAAAGTGGCTTGGCCATGTGGATCAATTATCCCTAGCAAAAGAGAAACCGTCCTTGAATAAAAATGTCTTGATTAAGCCAGGAGAATTTACAAACTTGACTTGGCCAGTGCTGCAAGGCTACTCTCCTAAAAAATCCAATATGGTTGCAGGCTGTGTGGTGAAAATGTTTTAATATTATTTTTTTTTGCTCTGATATTGTGTATATTCCTCATTCTATAGGCTTATATATTTGGGAATTATAAATTATCTTCACATTGGAGCCAGAATATACTTTAAATCTTTTATTCATAACCATTCATTGCAGTTTGATTCCCATTTTCTATTGTATTTTCAAAACCTCACTGTTTGTCTTAAGGTGACATTGAGTAACACAATTATTCTATAATGTGTGGGGGTTATTCAAAGCTTTTATTCAGTAGTGACCTGGGGAAATTTCATTTGGCTTCATATAGAAGGAGTTTGACATATAGGCTACATCTGTACTTGGTGCGGGGGATATGGATCCTAGCTCACATAGGAGTCTGGTGGCACCTTAAAGACTAACAGATGTATTTGGGCATAAGCTTTCGTGGGTAAAAACCTCACTTCTTCAGATGCATCTGAAGTGAGGTTTTTACCCACGAAAGCTTATGCCCAAATACATCTGTTAGTCTTTAAGGTGCCACCAGACTCCTTGTTGTTTTTGTAGATACCGACTAACACGGCTACCCCCTGATACTAGCTCACAAAGACACATTCATGCTCGCTTTTGTGGAGCTAGCACACTTAAAATAGGAGTGTAACCATGGTAGTGCGGGCAGCAGTGACACGAGCTTCCTGTCCCACAGTAAAAACCTGTCTGGACCACGTACGTATGTCCTCAGGGGAGCTAGCCCATGCCGCTGTTCATGCTACACAAGTGCAATGAGTGCTATAGTGAGTATGTCTACTTAGCCTTAGTTTAGTCACCCCCAGGATTGTTTACAGAATTCCTGTTCTAAAAGATCTGTGGTCACATAATTCATATTTGTTGTTTTAACAAATGCTAGCAGGATGCTGAGCACTGTAGAGGACACAAAATGAAGATGATCCAGGCACTAAGGATTTTGGTCCCTTTTCGGGCAAAGATTTAAGCACATGCTTAATTTTAAGCACATGTTCAGTACTATTGGGTGAAACCCTGACCTCACTGCTTAAATCCTAGCCCATGTGGTATTCAGTGTGACTACTCATGCTTAAAGTTAAGGCTCACGGTCTAGGAGTAAATGTTTCTTTGCATTGTTTGCAAAGTGGATACAGTCTGGACCTGCACGTTTTGATGTAAATAATTTAATTACAAGTTTGTATTATGCGTGTTTCCTGCAGTTCAACTATATTTAGAAGAACCTTATCCTCTTGTCCATCTGGAAATGTTATTTCCATGGGGCTGCTCCTATAAATAACATTATTCGTGTGCATGTTACAAAGTTCAGACTGAGTGACCTATGTGGACAGAGTTGTGCTGAAATACATTTTGGTCGAAGGCTTGATCCAAAACCGATTGAAGTATTGGCAAAACTCCCATTGTCCTCAACAGGACTCGGTTCAGGCCTTAGAATGAGAGTTTGTGCACAGCAAGGACTGAATAAGGTTTGGCTCTGTCTATATCAGCCGTTGTTCAGCTACAGTTGAGAAGGGGTTGAGTTTGATATCTGAGGTAAAAGCTAGACACCAGTGGAAGTCTTGCCATTGACTTAATAGGATTTCACCCTGATGTCACACATGATTTCTTTCCTAGTATAGAAGCAGAGAAGTTATTACAGGCAGTACTTCCAACAAATCAGTAGCAGTAAAGGTTAGTTCTGAATAGTGGTGCTGTTCTGCTTCAAGTCATTCTAGAATTAATTAAATATGATATTTTTGAAATTATTTTAACTTCAATTAAACAATCATTAAAAATAGATCAGAGCCTCCAGAAGTAATTTGGTTTTCTGCCCCAAGCACTCGTCTTTAGAATATGAATAGAGAAGGAAGTACTATTACAAAATGTTTCTATACTTTATGAATGATGACTAGAATAGTGGGTGATTAAATATAACTGAATGATAAATTCTCTTTCATCTAGTCTGTGCAGCCTATGCTTATTTTGTCTACATTTCAATAAATCAACTCTTTTAAATCAGATGCAACTAAAGAAATCAAATGGTTTTTAAAATTGTTGATTACATCAGCTATGTGGCATGGAGGATAATTATAATTAATGTACAGTTCTGAATTATTTTTTTATATTTTTATTTATAGTTTGTTCCATTCAGCAGGGTTTTGCAAAATGTAAAACACCATTATATTTAAAAACATCAAAAAGACATTGAAAAAAAATATTTGACAAACGAATCCTGGATTAGGGGCTAGGCATGTCTTATCAAGCATGTCCTGTGAATGGTGTTGAAACTTCAGATGCTTTCACATGGTCTCAAGGTGACACATGATGTTAAACCTTATCTTTTTATTAGCTCATGCTTTAGATCTGATGACTGAAACAGGGAAAACACTTGTGATAATTTTTTTCATTTTTTTTTTTAAACTTTCAACGGGAAAACTACAAGTTACTGAAACTTTTTAACCCCTTTGTTATATAATGGAAAATATTAAACAAAACTTCAAGTTTACATACTGACTGGTAGGTTTGTGAAATCAATTTTCCCAGCCACAAACAAAAAGCAGACAAAAGAGAAAAACAACAAAAATAATCCTTCTCTTTGTAGGAAGGGGATAGGTCGGATATGACTGGATCTGAGTGCTCCTAAAGTTCAGTTGTTTGGATGTGGAGTTTTGGTTTCAGCCAATTTTTGTGAACATCAGGGAAGTGTAATTGATAGTTGGATGGTGACTTTTTTATGGTTTTTTAATTTTATTTTCTAAGCATGTTATATATTGCTTGACCAGTCAAAGCACTGAAAGGTATGTAGGTGCAGATTTTTTGCTATACATTTCTAAGGAATAGAAGGTTGGGGTGTGTGGGTGTATATTTAACTTACAGGTAGTTCCCTGAATGCATGCTTAAAAAAATAAAGTAAATATTTAGGCAGGGAGTGTGGAAAAACAGGCTGAAATTTCCAACTCTAACCTCTATGATAAACATTTCTTATAAGATAGACAGGAACATGAACCACCACTAGTTGGCACATAAACAAAGGCAAATAAAAGAGCAACAGATATAAATCACAAGAGTAAAACAAAGCTTATTTTCTGTACTGTCAAACTCTCACTTAATACAAATCTCCATAAATCTTTACAAATGGATCCAGTTGGATTAACCTAAAAAAAAAGAATGGTTAACTTAAATTTCCATAAACCGGATTTTGTGTTCCAGTTGGACATTGTGGCTAAACAAATTACAATGGAGAAGTCAGCCAAATATCATAAACGTAGGCACAAAAAGTCAGTCTCAGTGTAACAATGAGCTTTGCAAATCACAACAGTATGCTGTTTTCTTCCTTAGTGTTTCAAGGGAGCATAAACAATCAGATTTGGCTTGTTTGAACAAGCTGACAGTTAGTAATTCTATGTGGATGAAAATGTAAGGGTCTCACAAATATAATGTAAACAAAACAGCATAGCACAAACTTTAAATCATCTAGGTAGGGTCCTATTCCATTCCAGTGGGCTAGACTGGATGGGATAGCAGTAGAAGTCTGAAGAGGCTGTAGCAACCTTAAAACCAGTGGGGGGCAGGCGGGAGAATAAAATGAACAGCTATCTTTTCTCCTCCCTTCCCCTCAGGGAAAAAAAATCTATTGCAGTTCATGGGAAGAACATCCCACTCCAGCTCCCAAAGATCAGAGACAGAGTGAAGGGTTTCAGCAGGAACACCCATTCCAAACAACCTTTCTTCCTTCTTCCCAGGAAACTGGTGTAGTCAAGTTGGGGGTGGGTTGGAGGAGAAATACATCCCAATGAAGGAACATCTATGGGAAGAAGGGTTTGGGAAGGGGCACTTGTAACAACACCATCCCCACCCCCCACTGGAAAGTTAAGGGGCCATTTACTGAGCATGACCTTGAACCCTGAGATGCTCCTTTCTCCCCTTACTTGGTGGTCTTAGGATTCCTGCGTCTTCTACAGTCCCAATGCCCTGATGATGATCTGCCTAAACGGGGGGCAGGACGGCAAAAAGGGCAGAGGTCATTTAAGGTCCATAAAATGAAATAGAATGTGATTTATTCATACGAAAGTGGAGACTGGACATGGACTCACCCTAACTCTGACTTCTATGAGTCAGTCCAAAGTTTGATAAAGATCAAAACCTGTGAAAGAAAATTCAAGCAGTGCCCC
The DNA here is from genome assembly GCF_002925995.2 of Terrapene triunguis. NCBI lineage: Eukaryota > Metazoa > Chordata > Testudines > Emydidae > Terrapene > Terrapene triunguis. The sequence continues at coordinate 8,166,857 of NW_020664530.1, forward strand.
ACCAAATTTTTAAAGGACAACAATGGCCCCACCCATCCCCTGCTAAAAATGTTTAATACTTATTGCATTTTCTCGCAATAGCATCATTCTTTATCATTTTTAGTGATTTTCTTCATTCCTGCCAATATCAAATGCTATTTCTTCTGGCAACTTTAACCTTCTCCCAGATCACCAGCAACATCTTTTACATAGCAATTTGGAATCTGTTTTAACACTTGTACAGACTGTGATCCATCACACAGATGACTATATTTGCCCAATGGGCTACAGGAAACTTTAAATATGTGGTATACTTAAAACTGTATTAAAATGACAAACCACAGCTTTAGGTTTTAAGGGGTTTCCTGGTCCTGCTTCCAGGGTAAGTGGCTTTGTAGGGAAGCGTGAGTAGTCTGCTATTGCTCTCTCTGTAATTGGTTATTGTGTGTTAGAGCTCCACATTCTTAGTAATAAAGCAGAGTTACATTGCAGACGTCCAGCATAAGTATTTGTGATGTTTCTGAATCCCTGTGTAGGCCGTGAACATAACGAAGTACATATCCAGCAACAAAAGTACTGTAAACTGCCTTGGGATCCTTATTAGTTCATCTACAGAATCATGTACTTAGCAGATCAATATAGCAAGTGTAAAATGTGGTTTTATAATTGGTTGGCATATTGTACACTCCCTTGGAAGATACAGTAGCCAGGACAAGAATACTTAAACATTCCACGCTGTGAAAATCAGGTCTTCATGCAAATCATTTATTATGCCCTCACCTAATCAGAGCAAAGTCTCTCTAATCTGATTTTTTGAATTATTTGCTGCCTTGACTTTGGAAAGGTTGCTGCGTTTAAAAGACCTAGACAAAGCAATTAAAGCTTTAAAGGAGTTCAGGCAATTCTTCAAGCTCTGAGACACACATCTCATGCCCCGGGAGTATTCAGTATTTGTGCACTCTTTTTTTTTTTGGAATTATAAAATGGAATTTTCGGTTCTGGTGTTTGGATTTGGAATGCTTCACAGCAAAGGTGTAATCAAGCTGGAACATGCCAGAATGCTGTTCTGGTACTGTAAAGCAACAGTGTGGTAGCAGTGGCACGTGAGTTTCCGCAATGACTAATTGATAAGATTAAATTGGCAGAGTTAAGATCACAGTGAGGGCAGGATCAAATGGGTAATTGGCTGATGCCCTGAGAGCATGGGTGTTCACACAGCTAGTCTGAGCCAGTTCTTTAGTTCCTGACCTTCTAGCATTGAGTCTGGGCTTTCTAGTCTGCAAAATCAGGGTAAGAGTGACCTGCAGCATAGAGCATGTGAGGAGGCAGGAATTATATCTCATTGTCCTCATGAACTGCACTCTGTGGGGCAGAGAGCCAATGAGACAGTGCTACAGACCACTGCCCTTTGCATCAGATACCATGCCCAGCCCCTGGCTCTGACTTGCTGCTGGGACTGCCTGGTGTGGCCATATATGCAGAGGAAGCCCTGCTGGCCAAGTCCTTGACTCTGGGTATCCCCAACCAGAAAGGCGCTCTCAGCCTGGGACAGCCCTGTGGGCTCCGAAGAAAGCCAGTCCCCACTGGCATTGCTCCGCAGCTGGTATCCTGTTCAGCCCCATATTTAGGCAGCAAGGAGAGAGCTCTGATTGAAGTTGGAGCTGATACATTCCCCTGTGGGGCTATAACCACATCCTGCCAAGCTACCCCTGCTGCAGAGGGGCTGGCATGCCTGGGACATCTCAAGATCCCTCTCGCTAAAGGCAGTGGTGAAGCACCCGGTCCTGGATGGACTCCACTGGCTGTGGTGCTGGGGATCTCCACACCCTCACCCTTGGGCTCCTCTAGCCAGGGACACAAACTTTCCCAAAAGTCAGTAGCCTCTGGCTGGGCCAGAATCATGCTCGCCGGTCAGGGCCACCCCTGGGTACATGGCCATGTCAGAGCCCCAGAGTTTCCAGCAGCATGAGCAGGGCTTGAGGTGCAGGCCTCTAGCCCTGGGCAGGGAGACCCACAGTCCATGGCATGCAGGGAGCAACCCCAGGGCCTCCCTCTCCATACAAGAACTCTTGCTTAAGAAAATCAATATTTCAGTGGCATTCTGGTCCCTTCAAATTTAGGACTACACCACTGCTTCAGAGCACCACCAAGCCTGGGTGTGGATGAGAAGCAGTCAGTGTATCTTAACTGGCTACGTGGAGCACAAATGTGCATTGTTGGCTCTAATTCCAGACTGTTCTCCGTCTCCTAGACCTGAAACAAATTGATAGCATTAAAAATACACTTCAGTGGAATCCCTTAACCATACATTCTTTGCGATGCATAGAAGTTGTGACTCATTCAGTTCATTCTTTTGACTTTTCTGAATTAGAGGCCAAATCTGATTCCCACTGACCTCAAGGAAAAGAGTCTCATTGACTTCAGTGGAAACTGGCTGGGCCCGCAGGGTCAAACCGTGGCTTCCATCCTAAGGACCTGCATCAAACCCCTTGAAGTCAATGGAGATTTTTCTATTGACTTGAGTGGAAATTGGATCAGGCCCAAGTCATTACCTAGATCCAGCTTCCTTTCAACAACAGTCTGGGATCACAAATACAGGATTAAAAGAAGCTGGTGGGGCTGGGGGAAACAAATCTTTGACCTACTATGCAGCAGGAAAATGTAAAATGGAATACACAAATAATGTGGAGTAGGAGGAAATTGCTTTGTATGCCATAGTTTTGCACAAAATAAACAGTCAATGACTGCATGTGAGACAGGATTACACAGTTCTGTCTCACAACAGAGAAAGTGTTTGACATCTTAATTTGCATTGAAAATGAAATCTCAGCAAGCGGCTGGAAATTCACCAAGTGTACAATGTTTTTATGCTGTCACATCTAATTTTATTTCTGCACCAAATAGTAAAACCTGTAGAAGAATAAAAATGAGATTCATGGCATTATAAATTACGTAGCATTGACTGAGAGAGCTGCCACCTAAAATGTGTGTTAAATTGATCAAACCTAGCGCGAAGACAAAACAAGCAGGGAAGCAGCTCTCAAAGAGTTAGGACTTGCAGGGAGGGGATGGGAGTCAATGGTGTACACAGAGGGTTCTTCTGTTGAATTCATGCAGCTTAAGTGATCATGTTAGGGATTAGAAATGGGGATAGTAGAGGAATGGCAGCAAAATGTGTGGCTAGTTGGAGGCGATGAGCTACCTTATTCCAGTATGCTCCACGGTAGAACCTCAGTGGCTCAGAGAGCAGTAGTATCTGTTTCAGAAGTGCTCTGTAAAAGAGATCTCTTGTACATAAGTAGTTAATAGAGGAAAATGCCAAAGGATACTGCTCAAGAATATTTAGTGTAGCTCCTGGGTTTAGAAAGACCAGTAAAAGTTGTGCATTGCAAATGGCTTCCTCTATGCAGTTCTTGACATGTAGCTGTTAATATGCTGTTAGAATAATAATAGTACCTAGCTTTTCTATATTGCTTTTCATCCATAGATCTCTAAGCACTTTACAAAGGAGGTCAGGGTCATTATAACCATTTTACAGATGGAGAAACTGAGGCTAAGAGGTGTGAAGTGACTTGCCCAAGGTCATAAAGCAGGTCAGTGATACAGCCAGGAATAGCAGCCAGGCCTCCTGAATCCAGCCCAGTTGCTCTTACCCAACTTCTGCATTTTTTTTGCTCTTTATGCACATTATATGTCATGTGTCACCCTGTTCCTGGGTCTCCCCAGAAAAAGGCTTCTTGTTTTTACAGGTTCGTGTGTGTTCATCTCAAAACTTCCAACACAACATTGTTTGTTTTGTCAGCAGTAACATCATTTAAGCAGATCAGCAATTCTATGTAAAAGAAGAATTGGCAAAACCACACTTGTGCCAGAAAATCCTTGGCCTACGTGTTGCCTCATCTAAACTAGTTCACTATCCATAATTACAAATTATTAAGCTGTAGCTATCAAAGCTTTTACCCTTATAATTAACAATTCTTCATTTTTATATTTCAGTATCATATTAGGTATGTGTATATCCTCATACCCCCTTAATCTATTATTTGGGGGGAACTTATGGAAAACATGATGATTCTTTAATGTCAACATTTCTCATAATCTCTAAACATGGGTTTTCAAAGGCCTTTTTCATTCAAAGTCCAGTTTTGTTGATGAATCATTACCAAAAAAATTTGTTAATTTTCCTGTATTGCGTTTTGAGGGATATCTCAAGTTTAGGGCCTTGCTATTTAGTTGCTTTTAATGGTACCCAAAAGGGATATCTGTGAACACTGGAGCTTCTTCAGGGCCTCAAGCACAAACTATGAAGTAGCTGCAAAACTGGACAAAGAAAGCATGACAATCAGAATTGCTGTACTAAATACAGCAATAGGTAAGGACTGCTACCTAATTAATCAGCACTTACTTACAAAGAATAGATGTAACTAATGTCTCAGATGCTTTAGACAAATGCTTAGTGTTTAAAGGAAATGAAATATACAAGAGGTGTATTTTCAATACACTTGATGAAAATGAAGGTGAAACTAGACCAATAAGCAGCCAGTTGGTGCCACTTAGCCTCATCATGCACATTTGGCTCATTAAGAGATGAACTTATTAGAGAGAGTTCAGTTTTAGGTACTAAAGATTATGAAGCCAGAGCAAGACTAAGGCTACATCTTCACTACAGGGGGGGGTCGATTTAAGATACGCAAATTCAGCTACGCGAATAGCGTAGCTGAATTCGACGTATCGCAGCCGACTTACCCCGCTGTAGGGACGGTGGCAAAATCGACCTCTGCGGCTTCCTGTCGACGGCGCTTACTCCCACCTTCGCTGGTGGAGTAAGAGCGTCGATTCGGGGATCGATTGTTGCGTCCCGACGGGAATCGATAAATCGATCCCCGAGAGGTCGATTTCTACCCACCGATTCAGGCGGGTAGTGTAGACCTAGCCTCAGAGTTGGAACTTAAATATATGTTTGATATATGCTGCATCTGTGGAAGATGTACAACATGTGCAAAATAAAGGCAAATGCAGGGTAAAACAAAAACAGAGCAAAAAGGCAAGCAATACATGTACTGTGGGAGAAATCATGTAAAAGGCAAATGTCCAGCATATAGTGCCAGATGCTTATTGCAAAAAAAGATCATCTTGCAAAAATATGCAATCAGTGACTGAAATAGTCCTATAATGTGCACCAAAAAGATGACAGACCTTCACCTGTTTGTTATACTGTGGCCTGAGTGTACAAAATCACTCTGTGTACACGCTCTCATTCAAGCCCATTGCTTCATTAAGCTCTCATGATGGCGTCTAAAAATCTCAGGGCTTTTGTTATGGCTGTAGCTCTCAGTGCCAACGTGCTCTGTGGTTTAATTTTAAAAAGGAGGATGGTTAGTGGCTAGCTAATAGAACTGAGTTGTTTCAATTTGTCTCTTATAGTTGCTTCTATATCAGTGAATGATTTATTTTCTGTTCATGTAAGTGTTTTTATGGTGCTCATCACTGTGGTGGTAGTAGAGTTCTTCCTTCCATTTGAACAATGATAGAAATGTAGAGCTGGAAAGGATCTCAAGACATCCTCTAGTCCAGTCTCCTGAGCTGAGGCAGGACCAAATATACCTCGACCTTCCCTGACAGGTGTTTGTCTAACCTGGTCCTAAAAACATGACAGGGATTCCACATCCTCCCTTGGTACCTATTCTTATTGTTAGAAAGCTGTTCCTAATATCTAACCTAAATTTCTCTTGCTGTGGATTAAGCCATAATTTCTTTTCCTACCTTCAATAACCATGGAAAACAATTGATCACTATAGCCCTTAACATATTTGAAGAATGTTATCAGGTTTTCCCCTCCATCATCTTTTCTCAAGAAGAAACAAGCCCAATTCTTTCAACCTTTCTTCATAGGGCAGATTTTCCAAATCTTTACCATTTTAGTTGGTCTCCTCTGGACTCTCTGCAAATTGTTCACATCTTTCTTTAAGTGTGATACCCAAAACTAGACACAGTACTCCAGCTGTGGCCTCACCAGTGCCAAATAGAGCAGGAAATTACCTCCTCTGTCTTCCTTCCAACACTCCTGTTAATAACCCCAGAATAATGTTAGCCTTTTTTAGGAACTATTGGCTCATTGAATTTGTGCTCCATTATATCCCCCAGATGCTTTTCTATGGTATTGCTGCCTAGCTAGTTATTCCACACTTTGTATTTGTTCATTGATTTTTTTTCCTTCCTAAGAGTAATACTTTGCACTTGTTTTGATTAAATTCATCTAGTTGATTTCCTACTAAATCTCCAATTTATCAAGGTTGTTTTTAATTCTAGTCCTGTCCTCCAACATACTTGCAACTCCTCCCAGTTTGGTATCATCCACAAACTTTATAAGCATACTTTTCACTCCATTATCTAAATCATTAATGAAAATATTGAATAGTACCGGACCTAGGACAGACCCTTGCGGGACTCCACTAGATATGATCTCTCTTTGTGACAGCGAACCATTGATGATAACTCTTTCTAATTTTTTTTTCAACTAGTTGTGCACCAGTTTCAACCAGTTGTGCAATATTTAAATACATTGAGCAGAGCATTGACTCTGTTTATGTGAATTCACAGTTTTAGTTCTCTAAGCAGTTGCTTATGTTAAATCTGTTATATGGTGAAAAGAACGAGGAGTATTTGTGGTACCTTAGAGACTAACAAATTTATTTGAGCATAAGCTTTCGTGGGCTAAAACCCACTTCATCGGATGCATGCAGTGGAAAATACAGTAGGAAGATATATATACACAGAGAACATGAAAAAATGGGTGTTGCCATACTAACTATAACGAGAGTAATCAGTTAAGGTGGGCTATTATCAGCAGGAGAAAAAAAAACTTTTGTAGTGATAATCAGGATGGCCCATTTTCCAACAGTTGACAAGAAGGTGTGAATAACAATAGGGGAAAAATTAGCATGGGGAAATAGTTTTTACTTTGTGTAATGACCCATGCACTCCCAGTCTTTATTGAAGCCTATTTTAATGGTGTTCAGTTTGCAAATTAATTCCAATTCTGCAGTTTCTCATTGGAGTCTGTTTTTGAAGATTTTTGTTGGAGTATTGAGGTCTGTAATCGAGTGACCAGGGAGGTTGAAGTGTTCTCTGACTGGTTTTTGAATGTTATAATTCTTGACATCTGATTTGTGTCCATTTATTCTTTTGCGTAGAGACTGTCCGGTTTGGCCAATGTACATGGCAGAGGGGCATTGCTGGCACACGATGGCATATATCACATTGGTAGATGTGCAGGTGAACGAGCCTCTGATGGTGTGGCTGATGTGATTAGGTCCTGTGATGGTATCCCCTGAATAGATATGTAGACAGAGTTGGCAACGGGCTTTGTTGCAAGGATAGATTCTTGGGTTAGTGTTTTTGTTTTGTCAATTGTGGTTGCTGGTGAGTATTTGATTCAGGTTGGGGGGCTGTCTGTAAGCGAGGACTGTCCTGTCTCCCAAGATCTGTGAGAGTGAGGGATCGTCCTTCAGGATAGGTTGTGGATCCTTGATGATGCGCTGGAGAGGTTTTCGTTGGGGGATGAAGGTGACAGCTAGTGGCGTTCTGTTACTTTCTTTGTTGGGCCTATCCCATAGTAGGTGACATCTGGGTACTCTTCTGGCTCTGTCAATCTGTTTCTTCGCTTCAGCAGGTGGGTATTGTAGTTGTAAGAATGCTTGATAGAGATCTTGTAGGTATTTGTTTCTGTCTGAGGGGTTGGAGCAAATGTGGTTGTATCTTAGAGCTTGGCTGTAGACAATGGATCGTGTGGTGTGTTCTGGATGAAAGCTGGAGGCATGTAGGCAAGTATAGCGGTCAGTAGGTTTCCAGTATAGGGTGGTGTTTATGTGACCATCACTTATTAGCACTGTAGTGTCCAGGAAGTGGATCTCTTGTGTGGACCGGTCCAGGCTGAGATTGATGGTGGGATGGAAATTGTTGAAATCCTGGTTGAATTCCTCAAGGACTTCTTTTCCATGGGTCCAACCCAACACAGCCAACGGAGCATTCATTTTTAATGTGCACTTCCAGCTACCAGAGCCAGCAACATGGAGGAGGCACCTTTTGATGAACTTCTTTTGCTTGTGCTGTGTCAGGAAACTGGCAGCACATCTGAGAGGCACTGGTGGACATTTCAGTGGCATTTTCTGGCCCATCAGAGGTACCTGATGGATTTCCTGATAGATTTGCAGGAGTACCACCACCCTGGCATTGCAGACTCTCACTGGCAGATGCTGCTCAGTATAATTGACATAGCAGGTGATTCCCCAGACATAGACTGCTGCTTCTGGCGCAGGTCCATGAGCATAGGTTGTTAGGACCACACTGTCATGCAGACCTGGGATGACCAGCAGTGGGGCCAGAACTTTCGCATGAAGAAAGTAACATTTCTGGAGCTTTGTGAGCAGTTGTCCCCACCCTTCAGCGTAAAGAGACACATCTGAGGTCACCCTTGCTATCCCAGAAGAAGGTTGGTATTAGGGTTGCCAACTTTCTACTCGCACAAAACCGAACATTCTTGCCCCGCCCCTCTCCTGAGGCCCTGCCCCCCACTCACTCCATCCCTCCTCCCTCTGTCACTCGCTCTCCCCACCCTCACTCACTTGCTCATTTTCACTGGGCTAGGACGGGGTTGGGTTGTGGAGGGGTGATGACTCCAGCTGGGGGTGTGGGCTCTGTTGTGGGGCCAGGGATGAGGGATTTGGGGTGCAGGAGGGACCTCTGGGCTGGGGCTGTGGGGTTTGGAGTGTGGGAGGGGGCTCTGGGCTGAGGCAGGGGGTTGGAGTACATGAGGGCTCTGGCTGGGGCTGTGGATGAGGGGTTTGGGGTGTAGGAGGGTGCTCTGGGCTGGCACTGAGATGTTCCGAGGGAGAGAGGGGGATCAGGGCTGAGGCAGGGGGCTGGGCCATGGGGGAGGTGGGAGGACTCCTGCTGGGGTGCAGGCTCTGGGGTGGGGCTTAGGATGAAGGTTGTGGGGTGCAGGAGGGTGCTCGGGGCCGGGGGGGGGGTCAGGGAGTGCAGGCTCCAGGTGGCGCTTACCTTAGGCAGGAGCATGCCCCCCCTCCAGCTCCTACGCGGAGGCATGGCCAGGTGGAGCTTTTCCTCGCTGCCCTGTCTGCAGGCACTGCCCCCGCAGCTCCCATTGGCCATGATTCCCAGCCAATGGGAGCTGCAGAGCCTGCGCTTGCGGTGGAGGCAGCATGTGGAGCCCTCTGGCTGCCCCTATGCATAGGGGCTGGAAGGGGGACATGCCGCTGCTTCCGGGAGACGCGCAGAGCCACGACCTGCAGGGAGGCTGCCTTGTCCCATTGTGCTGCCGACTGGACTTCTAACAGCCCGGCCAGCAGTGCTGACCAGAGCTGCTAGGGTCCCTTTTCGACTGGGCATTCCGGTCAAAAACTGGACACCTGGCACCCTAGTTGCTATGCAGAAGAGTGTTGCTACCCCAGGCTGCTACAGGTCCGTTGTCAACTGTGAGTAAAGTGGTAGTGGAGGTTTCTGAGGCAACCAGGCATGTGGTTTATCCCAAAGTGGCAGGCATTAAAGATATTGCAGAGATAAATGCTGGCTTTGGGAGAATGGGGTTTCCTAACTGTGGCAAGGGTATTGATGGGAGTCATGTGCCCCTAGTTTACCCTCCTCAAGGAGCACATGAGTCCATAAACTGCAAAGGGCACTACTCCATTGTTATGCAGGCACTAGTGGACCACAGAGGCAGATTTATGAATGTCAGTGTGGGCTGTACAGAAAGAGTTTACAATGCTAGAGTTTTTTGCTGCTCAGGAGTCTACATTCATAGACAGGCTGGAACATTATTCCCATCAAATAACACTGACATAAATGGTGTTACTGTCTCCACTGCTATTCTCGGGGGGAAGGGGAGCTGCGTATTTATTGACATATGAACTGCTGTACTTAAAGGAATAGTAAATAGAGGAATACTGTTTGCTTTTTAATGCTTAATTACTCCTTAACATGTTTTAGCTTTGTTATCTCAAATCATGATGTGCTGCACTCATAGCAATAGATTTTCTTGAAAAATAGAACATACTTCATATGTTCTAACGGGGCTTAAAACAGCAAACCACTCACACAGTCTTGGGCAGCTGCCATTACAAAACCACACCCCAAAAAAGGAAGGGCATGAAACAGTGGGATTGTGTCGGATATTAACTATCTCAGCATGTCTCCTGACCCCCCAGTTCTCCTGTCCCTTCTTTACACATTTGCCCCTCAGTTTGTGGCATGGGAGGGGGATGGAGGTTTATACCAGAAAGGAGTTTACTTGGGTTAGCGCAACTGCAGTGCAGACACAACAGGGGTTTGCCTGGGCTCAGGCTTGGGTGTGCATTGTAGTGTAGACATACCTTTGTGTTTCTCATCAGGAATTTGTGCTATATCCACCATACACAATGATTGGCAATAAAGATTTCAAGAACATTCTATGCATCAGAGTAGCAAAAGCATCGATGACACTGCTTGCAGCCCCGGGATGTGGGGAGGGAGGAAGTCTGCTATAATTGTGAGTACTCTGAACTACTGAGCTAACAGCAGTGAGGTGAAATGGCAGGCTATACTGGAAAAATGTTCTGTGGAGGACTGGCCTATGTATTTAGAGAGGCTGGAGCAGTATTTTGAAATAAATGGAAAAATGTGTAGTAGCATTCTTGAGTGTGACAAGAGGAAAAACATACCATTTAGTATGCAGTCTGATCACCCCAGAGAAACCAGCAAGCAAAATGTTTAAAGAGAGTGCAAATTATTTAAGAGCACTTGGCACTCATGACCCTGATGATAACAGAGAGGTTTCATAGCAGAATCAGCTTGAAGATGAATATTTAACTCTATTGTAAAAGAGGGAAAAGATTGTCGGACCACTGTGGTTTTAAGGATGGGCTTAGCTAGGACTTAAGACAGATTTGTGTGTGGACTGCTTAATGAAACAACTCAGAAGAAGCTGTTAACTGAGGAAAATCTTACTTTTAAATGTGCAGTAGAAATTGGAGTAGCAATGGAAACTGCAGCAAGTGATGCAATAGAACTGCCTACCGGAGCTAAATCAGAAGTAGGAATGCATAAACTATCTGTAACCAAGGCAAGAGCCAGTCCACTCAGACACATATTATCAGTGTGGAAAAGGGTTCCATGCTCCTTCTGGTTCCTGATTTTAAAGATGCATATTACAGAAGCTGTAATTAAAAAAGAAGGGCATATCCAAGTGGTTTGTCACACCAAGAGAAATAAGGAAGAGACCAAATCAGGGTACAGAGAAGGGAATATCAATGTACACACTCTGTAGATGCAGGCAGTAGTGAGAGTGTAGAATAGCCAGCCTAGAAATCTATAGTGGGCTGACTTGTCATTGTCACCCCATGTCACGCTGCCTGGTATGGGACACAGTCTCAGGTGAAACTGCCAGAATACAGGGCATGTACCCCCAAATATTCTCTCATAAGATGTCACTAAGCCAAGTAACAAATGTGTGCTTCCAAAACACTATACTAGTTATTATGAAGCCACTGACAGTCCCCTTCAGGCCCATTAGCCCCTCATGCACCACCCAGACAAACCAGACTTCTGTGATGAAATGATTATTAAAACCAGAAATCACACACATTAGGTCCTTCAAATTCCAAAGAACCAAACGCTCATCCCAGGTCAAAATATAGTTCAGATCTTGCCCCAAAATCATGATGGTAGCCAATCCTTTAGTAAACTAAAATCTAAAGGTTTATATATAAAATGTATATAAAATAAAGGAAGAGTTACTAAATGGTTAATGTGAATCATATACATTAGTTGATTTCAGAGTTTGTAGAACAGGGTAACAGCAGTGATACATGCCCTGCTGAGTCACTGGGCCTCCGTTGTCCGTATGCTCTCAGGCATGTGAATGTTGGGACTTCCACAGAGACAGACACATAGAATATTTTTGGGAAGAGCCTCAAAACCTGAGAGCCCTGAAATAAGATTTCAGATTTGAAGACAATAAAGGTCCCAGAGGAGTGCCAGGCATCACTGTAAATTCTAGGTTACAATCATACCATAGTATACTATTAACTCCCTACTCTGTCTTAAGACACATTTGCATCTGAATTCCAAAATCACATGGGTCTCTTTGCTGCCAGACTGAATTGCTAGCTCCTATCTAATTTGCTGTCCACTATCACTCCTAAGTCTCTTTACCATTACTCTTTACTAGGTTTCTTCCTCCTATTGAATGTGTGTGTGTTGGCTTAATTTTTACAAGCTATATTAAGCATACATTTTCCAAGATGTATTCAGCTGGTTCATACACTGTCAGTACAGTGAAGATGAACAGGAATGCCAAAAGGTATATCTTCTGTAGAAGGAATGGGACACACGCTTGCTGCTAATCAGGGGGAACATGTATACCGATTTGCTAATACAAATGGGAGTCTTTGTGCTGTTTGGCTTGAGCATTAGACATGTCCCTCTTCCTATACACCATGCTCTCCTGGGGGATGCGGTGTGTACACTAGTGTGCTAAATCACTATTGCACTCTTGGATACCAAAGAGGTATTCTGCTTACAGGCAGCAGGGAGTTATTTAACCCTTTCCCCTGCCAGTCCCTACTTCCATGCTGTAGTACACCAAAAAGCATGATTTTGCCTTTACCCAGCTTCAAGATCCCAGGGTACCTGCACAGCTGCTGTATATTTTACAGTGTAACCTGTCCATATACATTTCACTGTAATGGTCTTGAGCAGAGGGAGTTTGGCTTAAGTAAAGCAAAGTTGAAGTCTGATTTTGTTAAAACTACGTGATCTTTTCAGGCTGTATTGATTTTGATTTAAAACTTTTCCTTCTGTTTTCTGCTCATACATGCTCTGAATATTTTCTTCACTCAGTGTATTCAACTAGTTCATTTAGAGTTAAGAAACCCATTGGGAGTTGAAAAAGTAGGAAAGCTTATTTTCCTTTTCCAATCTATGAATAATCCTTCATAGAAGCCTGTTACAGAATGGAAACTCCTGTTTATGATCTATAAATGTTGTGGCTAACTTGTAAAACGAAATGTTGCTCTATTAAGTAACGTGATATCCACTCTCTCTCTCTTCACAGTAGGTATAAAATACAATGCTGTAACGTTCATTATAAATCCAGTCAAGTTCTTATGTCATTTTCACTGAGATTTTGCAAGGAAAATAGATTTTGTGGATTGGATTGGATTGCCATGAATCATTGTAGAAAATAATGTCTTTGTTCTAAACTGAAGTTTGGGTATATTCTGACATCAGTTTATCTCTAGATCTATGCAATGCTACCAGTTTTCAAAAGTTTAAAAAGGAGATTTGAAATAATATTTCTGAGAAATACATCAGTGTTCTATGACTAGATTTTGTCATATTCACCAATGAACTATATCTTTTCACTGGGAACCTGATAAAGTCTCCATTGGGCAAACTGCTGATATGATCCAGGGAGATTTTGTTAAGAACTTATTTTTTATTATAATCATAGTAATACTTAAATGTGTGTGTGTGTGTGGTCCATCAGTTCAACGATGAGGTTTCCATGCTCTCTAGCTTTGTGGATTCTGGAGTGCCTCTGAAATCCAAAGCGTGACACACATGCTCGTGAGCAGATTGGACAGACAAAGTCATTGGTGAGCGTCTTGGTAGCTATAGCAGTAGTATGATGCTTTTCCCTTGCAGCTAATAATCGATTATTTCTGTCTTCAAAGGCTTGAAAAGCTCTCGTGGGCTACAACCCACTTCTTCGGATGCATATGCATATGCATATGCATCCGAAGAAGTGGGTTGTAGCCCACGAAAGCTTATGCTCTAATAAATTTGTTAGTCTCTAAGGTGCCACAAGTACTCCTGTTCTTTTTGCGGATACAGACTAACACGGCTGCTACTCTGAAACTTGAAAAGCTCTGAGTATTGTGTTGTTGCCATGCTGATCTATTTAACGCAGCCTTCTCAAGATCCTTCGGTTTTATTGCACCAAAGTGTATGCTGTTTTTGATGCTGTCCTTGTAGCTCTTTCTGGGATGGCCTTGATTTCAGTGTCCTTGTGCCAATTCGCCATAGAAAATTTTTCTGGGGAGTCGATATTCAGGCATCCTAATGTGTCCAACCCAGCGTAGGTGGGCTTTTATCAGCATGGCTTCAATGCTTATGGCATTTGACTTTTGGAGAATCTCCAGGTTGGTAATTTTGTCCTGTCAGCGGATCCCCATAATGGTGCGCAGAGACTGCATATGGAAGGCCTCTAGCTGTTTGATATGCCATTTGTATGGCATCCAGGTTTCACCGCCGTAGAGGAGAGATGTGAGCACAAAAGAATTATCTAGTTTTATTTTTATTGAGAGAGTTATGTTGTGGGATTTCAGGACTTTGTTACGTAACTTTCCAAATGACTGAGAAGCTTTCTGTATCCTGTTTGTGTTCTGTTTATCAAGAGATCCATCATGGGAGATGTTGCTGCTGAGATAGGTAAAACTGTCAACTTGCTTTAGTTGGTTTCCACTAATGGATATGCTAGGGGATATGGCACAGAGCGGTGAAGATGATTGGTGCAACACCACAGTTTTCTTCAGGTTGATTGTAAGGCCAAACAATTTTGATGCTTCAGCAAAGCGATCTACAATGCACTGGAGATCTCCTTCTGTGTATGCTAGTAGGGCACAATCATCCACAAAGAGTGCTTCTCTTAGTAGTAGTTCTGTTACTTTTGTTTTTCTTTAAGCCTTGTAAGATTGAAGACTGAACCATCGTGTCTGTATCTGATGTAAATGTCTCTATTGAGCCCATCTGTAGCATGGTTGAGAACTTGGGTGAAGAAGAGGTTGAACAGTACAGGGGCAAGGACACAGCCTTGTTTGACTCCATTTGAAATGGGAAAGGAGTCAGTGAGATCTCCATTTAAAAAGTACCTGAACTTGCATCCCCTCATGAAATAAACGAATGATCTTTACCAGTTTTAGCGGGCAACCAAGTTTGCTGAGGATCATTCATAATCCTTTTCTATTGACTGTATCAACTGCTTTTGTCAGATCGATGAAAACACTGAACATATTCATGTTTTGTTCAATACATTTTCTTGTATTTGCCTGATAGTGAAAATCATGTCTATGGTGCTATGACCAGGTCTGAATCTGCACTGAGTCTTGGGTAGACTGGTTTCTGAGACAGATGAAATCAGTCGGTTCAGGAGAATACGAACAAAGATTTTTCCAGCGGCAGATAGCAGAGAGATCCCATGTTAGTTATCACAGACCATTTTGCTCCTTTTATTTTTAAATAAAGGAATAATTGTGGCATCTTTGAAGTCTTGTGGCATTTCTTCACTGTCCCAGATGTCAGTAAGGATCTTCTGGAGTGTTGTTACCACTTTTGGACCCGCAGATTTATATATTTCTGCCGGTATTCCATCTCTGTCTGAGGACTTTCCTGAACTCATCAAACTGATTGCCTTTTCTATTTCTTCAAGTGAGGGTGGTGAGTCAAGGTGGTGCTGAATAGGCTTTTGAGATATCCGATTAATAGCACTTGTTTCAATTGAGGATGGTCTGTTCAGTAGTTAGCTGAAATGTACAACCCATCTTGGTTCCATGCCATGTTTGTCTTTGACTGTCCTTCCATCAGCCATCATGAGCGAACCTGTGCCCACCTTTGAATGTCCATAGACTAGCTTCAAAGAATCAAAGAACTTGTTTGGTTCATTTGTTTCTGCATACATTTGAGTGTCTTCTGCTACCTTCTCCCTCCATTTATCTTGTATCAAGCGTAGTTGTCTTTGTGCCTTGCTTTGCAGGTGTTTAAATCTGTCTCACTTTGAGGAGGACTGAATATCATTTTGCCAGATTTGGAAAGCCTCATTTTTTTGTCTTTCAAGAGTACTGTGATTTCATCAAACCAGTCACAGTGAGTCCTTTTCTTCTATCCAAGGACATTAGTTGCAGTTTTTTGTACTTCCTCTAAATTCCTCCCATGAGACAGGGTTATCACCAAGGCTGGTTTCTAGTGCACTTTGTAGCTTGTCTCAACAGGATGCATAATTTAGTTTAACAACATCAGGGGAGATCTTGATTGTTTTGAGGCATTCCAGGCATGTGGGTACAATGTGTAGACTCAGTAGTGACCTAATCATTCTATGATCTGTCCAAAATTCTGCTCCACGCTTGGCTCTGGTGATCCTGGCATCCCTTATGCCACATTGTTGGACACTGATCTAATCTATTAGATGCCTTTGTTTAGATCTGGGATGCATCCATGTAGTTTTATATTTGTCTGCCTTTCTGAATATGGTATTTGTAATTGTCAGGCTATGTTCTGCACATTTTCTTAGGAGTAGGAGACAATTTTCGTTCATTTTTCCAATGCCATTTTTCCCAATGACACCTTGCCAGTTGTTATCTTTACCTTCTCTTGCATTAAAATCTCCTAGGATGATTAGTTGGTCACTTTGTGGTGTTGACTTGATGAGAGAGTTGAGATCAGAGTGGAACCATCCCTTAGCATTGTCAGGATTTGTTAAGGTGGGTGCACATGCACTGATGATGGTAGCAAATCGTGACTTATTTAGTGGTAACCGGAGTTTCATGAGTCTTTCGTTAATGCCTATTGGAAAGTCTTCAAGACACTGCAAGAATTTGATCTTAATGGCAATTTGTCTTAATGGATTCTATCTTCATGTGGTTCTTTTCACTTCCAAAAGAAGGTGTAACCCCCAGCCGGTTCTGTAATAATGCCATCATCTGCCAATCTAGTTTCACTGAGCACTGCAATGTCAATGTCATACCGGGTTAGCTTTTTTGAAAGGAGAGCTGATATTTCTCGATTTGAAAGAACATCTTTGTCTATCATAGTTTTGATGTTCCAAGCAGCAATCTTTAGTGCTTTCTTAGTTATCTTTGGTTTTCAACTGCATTGAGGATGATCTGGCTGCGTTGAGGATGGTAAGCTGGCCGGATTTAATTTGGGCAGGCAATGTTTGAGGCACCTTTTCTAGCCCCTTCCCTTACAAAGAAAGAGCAGTGCAATCCTAAAAAGGGCTGCTCTGTCACCTGGGGTGTTGCCGAGCTTCCCTGCTGCCTTTGGGTCAGGGATGGGCGACCAATGTCCCAGGCCGCCTGTGTGCAGGCTTGTGGCTATGACTGCCAGTAATCATCTTCACTTGTCGCTTTGCCACACCCCCATCGCCACAGGACTTTTGAAGAGAGATGTGCATGAATGACGTGTGCATGAAGTTGATTAAAATGAGAGAGTCGTTGCACTGGGACAGTCCCATTCCTCGGCTGCTGAAGCTTGGCCCAGTGGCACAAAGGCTGTTACAACTGGAGGCTTCTTTAGCTGCAGTGGATAGCCATGACTTCTATAGTGCCCCATCGTGCCTTTCGCCTTCTGCAATATGTTGTTGCACTGCTTTTCAAGCCGTTGGACCAATATATGGTCTCTTTCTCCTTGGCTACCAGAAAAGTCTTCGTATGCTTGGGAGGGAAATCCTTATCTCACCATCAGTTTCTGCACTTTCATTTAGCCCACCTGCCGATATGGTTTACCAGGATGTGGCCGCTGTCACACATTTACAGCTACTTGGAGCCACAGGTGAGAGCTGGGTATGCAGTGAGGACCAGGGAGGAAAAGAACCACTCCAGGAGTGCGGCAGTTCGTATCACTCAAAGGTACTACCTCTCCCATATACCCCTATACCAAAATATAGCAGGTTAGTAAATACTGAAGAATAGATGGTTATGGTTACAAGAAATGGAAGATTGGACAAATGACCAGGGAGGAGTATAAAAATATTGCTCAGGCATGCAGGAATGAAATCAGGAAGGCCAAATCACACTTGGAGTTGCAGCTAGCAAGAGATGTTAAGAGTAACAAGAAGGGTTTCTTCAGGTACGTTAGCAACAAGAAGAAAGTCAAGGAAAGTGTGGGCCCCTTACTGAATGAGGGAGGCAACCTTGTGACAGCGGATGTGGAAAAAGCTAATGTCCTCAATGCTTTTTTTGTCTCTGTCTTCATGAACAAGGTCAGCTACCAGACTACTGACTGGGCAGCACAGCATGGGGAGGAGGTGACCAGCCCTCTGTGAAGAAAGAAGTGGTTCAGGACTATTTAGAAAAGCTGGATGAGCACAAGTCCATGGGGCTGGATGCACTGCATCCGAGGGTGCTAAAGGAGCTGGCGAATGTGATTGCAGAGCCATTGGCCATTATCTTTGAAAACTCATGGCAATCGGGGGAGGTCCTGGATGACTGGAAAAAGGCTAATGTGCCCATCTTTAACTACAGGCCAGTCAGCCTCACCTCAGTCCCTGGAAAAATCATGGAGGAAGTCCTCAAGGAATCAATTCTGAAGCACTTAGAGGAGAGGAAAGAGATCAAGAACAGTCAGCATGGATTCACCAAGGGCAAGTCATGCCTGACTAACCTATTTGCCTTCTATGACAAGATAACTGGCTCTGAGGATGAGGGAAAAGCGGTGGATGTGTTATTCCTTGACTTCAGCAAAGCTTTTGATACGGTCTCCCACAGTATTCTTGCCAGCAAGTTAAAGAAGTATGGGCTGGATGAATGGACTATAAGGTGGATAGAAAGCTGGCTAGATCATCGGGCTTAACATGTAGTGATCAATAGCTCCATGTCTAGTTGTCAGCCGGTATCAAGCAACATGCCTTAAGGGTCAGTCCTGGGGCCTGATCTTCATTAATGATCTGGAGGATGGCATGGATTGCACCCCAGCAAGTTTGCAGATGACACTAAATTGGGAGGAGTGGAAGATGCGCTGGAGGGTAGGGATCGGATACAGAGGGACCTAGACAAATTAGAGGATTGGGCCAAAAGAAATCTGATACGGTTCAACAAGGACATGTGCAGAGTCCTGCACTTAGGACGGAAGAATCCCAGGCACTGCTACAGACAAGGGACCGAATGGCTAGGCAGCAGTTCTGCAGAAAAGGACCAAGGGGTTACAGTGGACAAGAAGCTGGATATAAGTCAACAGTGTGCCCTGTTGCCAAGAAGGCTAATAGCATTTTGGACTGTATAAGTAGGGGCATTGCCAGCAGATCGAGGAATGTGATCATTCCCCTCTATTCTTCATTGGTAAGGCCTCATCTGGAGTACTGTGTCCAGTTTTGGGCCCCACACTACAAGAAGGATGTGGAAAAATTGGAAAGAGTCCAGCGGAGGGCAACAAAAATGATTAGGGGGCTGGAGCACATGACTTATGAGGAGAGGCTGAGGAAACTGGGATTGTTTAGTCTGCAGAAGAGAAGAATGAGGGGGGATTTGATAGCTGCTTTCAACTACCTGAAAGGGGGTTCCAAAGAGGATGGATCTAGACTGTTCAGTGGTGGCAGATGACAGAACAAGGAGTAATGGTCTCAAGTTGCAGTGGGGGAGGTTTAGGTTGGATATTAGGAAAAACTTTTTCACTAGGAGGATGGTGCAGCACTGGAATGGGTTACCTAGGGAGGTGGTGGAATCTCCTTCCTTGGAGGTTTTTAAGGTCAGGCTTGACAAAGCCCTGGCTGGGATGATTTATTTGAGGATTGGTCCTGCTTTGAGCAGGGGGTTGGACTAGATGACCTCCTGAGGTTTCTTCCAACCCTGATATTCTATGATTCTATGGGTTATAATATATTTACATAAATTGGAGTAGATCATTTGATTAATAGAATCATAGAAATTAGAGAGATAATACCCAGTTAAATTCTTAACAAGTTTCAGAGATTTCCTCAGGGCTTATATTTTAACTGTTTTCATAAATGGTTCAATGGAGGGACAGGAAGGTATTTTATAGTACCTGGCAAGATGGTTGCCTGATCTCTGACTTCCTCATTTTTCAAATATCGGTTCAAATGAAACCATAATTATTTGGATACAATTTCCTAGCATAAAACATAAAAATTTACTGTCTAGATAAAATCTGAACAATTAAGGTTGTATTTCTGTGCTACAAAAGGTATCAAATATTGCTTGCCAGAAAATGGAAATCCCATCTCGCAAGACACTTTGTAGGTTTTTTGGGGAGGTGGAGTGGGAGGGAATTGTTGCAGACTGGTAAGAAATATAAAAATGTGATTTTTTTTTTTTTTTGGGTGTGGGAAAGGCTTTCAAGAAAATCTGTTTCAGGAAAATCAGGATACCCAGGTGCTCTGCCTCTCTGAACTCAGGGGAGGTAGAGAGGCAGAGTACCCGGGCTTTCTGTCTCTTTGGCTCCTGAAGTTGCAGAAAGTGAACTTGCAAAAAGTGAAACTGATGAGCCTTGCAGGTGGGGAGCCATCATTTTTTCATTTTCCTGATAGCAAATTTGACATGTTTCAGCAAAATTTAAAATTTTCCTACAGAAAATTTTCATTTTGAAGAAAGGACTTTTTCCCCCCTCCTTTAGTCAGATGATCAATCTGATGAAACATTTTTAGTCAGCTCTAGGAACAAAGGACCTATGCTGGAATTTTTTCAGTCAAGGTCGACTTTAGAAAACAAGAGTGGATGAAACTTACAATCCCTCCACCATCATCCTGACAGTATTTTAAAATCTATTTTGCATCAAATGGAAAAGGTGCTGAGATAGTATGAATTATTTTTCACTAGAAATTTCTCCAAACGGGGACCTAGTGGAATGTGGTGTTGCAAGTCATTACAGGAGAGAGATTCTATATGTAACAGAGTGAATAAAAATTGATGATTTAAAAAAATTAAAAATCCCATTTTTTATTGATTTTTAAAAATTAAATCTGTATTTAAAATTCAATTTGAAATTGACAACATGTGGTAAGGCCTAAGTTTATTTAATCTATTAAAATCATGTAAATTACATTTTTTTAAAAAAGCAGTACATGTTTGTCACTGAGTTTTAAAGGAAGTCAGACCACTGAACTGCTGGAAGTCACTGGGTAAACACTTGGAACCAGAGTTTGTTGAAGTGCAAAATCAGCTTTTGACAACTGTAGCCTTTTTTTTGCAGGTTCAGAGAGAATATTTTCTTCATTCAGTGTATTCAACTAGTTCATTTAGAGTTAAGAAACCCATTGGGAGTTGAAAAAGTAGGAAAGCTTATTTTCCTTTTCCAATCTATGAATAAAAATGAGATGGAGGAGGAGGAGATCTACTAGTTTTAAAATCCTGAAGGACATGGTGACCAGAAACAATTAGTTAATTTCTCTAACTACAGACTATACTTCTTTATTTAACAAATCAGTTTGTTTTAAATATAAAACATGTTACGATAATTGTTTTCCTTGCGCGTCCAGCACACTTAGGATATTTTTATTTAAATAGTTTTTAAAAAATGCTGGTTTTGTGCATTTTTAATTGTTTGAATCTCTATCCAAATAGAGCTTGAGAGAAACCCCAAATAAATAATTAATCATCTGAAAATAAAAAATTAATCATTTGCCATTTTCTAATAAAAAGTATAAAAATTAAGAATTTTAATATATAAATTAAGCTGTATAATTGCTTAATATGTAGATAGCTATAGTATATCCTCCTACTTAGCAAAAAGAAGCACGTAATTTAGAGTAACAGCTATATTTAATTGCAATTATATTTTGCTGGTTACCAACCAATGAGAATTAACCTTTTTTAGCAAAATAACTAAAAAGTACATATGCAAAACAGGATTAAAATTGGTTATTTAAATTAAGGTTTTCTGTTTGCTGATTTAAATCATGATTAAAATCAGTTATTTTAATTGTTTAGATGTAAATCAGTCCATCTTGATATATACACACACAGCATGCAGACTTAATTAAAATAATCATGTGTAGTCCAAAATTATAAAAATAACAGGAAAACCCATGATAGTGACCAGATATAGCCATGGAATTCTGAGGAATTTTCCGTTTTTATCAATATTTTTGTATTCTACATATTTGTAATTGAAAAATAAAGAATGATTTAAAATTAAGTTTATAGGGTTTATCATCTTGTCATGATTGTCCATCTATAGATTTGATCTAGCTCTGAATGACTTCAGTAGCAGTAGTACTGAGACATATGTGTGCTTGGAGATTTTCTCCTTTCTTCCTTGAATAACAGCAGCAGGCAGTGTAGACGGTGCCTGGAGCTGAATTAGCTGATGTGTGCATAGTCTGTCAATTATTTTGTGTGATAAGCTGCTGGTGTTCCTGTTCCCATTTATTTAAGTGCTTTATCCATTATTTTGTATAACTTTTCATTCTGCTTAGGGGAAATACATGGGCTTCAAGAAGAGTCGTAATTTCTTACCCTTCTGCCAATCATGTTTTTAACTGTTACACAAATTCGAACAAATAACATATGGAGCAAGTATGTTCTGAACAATTGCTCTGGCACAAGCACGTTTTTGTTTTTAAATGGTCTCTTCCTTTATTTTCTTCTCAACAGCATCTGTGGGCAGGGCCGGCTCCAGCTTTTTTTGCCACCCCAGCGGCGAAGCAGTTTAAAAAAAAAAAAAAAAAAGCCGATCGGCGGCACTTCAGCGGCAGCTCAATTGCACCGCTTCATTCTTCGGCGGCAATTCGGCAGCAGCTCAAAGAGGAAGAGAGGGACTGAGGGACCCGCCGCGGAAGACCCGCACGTGCCGCCCCTTTCCATTGGCCGCCCCAAGCACCTGCTTCTTTTGCTGGTGCCTGGAGCCGGCCCTGTCTGTGGGGATGTCTTTATTTTTCAGTTAGGCCTTTTTTACAGTTGTTTTTGCTCCCTCTAGTGGTGTGCTTTCAGTTAGACACCCCTACTTCAGCAGATGTTCTCTTTTGTGTAGTAGGGTACAAATTATTGTCCCCATCTTAGTACAGCTTTTAGTCATCTTACTGGAGGAGTGAAATCCTGGCTCCCCTGAAGTCAATGGGAGTCTTACTGTTGACTTCAATGGGGTCAGGTTTTCATCCGGTGTGCTTAGTGTAGGATCACCCAGTGCTGTATATTGTGAATACTGTGAAGTTTCAGTCTGCAACAAGATATCTTCTTTACATCCTTATTGTTCAATAAAGAATTTTTCATGCTTCAAAATTATTAGCTGTCTTTGGTCTGTAGTAAACAAGAATTCTCACAGAGCATGATTGGCGATACCAGTAGAGAAAGGAGGTGGGGAGGATAAAACAGGGCTTGAATCATCCAGTGCTTTAGATTATTTTTCAATGTCTAACCTAGGATAGTGGGCATCAGGTACAGTGGGATGTGCCCTAGGAAGTGATAATCTCTTGTACAGCCCCTTTTGCATGATGTACAGGTTATGTAGCATGACTTGTTTGCGCATACTGTTTAAATTTTCCAAGTTCAGTGTGTGTTCCTAAATTCATGCTGAGGCCTCAATCCTGCAAAAATGCATTTACATCATTAGTCCCAATAGTGGTCAATGAGTCTGCTCAAATGCATACAGTTAAGCATGTGTGAAAGTGTTTGCAGAATTGGGGCACTGGGCAACTAAAGAAAAGTGGTCTACTTTTCAAAGGTGTGTGCACCTGCAGCTCTCATTCAATGCTCTGCATTTTGGATTAATCTTATAGTAAGTGGATTCTCAGCTTTTTTGGGGGGAAGCTATGCTAGGTGTAGGGTGACCAGACAGCAAATGTGAAAAATCGGGACAGGGGGTGGGGGGGTAATAGGAGCCTATATAAGAAAAAGACCCAAAAATCGGGACTGTCCCTATAAAATCGGGACATCTGGTCACCCTAGCTAGGTGTTAGGTAGTCATAAAACAGGAGTAAATTGCTGTAGGGCAAAACAGTGGGAGTGCAAAATGAAAGCAACTTAATGCTGAGCAGTAGAAGAAGAGCTATATCTTGAAAGCAACTAATAATGGGGTAGTATCAAGCAGACTCCCCTCTCAGCTAAATACTGCAAAGACTTCAATGGGCTGTAAGGATCTAAAAGAATGAAGAATTTAGTCAATTAAGTTTGTTCACAGTAACCTCAGAGTCAAATTACTCTCTGGTGTAAATAGGCCAAGTTCCCATTAACTTCCATTGGAATTTTGCCTGCTTATGCCATGAGCTGAGTTTGGTCCTTTCACAATGCCCAGTCAGTGCAAACCGCACTAGTTTTGCAGACAATCAGTGCAAGTTTTACTTTGCCACTTAAGCCATTTTTGTCTGATCAGCTTACCTCAAACATAAGCTAAACCATAGTTTACATCTCCACTAAATTTAGCCCAGTATATCCATATTAATAAAACAAACAAGTGCATTTTTTCCATATAGTTAAATGGAAAAATATTACCTCTCCTCTTTAAATCTTTATAACATGTATTTCAGTTCAGTGAAGCTGATTTTATGCTTACTAAAATAGTTTAATGCAGAACATCTTACAATTAATATGGTAATTTTTAGCTCCGCACTCAATTTGTTATTTGCTAATTAAAGATTAGTCATTTAAGTGACAAGACATTGTAGAGGAAATGAATAAAATATATGTAGCTCTAACAAGAATGCATTATCATTTATATATAGAATTTATCATTTTAATTTGTCCAAAGGCTTCTGGCTGCCTTCGCAAAATTCAGGAACGTATTTGCTAGAGCTGATTGAAAAATGGTGAACATATATTATTAAAGTTTTCAAAAATGTTCATGAAAAAACTGTTAATTTCAAACGTTCAAAAAATGTTGACCAGTTAAAATCTACTGTTGAGCATTCTATAAATATGGAAACATAATTACTGGATTGTTCCCTAGCTGCAGCTAAGCAAGGTAGTCAGGTTTCTTTTTGGTCTTTGGTTCGACTTTAAAATATAAAATGTTGCTTATCTAATGCTCCAGGTGCCCCAACACATCATTAATAACTTCATAAAATCACAGCAGCATTAATCATTTCAACTGGCACTTGGCCAGCCACCTACAGAAACTTCTTTCCATCCTTTCATTGTTGTGGTAAGAATACCCTCAGCCCTCTCTCAGGTGTCTCTTGCAGTATGCCCAGAAAAAACTCTAAATTCCGGCTATTTCAGACCAGGACAGGAGAGCAAGTTTAAGTCCTGAAGCCCTCTGAGAATGTCCTGCCAGCCATCCCCTCTCCTTTATAATGAGGGGGATCGAGCTCATATGCCCCAGTTTACTACAGCTGTGGCACCATGGCCTGCGGAGAGTGGCAATCACTCAAGTAGTGCTTTATAAGTAATAACCAACACCTTAAGGACTCTTAAGGCCATTTATGCGTCTCTGGACCCTGTTCAGTTGTCGAATCCAAACAGTTTTTTAATACCTGAGGGTTGTGGTGGATTGGGTAATTGGTGAGTTGGAAAAGGGTGAGAACCATGCCATGAGGGGCAATCTCTACCAAGATCTGAGCCCTCTTTCACACTCCCATTAGGACTTGACATTAAGCTGACAGGGACCCCTCAGTGAGGAAACCTCTGGATGGCAAGTCTTACCGCCACCTCCTCGTGGTAAGAGTCGGTAACTGGCATGGATTGCCAGGCGGAATGCGGAGGGCGAACTGCCCCCCCTTATTGGGGGGTGGACTGGGGTGGGCAGCCCCAAGAAAATCTGCTCCCCTGGCAAGGGTAGCCTCCTCCAGGCACGGATGAATCCCTTTGGTAAGGGTAGTCTCCCCCTGGTAAGGGATAACCTTCCCCTGTGAAGTGAAGGGTTATATCTTTTTAATTATGGATAAAAGGAATATTAATATTCATACTCGAGTGACGCTGGACCGGGTAAACAATGCCCTCGCTACTGGTTCTGATGCCCCAGCTGGCAGTGTCAGATATGTTAGGGGACTAATTCAGGTCGCTGGACCAATGCATAAAATATTTTTGCGTGAGTGGTTACCTCACGAGACTGAAATATGTGATCTCCCTGTCAGAGATGATTGGGAGTGGAGAATTTTGGCTGGCTAGTGAGGATCGGGTTGGTAATGATTTGTCATTTTTACCTATGGTTTTTACTAATAGCTTTTTTAATAATTTGGATGTGGACAATTTTAATCCTAGTTTTAAGTATTTAGATCCTTTGGGTGGTCCATATTTTAATTGAGGGCTAATGTTTATCCAACTAGGGAGACTTTAGCAAGAGGAAGAGAGGGAGTTAATGCTATGTGTAGATGGTGTGGAAAGGTTAGGGAGACCATCCCACGTATATCTGGGCAGTGCTATAAAATTAAAGATGCATGGATTAAAAGACATTATAGGATAGTCTCAGCTGTGATTAATAAAGTTAGTAAACTTGGTGGAAGACAACAATGGAACCACAGCTTAGAAATAGTGAAGGAAATTTACATAAGCCGGATGTTGTTTTTGTGAAGGGTGATACTGCGGTTGTAGTAGATGTTACCATTCATTGGGAGGACAATTCTGACCGTCTGGAAAGGGCCCAGAGAGAAGATTGACGACTACTACTCAGAGTTGGAAGAAGATCTCAAAAAGATATCCAGGAGTATAAAAGTCCTCTTCTTTGGTCTCATAATTGGGGCTCGTGGCAAATGGAGTGAAGGTGGTAATGATCTTCTAAAGCTCCTGGGAACTGATTGAAGTAAGAGTTTTAAAGAAAATCTTTGCAGGCTCGTGCTATATGCCACCGCTGATATAATGGCCATGTTCAGTGACAAGTACTGATCTCGGACTCTCATTCCGCATATCCTATTTATTTATTTTTCTTTTAGTTCTCCATATTTTAATTTCAATGGATTATTGGTTGTCAGTACCTCTGTATCCATTGGTTACTTACTCACCTGTCCTTTATTATATAGTGGTTTTAATTTATGAATACTTATTAATTAGGATTAATATCCTATTTTAAATTATTTTTACTGGAATTGGATGCGGACTGGCCGCGTACAGTAACCAGGAAAGGGCAGGTAGTCACGCCTGTACACATGTAGCTGGAGACCAATGGACAGCTGGTGCAGATCTTAGAACTCTTTTCAGTGCGATGCCCCCAGTCAATAAGTGAGGCTGATGCAGAACACAGCAGCTCAGTCTTGGAATGATTTTAATCTGTAGTCTTACATAGCGCACACTGCAGTAGTTCTAACCCTGAGGAGACACAAACATGCATAAGAGTGGCAAGGTCTGTATGATGTGCATCCCACACAGGCCCTGCAAGGGTTAATGTGGACCTGACAGGCTGATTAGCATACCAGGCTGCACCTGGAGGAACAGTCAGCCTTAACTGACCCTGAAGCCCAGCTGGGCAGGAGCACTAGTTAGTATAATGAGAGGAAGCTTGTAGCAGAATGGGGCTGCAGGGAGGAGGGGAATTCTGCAGTCACTTTCTGGGACCAGGAAGGTTGTGAGAGTTGGCCCTGGGATCTTCTCCAGAATAGGGAAGTCTGACAAGAGGCCAGGAGAGGCACTGGATTGGAATCGGCTCCAGTTGCAAGTCCTGATATAAAGGGCAAGTTCTAGATTTCCACAGAGGGAGGGAGCTATTCAGTGAAGGAACAAAGCAGGGGACACAAGTAGCTGAAAGGCCAATCCTGAGGGGGGGAGAAGTTGATTTAAGTTTATACTTTTAGTTTGGGATGCTGTTAGAGGATTACAGGGGAATGCCCTGAGAGCCCTGGCCCTGAAAGAAGGGTTAACCTAGAGAGGTTGTGGGAAGAAAAGGCCTGAGAGAGGCTGGGTAAGAAGCAGCCCAGGAAGACAGCAGCAAGGACATGTGAACAGCAGACCTTGGTTGCTGGTGATGGGGTCCCTGGGTAGCAATCTGGTGTAGTCAGAGGGTGAGGGATACCCTACTAGCTGTCGAGAGAAAGGGATAAAGAAGGTGGATGCCCAGGGGCAAGGACCACAGGGCCCAGAGTTGGGGCTGGAGACCTGATATAAGGACAGTGGACTTTTATTGCTGGGACTGTTACTCTGGAAGGGGTGACAGTAGTTTGTGATCTGGCTGGAGGGCCAAGTCATGGAAAGAGAGGCCACTGTAGCACCAGAATGACCATCAGTAGGGGACACCAGATGGAGGGAGAACCCCTATGCCATGCCTGGCCACAAGGATGCTCTCTAGAGGTGAGTGAACTCCTTTCAAAGTCTGCATCCAAAAGAAAAGGTCACAATCTCCTAGCTAATACAGATGGAAAAAAGCTAATTGGGTTACTGCTATAATTTGGTTGTCAGACTGCAGCTGGGTTGCTAAAATCATCCCTAAGTTGCAAACTGTAGTACCTAATGGCAGACATACTCTGTCAATCACAGGGGCTGACATGGCCATTTCCTCCAGCTGTTACCGTGTAACAGTTTAATGTTTGCATAGGTGTAATTTGTGTGCTAAAGGAAAAATAGAGAAAAAAGTCCTTGTGATGCGGGTTATAACCATCTTTATTGAAAGGTCACATGCGTCTGACAAAGTGGATAATCACCCACAAAAGCTTATGCTCCAATATGTCTGTTAGTCTATAAGGTGTCACAGGACTCTTTGTTGCTTTTTATTGAAAGGAGAATTACAACACTCGTTAGGTTGAAAAATAAGCTATTCTTGATGGAAAAGTTGAAAAGGATGATAATGGATTATCAATTCAGATTACAGTTTTCAGCCTACAGAGTTGCACTTTCTGCAGCATTTCCATGGAAATCACTTTACCCTGTATATTTAATCCCTTTCCCTGCCATTTCCCCTACTTCTCTTTCTCAGGATGTGATGTGTAAAACTGTAGAGGATGATTTCTGCAACTCTAGTATTTAACATAGAAAAGAGAATTGTCCAACATTTCAGCACATAATTGACATATAGGTACAGTACACCTTGGGACAGTGGAAAGGTATGTTAAATGCACACAGCCGTCTGCCAGCTTGACATTTTGAGGCACATCTTCAGCTGGTGTAAAATGTCCTATTTTCAATGGAGCTATGACAGCTTCTACCAGCTGTGGATCTGCCCCATCACTATTGGGTACAATACAATGAAAAGTTGGAAATGACGATAACTTCCACTGAATGAGTGGACGAAAAGCAATAATACGGAATGGTTGCCACATGTGTCCGAGATCTGCTTTTAATAAGCTTGATATTAAATTGACATAATTATCCTGTATCCTGTTCGCTTCAAATAAGACCCCTGAGCAGAAACTTATGCTTTAATAGAAACTTCTGTTAATGGAAAACTGACTCTTAAAAAGAACATGCATACCATTCACTGTGTATGTAATGCACATTTAATGAAACACTACATTAACTGCCTCAAATTTATTTTCAAATACAAACTTTTCATCCATTGAGTTACAACCACACACAGTAAAGTGGGTGCATTTTGTACTATTCCTTTTCATAGTCTACTGCTAGATTAGAAACTGCTACCTGAAATACTGGTCACTTATGTCTACACTGCAGCTTGGGAGCATGCTTCCCAGGTTGGGTAGGCAGATGTGCTGGCTCTACTTGAGCTAGTGAGCTAAAAATAGCGGCATGGATGTTGCAGCACTGGCACCTTGGGCTAGCTGCCGAAGTGCAAGCCCACCTGACCCCTGGGTCACTGCTCAGGTGGCTGGCCTATGCCATCACCCAGGTCACAACGTCCATATCACTATTTTTAGTGCACTAGCTCAAGCACATCTAGTCCATGTCTGTCTGTCTGGGCTGGAAGGTTCACTCCTAGCTACAGTATAGACATACCCAGATTAACCAGTATGATTTTGAGTATTCCAGTTTTGTATGAGAATAATACAAATTGCTCAATGACCGAAAGGAAACTATAGCAAACACATGCATTAAGTTTGACAGTGAGGTTGAGAAACTGTTTTCAGATCAAGAAGAATTTGTGCATCACCAATGCATTTTTCTTGTATGCAAATCTGGATTATCTCTAAATTCCACTGGGATATGGGGTCCAAGCCCAGAAAAATGCATCTGGATAACCACCAGTCCTCATTAATTAAGAAATAAAAACAAAAGCATATTCATGATGCAAAGAAAACTTTGAAAAACTGGGGGTGTGTCATGATCAGTGGAAGTGGAGTCAGAGGGTCCATGTTCCCTGGAGGTACTGTTATTAAGGGCACACCAGGAAAACAGGGAGCCCGGGATGTTAGGCTCGAAACAACTCAGCTTCATGGAGAGAACGGTCCACAGGGTTTAATAAAGTTCTACTTGTTCAGTGTAATCTGCATTCAGCTTCACTCTTTGCTAATGAAACATCACAGCAGTGCCTGAGCTGTAAATTCCCTGAGGTTATGTTCTACACTGCCGCTGGGAGGTGGGATTAGAATGGATAGACAGACTTGTAATAGCTCATCTTAACCTTGCATGCTAAAAATAGCAGCATAGACATTGGGGCACTGTTGACAGCTCAGGTTAGCTAAGACCCAAGGGATTAGGTGGGCTTCGACTGGGAGAGTTAACCCAAGCCACTGCCAGCACTACAATGTACAAGCTGCTATTTTTAGTGCTCTAGCATGAGTCTGTCTACCTGTGTTGGGAATCACACACCCCCTCTGTAGTATAGACATAACCTGAAGTGTAGAAGCTGGGAAGGCACCTCAGACAGTGGTGATGACATCGACTCTCACCTTGAGTCTGAGAGCATATCAGGGTCAGTCTGTTTGGACAGGAAAGCAACAAGGGTCACTATCAACCTCTTTATGCAACAAGGTTAATAGGGAAATACCCTGTGTGATTTCAGCTGTATAGTTGGGCTGCCTACCATGTGATTCCTTGGGGCACATCAGACTGAAGCAGAAGGATTTTGAAAAGCAGGCACCATCTAATACTGTAACCTGAGAGCATCATGGAGCCCACAGGAAAATGTGGCCTCATAGTATCTAAGTGAAAAAACAGAGTACAGCTGCTGGTGGATAATAAGCACCACGGACTCCTTTTGAGGAAGACAGCCATACAAGCCCTGGATCTGGTCAGGGTATAGCATCAGAATTTATAGCTGCAGTGCAAGGGGCAAAAGGGGGATTCCTGTGGACAGTGGAGACCATTTGAAAAAGAATATGGGGATGTCTTCAAAGACAACGGGTCTCTTGAACTAAACTCCACAGTGGAACCTGTACGCTTACTCCAAAGGAAAATTCCAGTGCCACTATATAATCCACTAAACAAGGAGCTCAAAAGCCTGTAGAACAAGGGCTATCATAACATCTGTAGAAGCCAGTACAGCTTAAGTAAGCAGTATGGTGGTAGTAAAGAAGACAGTGGGCAAATTACATATCTGCATCGACCCAAAGCCACTGAACCAGGCACTGAAAAGATGGCACTGTCCACAATTGATGACAGCTTTCCAGAACTTTCCAAAGTCTGAACCTTTATGGGTTATGAGGTAAGGAACAGGTTTCGGAGCATAAACTTGGATAAAGAGCCTGGTATGCTGACAGCCACTGAAGCACTATTTGGTCACTACAGCTGGCTGCACATGATCCTATTGGGATCCAGGAAGTGGGCGGGCAAAGGATCCCCCCCACTAGCCTAAGGGGGGGGTCCACAGGACCTGGAGACCAAAAAATTATGGGGGACAACTAATAAAAGAACAGGGACCGGAGTGAGGTCAAAGGGCCAAATGAAGCGAAACAGGCAGGGACACCGAGCAGAGAACCTCTGACAGCACCCACTGCTCCTCGAAGGCGTCAAGGGAGCCAGTGGACACCGCCCAGAGGAACTCTGCCCGGATACGTGAACGAACGGAGGACCTGAAATAGGCCCCACAGTCACAGGAGACTCCATCGGCCAACCTCCTCACTCTGGTTTTATAGATGGCCAGTTTCGCTAGGGCCAGGAGGATGTTGACCAGGAAGTCCTGTGACTTTGTGGGGCGATGGATAGGGAGTGCATAAATAAAAAGGTGAGGAGAAAAGTGCAACCAAAATCTTAACAAAATATCCGTGAGGAGCCGGAATAGGGGCTGCAGCCTGGCGCACTCCAGGTAAACATGCGCCAGGGTCTCCCTCATGCCGCAGAAGGGGCAGGTGTCTGGGATGGGGGTAAACCGCGCCAAGTACATACCCGTGCTCATGGCTCCATGAAGGAGCCACCAACTGATGTTCCCGGTGGGCTTCGGAATCAGAGTAGAATAAAGGCTGGCCCACCGGGGCTCCTCACCCTCCAGAGGTGGCAAGAGGTCCCGCCACTTCGTATCGGGGCGGGACGCGAGGGTGAGGACATGAAGAACATGGAGCACGAGCATGTATAGATGTTTCCTTGGTGTGGTCCGGAACAGAACCGGCTGCAGATCGTGCAGCCGGCTCATGGCGAAGGGACGGGGGGGGGCCGGTTGGGTCCACGGGGCAGGGACCCGATGAAAAAGGCTGCACATGATGATGGGCGTAAGCCCAGTCCCTGAGGTGTGCCAGAGAAGACTTGCCCATATGCAGGAAGAATTGCCTGGGGTGAAAATAATTGCAGATATCCTCATTGTAGGTGAAGGGAGCAATGATAACAGTTGCTGAATGAGACTGACAGAAAACTGCAAACAAGGGCATAAACTCAGGCTAGAAAAAATGTTTCTCAGAGCATGACGGGACATACATTGGACACCTGCTCACAGCAGAGAGACTGAAAGCAGATTTAATCAAAATCAAGGCAGTCAGAGACATGTCAGCTCCAGTGGCTGTGAAAGGGGTACAGCACTTTAGTCAGCACATGGCTTCAGTAGTGGAACTCATTGGTGAGGTCCCAACAGCAAGCATTTGACATGATGAAACAAATGATACCCCTGCCTGAAGTACTACCAGCCAGAAGAGCCACTGATGACAGACCAGTGTGATGCATTAGAGAAAGGATTGGGTGTCGCACCTTTGCAGGAGTAGCTGATTGTTTATGCCAGCAGAGCCCTGTCAGAGGCTGAACAAGGGTAAGCTCAAATAGGAGGAGAGCTTCTGGCTGTGGTATTTGGAGTGGAGTTATTCCATCAGTACACCTATGGCCACCTAGATCACAAACACCTAGAGACAGTTATGGCAAAACCCCTTCTTAGTACACTAAAGAGATTGGAGGCACATCAACATGCACTGTAGTGCTACCACGTATAAGCAAGTTGGGAAAAGGGAATCAGGACTTTGTGTAGCCTGTTAATATCATTGGAAATCAGATGCCTAGGAAAAGGACATCCAACTAGAGGCAGGCAAGAGAGTGATACTAGCAGGATGGCCAGAAGACAAAAGCCATGTATTGGTAGAAGCAGAAATATATTTTCAAATTAAAGATGAGCTGAGTTGCAGGATGGATTCATATTCCAAGGACAGAGCTGTTGTCACTGCCTTATTACATAAGGATGTCCTGCAAAAAATACATGCCTCACACCTGGGCATTGATAACTGTCTTAGGCCATGTCTACGCTATCACTTATGTGGGCAAAATTTATGTCACTTGGGGTGTGTAAAAAAACAACACCCCCCTGAGCAACATAAATTGTGCCTGCACAGGTGATAGAGTGCACAGCACTATGTCGGTAGGAGACTGACATAGCTACCGTCGCTCATTGGAGGTCGTTTAATTATGTTGACGGAAGAGCATAGAGTGGCTGCATGAGAGAGCTTACAGCTGTGCTGCTGTAAACTCTCTAGTTTAGACATAGCCTTAATGGGCTTAAAGGGGGCATGGATCAGCATTCAAATCACACTCCCCATCAGTACCTGACCCAAGCCAGGGAAGCTAATGATCCAACCAGAAGACCAAATTTGGTGCTGAATCCTGGTCACATGCTACCTGAGGTACGTTGAGCATACCCTAAGAAAACGAACAGGCTTAAGAGTGCATTTACTGGCTGTGAATGAATACACAATTCCACTCCTTGAAAGAAGGGTCTGACACCAGCCAGATGTGTAATAACTGCCAGTAGAAAAGTGATTGTTACCACATGAGCTGCCTACCCAACCATGCGGAAAAGGTGGGAACAGACTTTTGTGCCTGCAATGAAAAACGGTACTTGATTACAGTGGATAACCATTCAAAATTTTGGGAGGTTGATGTCCGGCCTGATATGAGGAGCACCTCAGTGATTGGCAAACTTAAAGGCCCACTCTGTGAGATATGGCATTCTGTACACTGTGTTCACCAAACATGGACCCCAGTTTGCTTTGAAATAATTGAAGGAGTTTGCATGCAAATGAGTTTGACCACCATACCTCTTCCCCAGCATATCCACAGAGTAAAGGTAATGTGGAATCAGTTGTGACAATTGTTACACAAAGCTGTTTCTTCTGGTTGAGATCCCTTGTTAGCATTTTTGGCACATAGGAATACTCCATCTAGGGACTGTCCCGATTTTTAGGCATTTGTCCTGCGTCCCAATCGATGTTTGGTCGGGACGAAATTTGTCTCGATATTTCACACTCCTGTTTGTTTTGTTTCTGTTCCGCCGGTGGGACTCGCTTTTTTTTTTTTTTTTTCCTTTCTCTGCCGGCGGGACTCTTCTTCTTTTTTTTTCCCCCTCTGCCGGTGGGACCCCCATCCCCATGTGTCCTGATATTTTCTTCATCCCATCTGGTCATCCTAACTCCATCACAGGGGTGACAATACAGTCCAGTGCAGGCAATGATGGGATGAAGGACCAAACCCCTGTTACCAGTGAAGGGAGGCCTCTTGCAGGCAGAAGGGTGGAGACACCGCTGAGAGGAGATGAGCATCAATCAGAGAAAGCAAGTACTAGAATACAACAGCTCAGCCACCAACCTACTGGCTCTGGAGATGGGCACTCCTTGTGAACATCTAACCATTAGAGAGTGACCAGAAGGAGTGGACTAAGAGTTGTAAGAGGTACAGTGGCACTCAGGTCATACACTGTGACTATGCAAGGGGGACAAGCAATCAGAAGGAAGAGGAGACACCTATGAGCCAGCAGTTGCAACATCCAGAGAGCCTACAGAAATCATCACAGAATAGAGAAACAGAGAACTAGCCAGAGGTCAGTCCCACAGGGAGGGAGGAGACCCCCCAGAGAAAGTGTTTGCTAGATTCAGAGACTAAGTCTTGGTCTACGCTACAAAATTAATTCTGTACAACTATTTCACTCATAGTTATACCGACCTAAGCACTGGTATAGACAGCATTATGTTGATGGGATAGCTTCTCTCACCAACATAGATACTGCCTCTCGCAGAGGTGGATTAACTAAACTGACGGGAGATGCTTTCACCTGTCGGCTTAAAGAGTCTTGGCTCAGGTCTACACTAGCAGGGGGGTCGACCTAAGATACGCAACTTCAGCTACGCGAATAGCGTAGCTGAAGTCGGCATATCTTCGGTCGACTTACCTGGCCGTGAGGATGGCGGCGAGTTGACCGCTGCCACTCCCCCGTCGACTCCGCTTCCGCCTCTCGTGAGCTGGAGTTCCGGAGTTGACGGGGAGCGCGATCGGGGATCGATTTTATCGCGTCTACACTAGACGCGATAAATCGACCCCCGATAGATCGATCACTAGTGAAGACCTGCCCTTAGTTAAAGTGCTATAGTGATGCTGCTGCGCCAATGCAGAGTTTTGAGTGTTGACCTGCCCAGAGATGTCATTCCTGGCATGGTTTCCTCAGCAGGAGACCAAACTGTCTGAGTATGTAATCAGATGTGTCTGTGATAAAGACGAGACTTCAACTCAGCTATGTGCTGGTAATCTCTGGTGAAGGACATGAAGAGAGGACGTGGGTGTCAATTATTTGTTTTTTAATGTTTATATTAAAATGTTTGTAAAATAAGGAAGATTTAGTGATCAAACTGGAGTCAGATGGCCCATGTTCCCTGGAGGGACTGTTATTGAGGGGATATCAGGAAAATTGGGAACATGGGCAGATAGGCCAGAAGCAATTCAACCACATGGAGAGAGCAGTCTCCAAGGTTTAATAAAGTTCTATTTGTTTGACATAATCTGCATACAGCTTCAATCTTTGTTAATGAAGCAAAAGCAAGGAGGGAAAGACATTACTGATTTTCTATTTGAAATTATAATGTGCAATATAGCTAGGCTTAGCAGAATTCAATTTTTTATATAATTTTAATGAATAATATTGGATTGTTTCTGTTTTTATTGATTTAATTTAAGGGGGGCAAACAATTTTTGAATGACAGATGTTGAACTTCAAAACATTATAGCTTTAAAACACACATTATCAACATCACGTGTCAACCTATACAAAATAAATATCATTAAATCAAACTAAGTTCTCAAGCAGCATCTTTCTTACTTTGCCTATCTGTAAATTTTGATTATCATCAATGGAAATATTGTTTCACTGGTGTGTGTGTGTGTGTGTGTGTGGGTGTGTTGACATTGATGTTTAACAATAAAAATCTAATCCTTCCAAGCTTAGAAATAGTGTTGAATCAGGAAATCACTTAGCATGTGTTGAAGTGCTTTCCTGAATAGAGATGCTCTCCTGACCCTGGACTTTGATTAGGTCACGGCAAAATTCCAGTTTAGGTATCTGTATTTGGTCTAACTGGCATTCCTCCTGTCATTTCAATTGCATTCAGCATTTTTCATTTCTTGCCCTGAATAGTTGAGTAGCTTACTGCACACAATTAAAAAGTGCCCTGGGATGAAATATGGGATCTTAATAATGAAGAGATACCTACATAGATGGAAACAAATTAGAATTTTGGTGTGCAAATGCAACTCACACTGAAGTCCCTGGAAACTTCATGTATATATGTAACAGGATTTGCTCAAGTATCTTTAAAAATCTATCCTATATGTATACTATTGGGTAGTGCTCAAAGGCTCCAAGCAGGGCCCAATTGTGCTGGGTGCTGTGCAAACACAGATAAAGAGACAGCCCCTGCCCTATGAATGAATAGTGGAATATTAATAAATAACTCTGTAGAGTACCGGCATGTGCTCCTCTGAGAACTTTCTTCTAAATCATGTGTGTGCATAATTTGTCTAGTGGTCTGTCCCACTGAGAACAGTTTTTCCTTCCTAGTTGGAGGTTGGATGCCGCTGTCACAAGTTAAAGCAACCCCCAGACTATTCTTCCCATCACCCGTGCTGGGCTTAAGGGACCCTAACCACAACAGAGAACCTGCCCCCAAAATATCAACATTTTGCACCTGTGACCTTTTCCCAGCCCTTTCCTGGTCTACAGCAGAAAACCATGCAAAGCTCAGATCCTGGAGGCCTTGTAAGTTAGGTTTAAAGCACAAAAATCTTTCCACGGAGAGTATTGTGCAAGCAGGACCTACTTCGTACTTGAATTCAAAATAGGGTCGGGTGTCTTCCTGAGAGAGCATTCCATCTAGTGGCTTGTCCAGGTTTGATTTCCAGTGCAACCTTTTGATACTGAGGAATAAATAAACATTTACTTGGTGGATAATTTTTTTTAGTACCATATGCATAATGTTCCACTTCATTTCCCCCTTCATCTTTACTTATTTCAGGTATTTCAGTTGCTAACTCTTTAAAAATAAACACTAATGTATTTGAATGCGTTTTGTATGTCAAACAACAATGCAGTCTCAAACACTGAGTGACAAGGGTATAATTCAATTTCAGAAGTGTGCTGCTGTTTTCAAATTGTTTGAGTTGTCCTCTGATCTCTAACCTGGGTTCTTTGAAATTTCCTTCAGCTTAAACTGGGGGGGAATTCAAGATGGAACCTTTGTAGACGTGGCAAGTTAGTTGGGGACACGTTTAGTGGTGAAAATATAAATATAAGCAGGCATTTAAGTGGATGTGTCCAATTTAAGTGTAAACACGATGTTTTAGAAAGGTCAGACTGAAATCTGCACAACCCACAGCACCTTGAACTTGTAATGCCTGCTGTACCAGGTCATGGAAGCATCTCTGATCCTCTATCAAAGCCCAGTGTGCAGAGTTTTGCCGCATAAAGCCAGGGACTTAAAATTGTGCTATAGAAATGAAGGACTGATTCTGCAAAGTGAGTCTCTAAGTGACTCAACAATTCACAAGAGGCACTCAGCACCTCACAGGATTGAACCGTGAGCGCCTGAGTGTGTAAGTCAAGAAAGAGGCAAATCAGTAAGAGCATTACTTACAGTAACCTTAGTTATAATTTTGTCAGTTTTGCTTTTTATACTATGTACCATAGTCTTCTCCAGTAGCTCAACACAGGTCTTGACTCATACCCCTTGGCTTGACTTTACCTTTAGATTTTCTAGCTCTGCCCACTGATCTGCACTGAAAAAATAGCTGTTTTAGAGTGCTAGACAGGCCAGATCACTTAGTCTGAGCTTCTGTAGGTAAACATTTGCTTCAGATAAATTACAGTAGGATACAACCCTACATTTTAGATGCATTTTAAAGAATTCTACATAATCAACAAATATTCAAAATTAAAGCTGTTTTCTATTCAAAGCTGCCAGTTTGGAAAGTCTTGCTTTCAAATATATCTGAAAGAGGATCAGATGTTTGCAGCTGTATATTTTTGGAGCAAGAAAGACATCGTATGGTTAGTTTAATGCACAGTGGGCTATCCAGGGAATACACAAAAGGATAATCTTGCTTCCCGCTTTGTCTGCTGAAGGGTGGCAATCAGAATTTATACCTACTGGGTTTATCTCCTTTCCAGAGCATATCACCTTTTCCCATTGAATTCAGTTATATGAAGGGTGTGTGTTAGATGTGAAGAAATGATTTATCTTTCTAAGAACTCAGTTACATGTCTGTGTAGCGGGGTGGTCACCCTGCTCCTGCCTGAAGGGGATAAAGTAGCTCTGGGGAGGGCTGCAGCGGGAAAAGAGGCTGATTGGGGAAGCAGCCACAGGTGAGGCCACGCCCCAATCAGGCCACGGCTAGCCCTATATGAGGGCTGAGGGCCAGAGGCTGAACAGACACTCTCTCTAGCCTCTAGAGAGAGAAGGACCTGGCTGCCTGGGAAGCTGAGGAGGGTACCTAGGGTGGAGCAGTGCTGGGGAAGGGTAGAGGGAGCTGGGGAGCTCCAGCCTAGCAAAGCCCGAGGCTGCAGGCCTAGTTGAGGGCCCACAAAAGGGTACTAGGGCTGCAGAGGGGCAGCCCAGAGATAGGCAGAGGCAGCTGATCCAACCCCCCTTGCCGATGATGAGAGGTTTATAGACTTCAGTCTACCCCAGGGAGCGGGGGCTAGATGATGACTGGCAGTAGCCACTGAGGCAATGTGGGGATAGGGGGTTGGAGGTTCCCCTGGGAGGGGAGACCCAGACAGAGGGGGTACTGGGGTGGGCAGAACCCTTGGGCAAATGGCACCAGGGTCTGGGAGGGACATGGGGCCAGCGGCAGGCGAGACATCATCTGGCCTGCAGAGGGTGCTCTGGAGCTGGAAAAGAGCTAATTTCCTGGACGACCAGTAGGAGGCACCATGCTGGTGAGTCATCGCCCCGCCACAGTCTGCAATAAAGTTCATTTGACAGCCAATAATATAGGAGGAGTTCAAATAATGTTGCATTCCATTTGTGCAGTAAGCAGGGCCAGCTCCAGCTTTTTTGCTGCCCCAAGCGGCGAAGGGGGGGGGGGGGATAAAGCCGTGATTGGCGGCACTTTGGCAGCTGCTCTACTGAGCCGCTTCATTCTTCGGTGGCAATTTGGCGTCCGGTCCTTCCCTCCAAGAGGGACTGAGGGACTGAATTGCCGCCGAAGATCCGGATGTGCCGCCCCAAACACCTGCTTCCTGCGCTGGTGCCTGGAGCCAGCCCTGGCGGTAAGCGCATTTTAACTGTCTGCGAAATTTTCTTCTACAACCTTTCTGACTTCTTCCACAGAATCCTATTCCATCCTCAGACATTTGGAATATCTGTCACCTAGTAACCTTAATAAGATTTACAACAGCAGAGGGTTGGAGGATTGACAACAAGAGGAGAGATTGGCAGTGGCACTGTCAGGTGGGCGATACTGGCAGCAAAATGACTATACCTAATCAGGTGAGGAATCTGGGTGAAGCCAAGCAGAAACAACTAAGGTGTTTGTATACCAATGCAAGGAGCCTGGGTAACAAAATAGAGGAACTAGAACTAGTGCTGCAGGAAATGAAACCAGATATGAGGGATAAGGGAAACATGGTAGAATAGGAGTCCTGACTGAAATACAGGTATTGAAAGGTATGTGCTGTTCAGGAAAGACAAATAAAAGTAAAGGTGGTGGAGTAACATTGTACATTAATGATGAGTGAGACTGTAAAGAAATTAGAAGTGATGGAATAGATAAAATGGAGTCTGTTTGGGTCAAAATCACTTTGGAGAAGAAATGTAACAGATGCTTCACTGGGATAGTGTGTGGGGTTTTGCTACGGACCCCCAGGTTCCAAAGTGGATATGAACAAAGAGCTCATTAATACTTTTAATGAAATAAATACTACTGGGAATTGTGGGACACTTTAATTTCCCAAATATAGATTGGAGGACAAGTGCTACCAATGATGGTAGAGCCCAAATTCCTGGCTGTGATAGCCAACAGATTGCTTCACCAAATAGTCACTGAACCAACAAGACGTATTGCCATTTTAGATTTAGTATTGGTAAATACTGAGAACCTCATAGAGGAACTGTGTTAGAGGGCAACCTTTGTTTGAGTGACCATGAGTTAATTCAATTTAAACTAGATAGAAGGATAAACAAAAATAGGTCTGCAACTTGGTCCTTGATTTCAAAAGGGCAAACTTAAAAAAATTAAGGGAATTAGTTAGGGAAGTGGACTGGACTGAAGAACTCAAGGATCTAAATATGGAGGAGGCTTGGAATCACTTTGTCGAAGATGCAGAAACTATCTGAAGTCTGCATCCCAAGCAAGGGGAAGAAATTTGCAGGAAAGGGTTGCAGATTATACTTGATGTACAAGCATCTCAAACAGATTATTAATGAAAACGGATAGCCCACATGGTCAGGGTCTAACTGATTGCCATATTTGGGGTCAGGAAGGAATTTTCCCTTAGGTCAGACTGGAAGAGATCCCGGGTTTTGTTTTGGTTTTGCCTTCCTCTGCAGCCTGGGTCATTTGCTGGTTTGAAGTAGAGCAAATGGTGGAGTCTCTGTAACTTGACGTCTTTAAATCATGATTTGAGGACGTCAGTAGCTCAGCTAGAGATTATGGGCCTACTGCAGGAGAGGGTGGGTGAGTGAGGTTCTATGGCCTGCAATGTGCAGGAAGTCAGACTAGATGATCATGATGATCTCTTCTGGCCTTAAAGTCTGACTGCTAATCTACACTAGAATCGCTACAGCGGCGCAGTTGTACCAATGTAGCTACGCTGCTGTAGCGCTGCTAGTGCAAACCTCTAGGCAAGAGAGCTTTCCCATCGGCATAATTACTTCACCTCCCCAGGTGACGGTAGCTATGTCAGCAGAAGTGCTTCTCCCGCCAACGCAGTGCTGTCCTCACTGGTGCTTACGTTGGTGTAACTTAGGTCGCTCAGGGGGTGGCTTTTTCACACACCTGAGCGACTTAAGTTATATCGAAGTAAGTGCTAGTGTGTACAAGCCCTGAGTCGAAAATCCCTCCGGGTTTCCACAGCATAATGCTGCAGGAAGCAGCTTTCTCCTGTCATACCTCTTTCTGTCCATTTGTTTCCCCATACCCTCCAAACTCGTGGAAGCTTGAGTACTGGGAGCCAAATGGCAGGGCTTCTTTGACTTTGGAGGGGATAGATGGTTGCCACACTGCTTCACCCCCATCTTCCCCCCCCCCCAAATAAAGAGTTTTGGCCCTAAGACAGAGGGGTTTCCACTCTTTTCAGTGCCCTCGGGAAATGAAGGAGAGTTATAACCCATGAACTTAAATACCAGAAATCTGCTGAGCAGTCAAGTATGTTCCAGCAAAGCTGGCAGCTTGGAAAAGTTATTATTTTCATACAATTAAAATAATTTCTCTATTTTGACAAATATCTCACAGGAAACAAAGTAACAAGTTTCTTTGTCATTGTCTATATACAACTTCAAATGTTGTTGTTTTTTTGTTTGGTTGGGTTTTTTGGGGGGGGTTGTGTTTAAATTAGGCCAGGCAAGCCCCAATGAAACACTTTTTTGTTTCCTTTAATACCTCAGCTACATTTAAAAAAAAAAAAATGCTGACATCTGGAAATGGCCTGAGTGAAAGAAACTATTATAAATGCAAAGTTGTTGGCAACTCAAGAATGGAATTGGATAACACCGTTACATTGCTTAAACTTAATTAGGGAGGGTTAAAAAGACTGCCTTTGTTGGAGTACTGCAACACAGAGAGGAGAATAGCATTGCTTCATGACATGAGGGGCCACATTTGCAAAGCTATTTAGGCATTTAAGGATTCAGTGGGTGCTTAATCTGTTTAGGCCCTTTTTTAAAAATCCCAACTCCCACTGAAAATCACTTAGGCACCTAACCTTCTTAGGTGTGTGTTTGTTTGTTTTTAAATCCCCCTAGGCACCTTCCTGCATTCTTAGATGCCTAAATACCTTTGAAAATCTGTCCTGACAAGTGCAAGCATCTTCATTCCATTTCTTGCCTCGCGTTCTTAAAGTGGCAACAAGCTCCAAGCTTCCCAACAGATTATGTGGCTGTCAGAGCCTTGATGCAAAGACAGAACTGGGATTTAAAGCATGTGCATGATGTTGTTAGCAAGAATCTACTAACATAAACCACACTTAGTAGCTGACAGACTGTCAATTCTGTATCTTTTCCCTCTGTGTGCACTAATGAGACAAACACAACAGAAATGATCAAATTAAATTTCTACATTTACCACAAGCTTTGATTTGTTCTAACCTTC
The DNA here is from genome assembly GCF_002925995.2 of Terrapene triunguis. Classification (NCBI taxonomy): domain Eukaryota; kingdom Metazoa; phylum Chordata; order Testudines; family Emydidae; genus Terrapene; species Terrapene triunguis. The sequence goes on from NW_020664530.1 coordinate 8,209,348, forward strand.
TCTCTGTCATGATATTACTATATGCCAGCATAAATCTAGTGCCTTAAAGGGTGGGGGGAGGGAATACACATTCTGATTGTGGTAAGGAAGCAGTTTTCCACTGCCAAGTGAGCCAAAAGAGGGCTCCTGTGTGTTTACCAGGAGACTGGCAGTTAGTTATGTGAAACAACAAGCATGTGTGGAGATGAGGATTAATGAGTTAAAGATTCTCAGGATAATTTTGCTCTGCCAAATATTTAAAAAGCAAGAGCCAGTTTTAAGACAGGAAGATGTGTGTAATTTTATAGTTTAGAATGGGCTCACCTTTTTGTGTGCTCCCCAGTCTCTTTCAGATAAAAGTAATAGTAATGAATATTAATGTTACATCAAATGTATTGATATTTATATAGCACCCATCTTCCCCAACCCTTCTCCCTTCCCTGTGCAAACCATCAGAATCCTCCCTTTCCCCTCCAAGGAATAAATCTTCAGTGTAACCAGGGCAACAGCTTTAGGGCTTTACAAAACAACAGTAGCAATGCACTACTTCACACACAGCTACTGTAAGAAATACAGAGCAGGCAGCAACATCAAGAGGAATAAGCATCAGGGCCGCCCAGAGGATTCAGGGGGTCTGGGGCAAAGCAATTTTGGGGGCCCCTTTCATAAAAAAAAGTTGCAATACTATAGACTACTATATTCTCGTGGGGACCCCTCCAGGGCCTGGGGCAAATTGCCCCATTTGCCCCCCCCGGGCGGCCCTGGTAAGCATCGTGTTGGGAGCCAACAACTCCTGCCATTGTGTATGCTCCTTGATAGCCTTTAACAAAGATGGGTAAAGATAACCCTCCAAGCATAATGCAAAGGCTAACAAATCCAGGCTCAGACAGACCAAGGGTTCAGAAGTGAGTTCCAAAATTAAGCGCCCTCACAGAGAATGCCCTGCCAACAGCTCCCTCTGGTTTATACCAAGGGAACTCCAGCTCAGGCACTCTGCTGATTTCAAATGTGTCTTTATGTCATGGGCAGACAGGCAATCTTTCACGTAACCAGCTCCCAAACTATTTAAAGCTTTATAGGTAAAAACCAACACATTGAATTCCACCCAGAAGACAATTGGCAGTCAAGACAGATCAGGGAACACTGGTCTAATGTGCTTCCAATGTTTGAATATTTAAAGTGCTGCATACGTGTTTAAATATTATATATTTATTTATATATTATGGTCATAGTAGCTCAAACTCGAACAATTGGCTGCCACATTTCAAGCAGTGGGACATCCCTACCTGAAGTCCTATTAAGAAGGAGTTACAATAGTTGATTCCTTTGATTAGAGGGTCTGTATTGCTTTGGTGAGTTCAACATGAGGTGCATAAAGGTGTAGCCATTTGTCACAGGGTGGCAAGTCTGTTTAAGAGGGAGCAAAGTCCAGTGCATCTGTGACTGGCGAGCAGCCACACAGCTGGCCTGAAGGCACCTGGGCTGTATAAAAGAAAGACTGAGACAGTCGTGAAGAGGCAGGTGAGAGCTACTTGTGAAGAAGGGAGAAACAGAAGGAGTAGTAGAGAGTTGCTGCAGGAGAGCAGTAACTGAGCTGCTGCTGCTAAGAACTGTGCAAAACTATTAGGAGACTGGTTAGAGCTGGGGAACCATGCCAAGCAGCGGGAAGGCTTGTGCAGAGGACCTAGGAACAAGGGGAAGAATCAGCGTGGTCAGTATAAGCCAGGCCCAGAAGTAAGAGGGTAAATGTTGGAGGGTGGATCCCAGGAGCAGGAACAGGCCTCGCAGACAAGGAGGCCTGGGTGATTGGAACAGTACAAGAAGGCTCTTGGCAGCTGGAGTGAGTGGAGGGCTTCAGGAAGCTGAGTCTAAGGAGAAGGGTGGGGACCTGGAGGATTATTCTCTGAGCAGCAGTAAGACTCAAAGTTGAGGAGGCCTGGGAGATTGAAATATTGTGGGGAGCCTTCTCGCAGGAGACTTGACTTGGGGCTACAGGAGAAGACTTGCAGGAGAGCAGTGGTTCTTGGAGCTCTCAAGTAGGAAGAGTGTCTGGAGAATGAGGCCCTGACACAGGGGTTAAAGGAACTGCGACAGAGTGTTTAATGACTCCTGAGTGGGTGACCTGGGATGGTGGCCTTTGAATGGGATTGAAGAGCTGCTGCATTGTAACCTCGTTTTACTTTGTTGGTTTGGGAGGAACTGTTTTTACTCTGGGGGCTCTGAGGAACTGTATGTGACTAAAAGGGCTTGAATTTGCTGCCAAGAGAGAGACTATTTGGGAGGATAAAGGGGAAATAGAGGCAGGCACACCTGTTGTACCTGTCTTCTGCTGGAGGGCGGTTCAGCAGGAGCTGCCTACGACACTATACAACTGTGGGGGCATGGGAGGGAAACCCCAACACTTCTGTTCTAATGTGTGACATGATTTTCCATGGAGAGGATCCATGCAAAACTGAGACAAGATTCTTATCTTGTTTCATTCTTGTCAACTATCTTTCTAAAGATATAACTGATTTATAGCCAGAGCTGCAGGCAGTATTCATAGAGCCTTGGACAAGGCATAGAAGCTGGGTTCCAATAAGCTGAAAAAGTGACTAAGGAGCAGGGCCGGCTCTGGCTTTTTTGCCGCCCTAGGCAAAAAAGCCGCCGCCCCCCCACCCCATTGCGGCAGGGGAGGGCGCCGAGCCCGGCTACGGGCCTGCAATCCCCGACCAGCCGGAGCGCCGCGGGGAGGGCGGCGAGCCCAGTTGCTGCCCCGCTCTCGGGCCGGAACGCCCCTCCAGGCGCCGCCCCAAGCACATGCTTGGTGGGCTGGTGCCTGGAGCCGGCCCTGCTAAGGAGGCACAAAAGGTTGTAGATGTTTGAAAGCAGGTGGGTAAATAGCCATTTAATGGTGTAGTCACAGCCTAGCAGAAGTGTGTAAAAACTCATATTGTGCACATGGGCAAGTACCTCCAGAAAAAAATGTCCTATCCTCATTTGTCGTTTTTCTTTTCTTTCAGACTCGCCTCAGTTTTTTCCTTCTTCCTCCTCACTAAATATGTCTACTGACCCATTTGACTTCTTCCTTTTCCTTGCATTCTTTCCACCTTTCTTTTTTCACTCTTCATTCACCACCTTTGCTTTTCCTGTTTCCTCTCACGCTGCCTGACACTTCTCCTTGAATATTTAAGCTCCCCCCCATCTTAGCCCTGTGCAACTGTGTCAAAATAGAATTTTTAATTCATATATTTACACACAAGAGCTTTCATGTGTAAAACGAAATAACTTAATTTCAAAGCTAATACAATTAGAAGACAAAACAATGCATGTGGGACGCCATCTCCTTTTGTATTAGCAGAAGACTCTCAACATCCCATTTTGATTTAGACCCCCTTTGTACTATACATTGTGTGGGTGGACTATACTGTAATACACTGTGCTTTTGATTGTTCTACATAAAGTCTTCTTCCTAGTTCTGCTAAATCTCCTATTTGGTAAAATATAAAATTACAAATTGCTCATGTTTTATATATAACTGCATCCGCTTTTGGTGTCAAAGTGCTGCACATAGATGTGACATATATCCTAGGATGTCTCTTCATAATTAGCAAATCCTGCCTGAAGTAAGACAAAGAAGGAATCTTAGGGTTACCTCGATATCTAACTGAATTGCTCTTTGAATGCTCCAGCCCCAGAAGATTTCTTCCTAGCCAACGTTTTTCCTTTAACCAGCTGTTCTTCCACATGATCTTCTTTCTCCAAAACAGTCTTAAAATATTTTCTGTACATCTTTTAAACATAAAGGCTCAGTCCTTTATGTGCACTAGAGAATGACTTGGCACACCTGCAAGGGGAACAAAGGCAGCTTTCCAGCCTTCAATCCTAGGAGCAGCTGGGAGCTATTGGCTCCTAATATAATTTAGAGCAGCCTTAGGGCTATTCTAATTTGTCGAGCACTTAGGGGGCACGGAGCTGGGGGTGGTGGTTGTCTGATCACAGCATGCTCTGGCTACACCCCCTTCTGTTCCCAGCACACCCTATACACCATCCCTGGGGTTTCTTTAGCTAAAGGAAGATTGTCATGTTCTAGACATTGGTGGTAAAATAATTGTCATATCACTCAGAACAGCAGCAGACCTGATGACAGCCCTGGAAATAGTTCTCTAGTGTAATTAGCAATAGAGTGAATGCATTCATTAGTTATTTTTATAGCACTTTGATTATGTGAAGCAATATTAAATGCTAAACGTGGCTATTCTCCTCAGATGTGTAGTGTGTCAGACTGCACTGACATAGCAGCGTTGCAGGATGCAAAAAAGAAAACATCCACCATCCTGATCACAGCTCTTTCATCAACTTCCCTCTAGTTCCAGGCAGATTTGGGCAATGTAGCCAAGAGAATAAACTGAGCTCTGACCAAATCCTCTGAAGCACTGCGCATCCTAAACCCCCTTTGCTGTCAGTAGGAGTTAAGGGAATTCAGCACTTCCCAGAGTTGTGCTTTAGTTTTGAAATTATGGACTTTTAGTATTTGAGTTTAAACTAGTGTAAATGGTGACTTCTCTGTAACTTGAAATCTTTAAACCATGATTTGAGGACTTCAGTAACTCAATCAGAGGTTAGAGGTCTATTACAGGAGTGGGTGGGTGAGGTTCTGTGGCCTGCAACGTGCAGGAGGTCAAACTAGATGATGACGATGGCCCTTTCTGACCTTAAAGTCTATGAATCTGAGTTCAATCCAGTGACAGATAAAGCAGAGCTGCATTACTGCAGAGTACTTGCTGCCAATACATTATTTCTACATGTGTTTTTCATTTAGCTTTTATTTAAGTGGTGCTCATGTAGCTGTGGTTATGTCAATGTTTCCACTATAATCCCCTACTTAGAATTCTGGCAGGAAAGATTTATTGGGATTGAACATTCCATATAGCATTTCAGCCTGCCACAGATGTGTGTTTGTATATCTTGCATATCGGGCCATTAAGTTAATGGGGAGTTTTAGGACATTTGTGCCTAGTTCTGTCATGACTTACACCTCAGACAGTTCCATTGTCTTAAATAGGAATGCAGAGTGTAATTCAGTACTGGATTCAGCCCTATCATTTGTAATGTGGACTTGTCAACCTGTTATGTAGACAATATTGAACTCATAATGTTGGAAGGGCTTGCTTGATGCATTTTGAGGCATAATTAAATACCGGGTTGTACATAGGTGTGGGGACATGCTCTGTTGACACCTGTTCTCAAAAAAACACTTATGAAGTCCCTTGCATCTCAGCCTAGTTTGACCAACCCTTATGTCCCCACCACTCAGTAATAGGCAGCCTTGATACAACACTCCCCCCAACTGCCAAAACCTTCCTTCACCTCTTCCCCCAAATCCCTCCTAACAATGCCCTGGTTTCCCCCCATCTGCTGAGTACCCCAGTAGTAACAAATACTTGTGAGTTATCATTCTTTAACCCGGCACCTCAAACATCCTTTGTGGGTTATGCCCACAGAAGTTTTCATAAAGGGCTTCACAGAACTAAACACACATGTAAACTAAAACTGTGGCTCATGTTTGCAGCTTTTCTGCATTTTTTAATTATTATTATTATTATTTTTAACAGATCTGGTCTAAAAAAATCAAGACTAGAAATTGTCATGGCTAGTTAAGACATGGGAGATAATTGGATGCTTAAACTGACAATCTAGTCCAGAGCACATAAGGAAGAATGTGTGTTTTACAAGGACTAAACCTCTCTTCTATGATTTATTTAGTTCCTTTACTTTGTTGAAGAAGCCTTTTCATTGTGTTTTTGTTTTATTTCTATCTTTTGTATTCATGAACTGAAAGCAAATCTAAATGTTGTGATTTTTTTTTTCTTCTCTCTCTCGCTCTCCTTGTGCACAGCCTCTGCTGAGCTGTCTGGAGGTCTACTCCCAAAGTCTGAAAACTGCCCCATCCATGTAATCCTATGCTACTTTTGCTGAGTTCCCTGCCAGTTAGAAGTACACTTTTGGGGGGCTTATTTTGAGCATCTTTCAGCATGCACCATCTGTGGGGTATTTTAATGTTTTGTAGAAATTACATTGATCAGACTCTCTTTCAGGCATGGCTTATTTCACCTGGTTGCATATATAAATTTTTGTCTGTTGGGGCTTGTCTACACTACCGCGGTAGTTCGACGGCTGGCAATCGAACTTCCGGGTTCGATTTATCGCGTCTGGTGTGGACGCGATAATTCGAACCAGGAAGTGCTCGCCGTCGACTGCGGTACTCCACCTCAGCGAGAGGAGTACCGCGGAGTCGACGGGGGAGCCTGCCTGCCGTGTGTGGACCGCGTCTGAACCGCGGTAAATTCGAACTAAGGTATGTCGACTTCAGCTACGTTATTCACGTAGCTGAAGTTGCGTACCTTAGATCGAATTGGGGTGTTAGTGTAGACCTGGCCTTGGAGTCAAATATCAGGGGGTAGCCGTGTTAGTCTGTATCTACAGAAACAACAAGGAATCTGGTGGCACCTTAAAGACTAACAGATTTATTTGGGCATAAGCTTTCGTGGAGGGTCTGTTGGAGGGTTACAATTTGAGTTTATTTGTGTGAATCTAGAAAGCACATTCTATACAATCAACGCTAAAGTGTGCAGTATGTGTTAAATAACTGTCATGTCAGTGTCTACTCTCTTATCAGTAACAATACGTAGTTCTTATTAGGGCTGTCAATTACAGTTAACTTGAGTGATTGATGCAAAACAAATGAATTAGATTTAAAAAAGTTGTGATTAATCAGTGTTAAACAATAGAATACCAATTTAAATTTATTATAAATATTTTGGATGTTTTACTACATTTTCAAATATATTGATTTCAATTACAACACAGAATACTACGTGTACAGTACTCAATATTATTTTTGATTAAACATATTTTCACTGTAAAAATGATAAACAAAAGAAATAGTATTTTTCAATTCACCTCATACAACCAATGTAGAGCAATCTCTTTATTATGAAAGTGCAACTTACAAAAGTAGATTTTTTTTTTTTAAAGAGTGCAGTTATGTAAAAAAAACAAGTAAAACTTCAGAGCCTACAAGTCTACTCAGTCCTAGTTCTTGTTGGTATTAGCGACTGGCTGAACAAGTTTATTTACATTTATGGCAGATAATGCTGCCCGCTTCTTATTTATAATATCACCTGAAAGTGAGAACAGACGTTTGCATGGCACTCTTGTAGCCAGCATTGCAAGGTATTTACGTGCCAAATATGCTAAACATTCGTATGCCCTTCATGCTTCGATCACCATTCCAGAGGACATGCTTCCTTGCTGAATTTAAGTTGGTATTCTATTATTGTTTAATAGTGCGATTTAAAACTGTGATTAATCATGACTATCTTTTTAATCTGGCGATTGATTGTGATTATTTTTTTAATCACTTGACTGCCCTAGTTCTTATATAGTGCTTTACATTAACTAATGAATTCTCACAACATGCTTGAGGCAAGGAGGTAGGCGGGGGGTAGTATTCTGTTGACTTCAGTGATATTTTTGCCTGCCTTCTTCCTTTGTTTGTCCTAATATCTCACCAATATAAAGCCACGGGTGTCTTTCATATTCATGTACTGCAGCACTGATCTGAAAACCATTCCTTTTTAGGTCCTAAGGTTCCCCTGCAGGTTAGTCCTAGGTTACTGTATCACCATTTATACTCCCTTTAGGATGATGTAGTAGCTTCTTAGTAAAGAGACTTCTCTGTCTGCTCATTCTGTAACGTGAGAGTGGACGGAGCAGTAAAGCTGGTTGAATATTCTACAAACACCTTGAATTTAGACCTCGTTTGATTCAGGATTCAACCCTGATTTCTGTGAATGTACATAGAGATGGTTGAATTGTTCATTGCAGATAACAGTGATCCCCATTAATCCTGAAATTATCCCCATTATACAAATGTAACCTTGTGCAGAGTGCACAAGAGGGCCTGTCCTTCAGGAAAATATTCAACCCCCAATCTCATACAGAGGAGTGTCAGTTAGAGCACAGAAATATAAAATAGCTATTACAATTCCCAAAGTAATAAAACAGTAAGTGGGGCTTTATTAGGTCTGGGGAACTCAGGACAAGGACAGTGGGAAAATGATCAAGATAATAAAAGACAAAAACAACAATACATAAACTACTTTTATCATTCTGCCAATTTCTTTTGACAGGAAAATGGGTTTTGAATAGCAGCCTAAATGTATTGGCCTCGTCTATTCTGGGAAAACTGGGCCCTAGAATTTACTGTGACGTTGTAGGGAGAACATGAGGCCCTAGGGTTAGGAGTTACACAAAAAGATAGTAAAAATGCCTGTGACCTGTCTACACCAGTGGTTCTCAAACTAGGGCCACCGCTTGTTCAGGGAAAGCCCCTGGTGGGCCAGGTTGGGTTGTTTACCTGTCGCGTCCGCAGGTTCGACCGATCGCGGCTCCCACTGGCCGCGGTTCGCCGCTTCAAGCCAATGGGGGCTGCGGGAAGCAGTGCGGGCCGAGGGATGGGCTGGCCACCGTTCCCGCAGACCCCATTGGCCTGGAACGGCGAACCGCGGCCAGTGGGAGCTGCGATCAGCCGAACATGCGGATGCGGCAGGTAAACAAACCGCCCTGGCCCACCAGGGGCTTTCCCTGAACAAGCGGCAGCCCTAGTTTGAGAACCACTGGTCTACACTACAACTTCCAAAGTTGCTATCACCTTTGAAACTGTCTTATGAGTCCCAGTTTCCCTATTGTAGATGCATCCTTTCTAATTCTCCCTGTGAAACTGCATCCAAATTCCTGAGCAGATGTGAGGCTCAGGGCATACCCTAGAAACTTTGCTGTCCTAATGAATCCTCACAACATGCTTGAGTCCAGGAGGTAGGCAGGGGGTAGTATTCTGTTAACTTCAGTGGTATTTTTGCCTGCCTTCTTCCTTGGTTTGTCCTAATATCTGACCAATATAAAACCACAGGTGTCTTTCATATTCATGTAAATAGTGTAGCACTGATCTGAAATCCATTGTGGTTTAGGTCCTAAGATTCCCCTGAAGGTTAGTCCTAGGCCACCTGGGCACGCTTCAGTGTATGCACAAGGCCTGCCCTAGGGATTTTTCTGCCTTAGGTGAACTTCAGTATGAGCACCGCATCCATCCATCCTATGACTCCATGTATTCAATTTTTACTGGGTTATTTAATGTAATTTTTGACACACAACTTTCTATGAGACAGCATACTATTTTTAAAGCACACTGTTTCTTCTTTGGTTTTGTTCTGCCCTCCTTTCTTCTTTCCATTGCCTGTATATTTTGGCATATCTTTTTTTCCCCGTCCTTCTTTCCATCAAGCTTTTGTGTGTGTGTAAAATATTTTACTTTGGATCTCAGAACGTGTCCTGTGATTTGTCTGTAAAGTGCATTGAACACTTTGGGTGGTATAAATAATAAGATGCTCTTTTTCTATGTTATGTACTAGCTGATGGACCTTCCTTTTCCCAGTACCATTTTCTTTTTACATGAAAATGGGTTCTGAATAAGAACTTGAAGTTTGAATAGACATTTGGGGACAAAGTCACCATTACTTGAACTCCACTGAGATCAATGGAGTTACATTTGGGATGAATTTGGCCTCCTCTTTTTGCAGCAAATATCAGCAAAAACTATCAAATTGGATATCTTTAGAGGAGTGGTTGTTTACCGAACAACTAGCAGTCTTAAACAATTGGAGTATTTCGATTGCATAGCCTATTAAGACACTCTGGTTCTCTAAGCCTCTACTGCCACTGCCTGGCTATGAGTAAGCACTGTCAGTCTGCAGGTCCTCCCATATCAAAGGCTTGATCCTTGACTGATTGATTTAAATTGACTATAGTATCCAGTGACTTTAATGGAGCTTTGCTAATTCACATCAGCTCAGCCCAACCTTGCTTATAGTTTTTATGCAAGCTTAACAATTTCCCTTTGTTAAGAGGGCCGTTTATGTTCAACCATAGTTTATTTTTTAGTTTATTTCTGGAAAATGGAAGTTCTGATATCAATTTTCCTACTCTGTTATTTGTGGAGATGTTTCAGCCATTTGTAAATGGGGCCTCACAGAAGTTTTTGGGGCCTGGGGCAAAATCTGAAACTAAGCAACCCCCGCCCCATTCTTTCAAACAAAAATTATCATGGAGATTGAAAAAAGTTTAAGAGGGAAAGGTACGGGGCAGAAGGACATCAGAGAGGGCCAAGGCCTGTGGGGTCATTGCCCTCCCCCCAGGGATGGGTCACTCCCAGTCCCATGTGTCCCTAAGCACCAGCCCTGCTGCCAGTTGGGGGTGGTATCCCCTAGCAGCACCTCTCCCTCATCACACACACATGCACAATCACACTCCTACCTGCAGGCTCTTGGACTGGTTGCCTTGGGCCCAGCTTGCAAGTGGTGGCAATGGTGGGATCTGGGCCCAGCCAGGGCAGGTGAGTCGATTCCTGCATTATTGATGGCAGGAGGCAAACCTGCATAGTGGTGAGACCCCTTGTGCCAGGTCTCAATGACTCTCACTCAAATTTGGCCTGCCCATCCCTCTGTCATTTTGGGGGACCTCCCATATGGGGACCCAGGACAACCCCTCCCAGTCCTGGGACAGCCCTGTTTGTAACTCCACATGTTCCCAAATAGCCTGTTTCAGACGTCTCCAATTTCATTCTAAAAATGGGTATCTATATGATCTAGGTGTCCTTGACATACCTTAAAAGTACATTCTAAGTGAAGCAATTTGATCACCACCACACGTTTGGTAATGTGTTTTGTCCAGTGCCAGCACAGGGCACCCCCATCAATGGCTGGGGCTCCTAGGCATTACTGCAATGTCAAAAATAAATAACAACACATCCCTATTCCTACTGTCAGTTTCCTTCCCCCCATGTTCCCTTGCCCTCCATTTTTAAATGCCTGAGATGTAGGGTGACCAGATGTCCCGATTTTATAGGGACAGTCCCGATTTTTGGGTCTTTCTCTTATATATTACTCCCCACCCCCGTCCCGATTTTTCACATTTGCTGTCTGGTCATCCTACTGAGAAGGAAGATAAACTTCAAATCTAATTTGAGGAAGGAGACTCCATTGTCTTAACTCAGAGTTGAATTCAGTCCTTAATGTATTCCTAAGTTTTCAGTAATAAAGATGCCCTGTTTTAAGAGATTCTTTCATGTGCTCAAATATCACCAAGTTAGTTTCCATTGCTGAAAGTTTTAACGCCGTATATAAGATTATGGAAACAAAATCTCATCATACTTGACCCCCAGTTTACCTTAACCTATTCTTTTTTTCTTGGCAATAGTGACTCTCGTTGTAATTAGCATTTCAGAAACAGGAAAAGAAAAGTAAAAGTTGAAATAACTTTTTACCTAATTCTGTCAAATGTACATATTTATTTACATCACCCTTTGAGATTATCCCTGATTTCTATTACAGCAGAAACATCATATTTCTTCTCATGGTAACTATGTAATATTGAGGTAATGCATTGCTGCCTAATTAACCATCATTTTAATTGAATTATCACTTAAGCTCACCACTTCAGAGTGATTACTATATAAACTCTCCTTTTCGTTACTCAAGTAAGATTACTGAGGGGGAAAAGCCCTATTGGCATTTCAAAAGATGTACACTTAAGGGAATATTTTCCAAAGGCACCAGGGAAATTAGGCATTCAAATCCATGGAAGCTGGGTGCCCTCCTATCTGAGCCTTTAAAAATCTCTCCCTTAATACAGACGATAAAAAAAATCAAAAAGAGAAAATCATCCAGGCTCTATAGATTAAAATCATTGCTATTCATAGCTGGTGTCAATCACCATTGCAGAGAACACACACAAGGTCTCTACACCACTTCAATCCTATATAAGACCTCAAATTAGGGCTTCAGTGGGGTATAAGTGGTGCATTGGACTTGTGGGAGTCCTCTTTGGGGGGGGGGTAATTATATCTAATAAAAACAAGGACCATAACTTTACAAAGTGTCTAAAACTAGGCCCATATTTAGGCACATGAGGGTGAAATTTTCAAAAGCAGCCTAAGTGATTTGTAAGCACAAAATTGCATTCAATAGAGTCATGCCAGTTTTCAGCAGCTGAGTATCTGGCTATGGTAGGCATGTACCCTACACAGGGGGTGAAAGAGTTAATGTGGGACTCAAGCTAATAACCCTCCTGGTTGCATCTGGAGGGTGGGCCAGCCCTAATTAAAGAGAGCCCAGCTGGGTGGTTAGTATAAAGAGAGGATGGGTGTAGGGAGTGAGGAAAGAACTCTGCTGACCCTCTCATGGTGGTAGAGAGCTCTGGGAAACAGAAAGGTTTCTGCAGGGGAGGAGACCTTGGGGGTGGGGGAAGACTGGAACAAACTCCTGTGGCTGACCCTGACACAAAGGTAGGAACTAGACCTCTGGGGAGAAGCCCTGGGATGCATTTATCATTACAAAGAACCCAGAAAGGGACTGGGGAATAGGCCTGAAGAAAGGCTAATGGTAGGAAGAAATCCAGGGAGGCAGCAGGAAGGTGTCTGGTGGAGTAGACCTTGATTGCTTGTCCTAGGATCTCTGGACTGGAACCCAGCTGCTTGGAAATTGGCATCTGACAAAACTGCAGTGCGGGCTATGCAAAACCAATTCTGGCTCTGTTGGAAGGGGAGTGTGGCGGAAAGGCCAGGGCGGATGGCTATGCAATGGGTCCACTGACTACTGCCCCTCTGTGTCTCCCACAGTGAGGATGTGGGTACAAAGGATGCGTAATTGAGATCGAACTCTGTAGTTTTAGAAACCCCATAATCGTAAGAAGGACTCTTCCTAATAATACATAAATTGGGCCTCATTCTCCTCTAATTTATGCCAATGTGCATCAGGAATAACTCCACTGAAGTCAATGGGAGCAGCAAGTGCTCAGCACCTTTGCAAATTCAGGGTACCCTTTTAGGTGACTAAATATAGCTGCTTATATTACATATAACTTAACTATGCACCCATGTTTGAAAATGCTGGCTATCGTCTTTTATTATGAAAGTGCTGTTTGCATTTCTAAGACTGAGTTTTGCTTTGCATAAATAGCAGAAATTTAAACTGTTTTATATAAAACACTGTGCACCTTCTCCAGACGTACAACACTTGCTCTTTGAGTATACAACGAGAATGATTGAGAATTTACAAATAAATCTAACAACTAGCTAATAAGTTAAAATTATTAAAAACTGGGTCCGTCAGTAAATTGAGCATCACTGTCAACTCTGCCCATAATGGTGCCATCAGGGGAAAAGTAATTGAATGTGATGATTTTTGTCTCCTCTGGGACCACAAACGCTAATGTGCCTTAATCATAATCCTATGCTTATTGCATGGTGTGACTACAGGGCCATGCAATATGACTGTTTGGGTTCCTTAATTGTGCATTTCCATATCTTCATATGTTTTGATTTCTTTGAAGAATAATTAACTTTGAATTTCCAAGGTTTATAATGCTTTGTTTTTGGGATAATTACAACTTTTCTGGAATGATTTGAACTTAGTTACTGATACATACTCAACCTTAACTCCATTATAATATGGTTTTGGGTTTGGGAATTTATTGATATCCATGGCTGTGATATGAAGAGTCTAAAAGGCCCTATTTATACTTGTCCACATTTTCTGAGGGGTTCCTGTACTGCTCAATTTGATAAACTGGATCTGAAGATCAAGCACCAAACTAGGGAGCAATGGAACAGCAATGGATTTCCATCTACCGTCAGATTACAGAATCTGATGATCTACTACTTATGCTTATTTGCTTTCCTTTCTGGTTCCTTAGGTGCCCAGTTTAAAATGCCGTACAATGATTATGAGCATTTACGGAGTAAAGATAATTATTTTTATAGTGAAAATAGTTACATATATGCAAAGAATTTACTTCTTCTGGTGCTTATAGTCATTGCTTTAAAAAAGTATCTATGGTATTTGCTGAGAAGAGAAATATAACCAGTTTTATGTGAGGATTACAACGGGTCAAAAGTCAGAATTTCCATCAGTTGGGAAAGTCTGAAATTCGGGGGGGGGGAACCTGTTCCGTTTTTGGAATGAAAAATAGAAAATTCAAAATTGGCCATAAAAGAGAAAATCTGAACATTTGTTTCAAAATAATTGAAACATTTCAATTAAATTTTTTTGAAATGAAATTAAGTCTGGGAGCCCAAGCTCCAGGCTCAGCTGTGGCTCACGTGGCTTTGTGGCTTCCAGCTTCCTGTCAGGCCTAGTGGACTGATGGGGAGCTGGGAGCCACAACTGAGCTAGGAGCCTCGGAGCTTGAAAGCTAGAGTTTCTAGGCTCCCAGCAGGGAGCCTAGAAGCCTTGGAAGCCCCAGCTCAAACTAGGCTTCTCAGGGCTTCCAGGGTCTCAGTTGTGGAGTCAGGAAGCTGAGTCCCATCTAGAACTGCAGCTCTTAGGGCTTCTTGACATGGCACCAGTGAGCCGGAAAGCTGTAGGGTCCCCAACTATAGTGGGACTGCCCTGGAGCTGCAGCCTCTGGTGAGCTGCCAGGAAACCAGGTAGGTTTCCAACAGAACCCTGGTGGTGGTTCACTGGAAGTTTGTTGAAAGTGATCCCTGTCTGTGAAACGTTCGAATTTCTATGAATCAACACTTCATAGTGAATACCTGTTTCACTGGAAAATTCTCACCCTGCTCTAGTGAGGATAACTTTTATTTCTGACATAAGATCCTTACTTTAGGCATTTCTTAGACAAAAATCACAGTAGCTTTAGTAGGCATCTAAAACAAGTTTGAAGTCCCAGGGGAGGACTGGGGCTTGGTATCCTAAGAGATATGTGGCCAAAATAAGACTTTGTCTTGCAGAGTCAGAGGCATTCAGAGAGAGGGTAAGCTGTTCCACTGTGGACTTTCATCTCTCTCTGTCAGCATGACTCCTTCCAGTTCACACAACAAGTGGGTGGTGGCTGGGGAATGGAACCCACATCCTCTGAATCCTACCTCCATGCTCAGTCTTTGCTTTCCAGTCCCCCTCCCCCCATCTCAGTGAATGGGCAACAGGTTCTAGTTTCTAAAAGAAGGGTAGAATAATACCTACCTCACAAGGGGGTGTTGTGAGACCTCATCAATGTCTGTAAAAGTGCTTTGTGATCAGCGGATGAAAGTCACTATAGTGACTTTTAAGTGTTTTTGTTATCAGTTTTTAATACTAAATTGTAGGGCTGGCTGGAAAACAAGAATTCAGTTTTGTGAAAAATTTAGAGTATTCAGCGATTAGGACACTCATGTGGGAGACCCATGTTCAAGTCAGAGCAGGGACTTCAACATGGATCTCCCACATCCCAAGTTAGTGCCCTAACTGCCAAGCTCTGGCTATTCTGGGGTCTATCTCCTTTGCACGTGTGAAAAGCTTCAGTTTTGACAAATTGGTATTTTTTGACAAAAAAGGTTTTGTCAAAATACCTGACCAACTTTACTAATTTGCACAGATTTCTCTGGAAGTAATGGAGCACAGCAAAGTCTATCTGCATGTTACTTTACTTGCACCAGTTCCTGGTTGGTTCCAGGATCAGGGGGCTGCAAAGATGGTTTGAAATCACCTTTGCCCCACAGCCTCTGGTACTAGGGAGCTCACAGCTTGGCTGAAACAGAGAATTGAACCCATAGGCTAAATATTTAAATTTGTGAAAATATCCAATTAATCTGATGTGGGAATACCAAATGTAACAAACTAATCATAATGAAATTTGAGCACATAATATAATAACCTGTTGCACCTACACTTTCACATAAGACTTAACATTTTTATGGGTAGGATTAATGTGATATTTTACTAGAAAATATATATTTCACTCTAGAGAGACTTTAATTTAGCTGAACATTTGTCATGAATATGAAATATTATATTTGGATACTAAGATCTAATGCCTTCACTTAGAGACCTTTTTATTAACTTAGGTCACTGAAATGAAATATTACATAATGATGCATAATGGGAAAAGCTTGAGAAATGGATCTTGCTAAAGGGAAACAAATGTGTTATCTCATGGTACAATGGCTATCCACGGGTTCTTCTGAATGCTGTTTTTTGATGTAAGCTTATACTTGGGATTTTAAATACATAGTTATTAGATTTCTGTAATCATTCTATTTTATGATTTCAGATATTTAAAGCCAGCTCCTCAGCTAGTTTAAATCAAAGTAGTTCTATTGAGAACTTGATTTACACCAGCTGAGGATCTAGTGCATAGTTTTGTTCTGGTATTTCAGTATGTGACATTATGCCCCCATATTCTTCATAGAGAGTTAGGGTTATGATATAATTATGGCATAACTAAGATGTATTTTATGCAAGATAGAATTGGAAAGGTTATGATTTACTGAATATGATTATCCTATTTGTATGTGTAAAGCTGACAGACCCCGGTCGTCAGCAGGTGGGATCAAACCGGGGACCTCTGGAGCTTAGTGTATGCGCCTCTACGCATGAGCTAAAAGCCAACTGGCTGTAAGCTAAGGCTATAGAGAAGACTTATTTAACTCTCTCTAAGTAGCCTCGGTGCCATTAGGTGGGACAGAACACCACATCCAGAAGGGGTGTGTGGGTTACATATGCATGTATCATTTTTGTATCTGAAGTTAGGAATATTGTCTATGCATCTATTACAAATGTGTTTACACCTGGGGAATGCCCACTAGACAGAATGCAACCAGTCTGGATGGCCGGTTGGGAAGGGCCATTAGGGAAAACAGGGCTTTGAAGATGCTAATCTCCCACCTTCCTGGGAAGCCTTCCTGGGGATGCTGCAAACAGCCTCTGAGTTATGGCTGCAGGGACCATGTGACCAAGTTTCCTGGTACTGGACTCCATGATAATACTAGTGTTTTTCCACTGATCGGGGGTGGGGATCAAACTGGGAGACAAAGGATTCCTGCCATATGCAAAAACTATTTGAGGCATCATGCAGGGTCATTCTTCATTGAGTCCCTGCCCAAGAAAGAGAACTGCTGGAAACACCTGAGAACAAAAAAACTGGACTAGGGGAGAAGGGCTGAGCCCCCAGGCTAGAGGGTGTCTGGCCTGTGAAAGAAATATCTGGAATTTTAAGCTGCAAGCATATGCAGCTTGCCTTCAAGAACCTATGCAATCTGTCTAAAACACAATTTAAGGTGAAATGTGCTACTTATAACCAGTTTCTTTAGTGTATATTCAGCTTAGATTGCACATTTGTTTTATTTGCTAGGTAATCTGCTTTGATCTGTTTGCTATCCCTTATAATCACTTAAAATCTATGTTTTGTAGTTAATAAACTTGCTTTTGTTTTGTCTAAAACCAGTGTGTGTGTAAATCATAACTTGGGGGCAGAAAGCTGTGAATGTTCCGCACCACATTGAGGGAGGGGGTGGATTTCATGAGCTTACGCTGTACAGTTCTCTGTGCAGTGCAAGACGGTATAATTTTGGGTTTACACTCCAGAGGAGGGTGTGCATTTGAGTAACTGGGCAGTTCCTTAGCTGAGCCTTCCCATGCAGAGCTGATCTCAGCATCTGTGTGTATAGCTGCAGCTAGGTGTGTCCCTACTTGTATTTGTGCTGGTAAAGTGCATTTTGAAGCCTAGGGGAGGGCTTGGCTGGCTTGCCTCAGCTATATAGTATAAAGGGACCCAGACTGATGGGTCAGGTGGGCTCAGTGGTACCCCAGTTCCAGGTGGCACCCTGAAGAGTTGGGGGGGGGGAAGCCATCACACAGTATCTATCAAATTTCATGCAAAGTGAGGAGAACTAGTCCTTCTGTGCTTGAACTAGTCATGGTAATATTTTGGAAACCAGAACCTTTCATAAAGCTCCAGGTTTTGAATTACCAAGTATGCTTTTTATTGCCTCTTAAAGATTGTGCTGAATTCCTTGAAAGTCTTCCAGAAACTATCTTTAGATATTTTAAACAACCAATGATCATAATTAACATTTAACAAAAATAAATCCAAAGTGCACTTAGACTTCTTTTTAAAGCCACACCTGTGTGCGTGGTATTAATGTTTACGATCCAAGTTATTGGCAGATTTCTTAAGCTGGGAGGGAATCAAAAGACATACACCATATATCAACACTTGTCCTGTTCTTTCATTTCAGAAAGTTTACTTTTTTTCCTGTGTGTTCAATGTTAATCAACCTGTTGCAGTTTTTTTTAGAATTCTTTTAACCAAATGCATTGCTTGTGGAAGGTGCTGCAGACTTAAAATCCAATCTGTGCTGAGCTGGGTCAGCAATAGCTGGGCAAATTTCCACCGACACCGTTAACATACCTCAGTGTTGATTTGGCAAGTCTTATCTCTAAGTGTTAGAGAACATCTCTGTTTACGTGGCCATTTAGTCTTTGCTTTACCTCTATCAAAGGTCTTCATTTTCTTTTCATTGAAAGTGTGCAGTTAGCTTACTGTTTTTCAGAATCCCTATATTTGTTTCCAGTGCATGTAGTATATAGTGCTGTACACAACTGCTAACGTTTCACCTTTTGAAAATTGTAACCCTTCCTTGTCATAATTCAGATTACAATAAGTAAGTGAAATTAGTTGGTATTTTAATAAAATAAACACTTTGTATGACATGACAGCTCTTTGATGCTCATAGGTTTCTATGAAAGTCATGTGGTTAGAGCAGAATACTGTGACATAAGTTCTGACAATTAACGAACCACTAGGTTTCTAGTAGTGGAGAGGATGAGGCCCTCTCCCTGGTGGCTCATGAGCTACTATACCTTGAAATGGTCACTTAATTTAACCCCATTTAATGCATTGAAATTGAGCTGCCAAATGCAACATATACAAATAACAATAATACATCAAATTCACAACAATAAAATGACTAACCAAATAAAGACTAAGTGGGCAGGGGGAGGGAAAGAAGACCAATTATATTCCTGTACTTTCAATACGATATATAGCCTCCTATAACTGAAGAAGGGTAGAAGATTCTGAAGTCCAGTGATTAACCTAATGTTCCTGAAACGCACTTGGGGCTTATCTACATGGTGCTTTAGTCTGCACCAGAGGTATTTAGGTTTTAGTCTGCACTAGTGTGTGGTGCACTAACTGGCTAGTTGTGGACCCTGCTGGCTCACATGAAAAGTTCTGTAGTATGTGCTACTGTAATCCTGTTTCAAACTGTACTCCCATAGTTGGGAGACACAGTACATTAATTGCAGCAGGGGCTTTTGGGGTATTACTAATCTAGATCTAATGGCTAAAGTTGCTCTCATGAGCAAAGCAGAGTCTGGTATAAATCTGGTTCTCTATGATAGAGCAGAATTTAGTTCTTATTTTTCTTTGTATAGCTATAAATAGGCAATGTGATTTCATCCACTTATAAGTGAAGACTTTCATTATTCATTTGTAGTTCACTATACACACAAGCTAAATCTGTCCTTTCAGATGACGCAGAAGGAAGATTCCTGTCAGCTGTAATTGCTGTATGTGGAAGATGAGTGCTACATTATTTTTTCCCCAGTGGAGAGAATGTTTACTCTGTTTATTATCTCATAGGAAAATTAAATTTTATTATATTAAATAAGCTAAGGGTAAATGTTGCCATCCTTCTCATTCTTTAACTGAGGCAAAACTCTTCCTGGTCCAAATCCTTAAGTCATTATTCAATTTAGATTCACGGCTTTTGCAGCAAAAGTCTTGTATGTGGAGACTTTTTTGTCTCAGATAATAACAGAAGAACACCAAGATGAGCTGATACTAGCAAGCATAGGAATTATGGGTCCTCCAAAAAGAAAGGAACTTTTCTCTGGCATATACGTTATATGGCAGAGAGTAGCAGAGAATGTCATCAGTGCCACATTTCTGCCTTCTTAACTTCAGCGTGGCTAAAAATGATATAGAATCCAATCCAAAGCTCAATGAAGTCAGTGGAAAGACTCCTATTGACCTCAGTGGGCTTTGGATCTGTCCCATAGTTGATGAAACTCCTCCTTTTCATAAAAGACCAAATTCTGTTTTCTGGTCACAGCTCTTTTCTGACTCCCTTTCCATGAACACTTATAGGACTTACTTTAAAAAAAAAAATGGTTTCCAAGAAAGCACAAGAAAAATGAAAGTCTCATTATTAATCCTGTGAATGTATTGAAGTCAATAAGTTCCTCCCTATCTATGCTAGTGCAACAGAGAGTGGGATTCAGGCCAGTGGTCCTGAACCCTAATCCTGCAAATATTTACACATGTGCTTAACTGTACACATGCATAGGAGCATTGACTTCAGTGGGACTACCCATGTGCGTGAAGATATTTGTGTGCTTAAATACTTTGCTGAATCACTTCCTGCATTATGAAATTATAACTTTGGGATTTTTTGGGGTGGAAAGAATAAAAGTTGGAAAGAAAGAGCTGATTATTGCAGGGAGAAAAATTCATCTCATGAATTTGAATGATAAAGTTTATCCTTTCTTTATTGGTATAAGCATTATAATACAGCCCAGGAGTCCCAGTCATGGACTAGGTGCTGCACAAACAGAACAAAAAATGTTAAGTGTAAAATCTTAAATGAATTATTTCAGTAAATATTTTTTGGCTCATCATTGAATGACTAAGGCCCTACTCCTATAATTCATTGTGTCTGAGGGTGCCCTATCAACTTCAATGAGATTCTGCAATGGGTGCAGGCAGGAGGCCAGTATGCTGTCAATTGAAGGATTAGGGCCTAGGTGACCCCATCCCCTTCTATTTACTACCCTTAAATTGTGGTCATGTTGGTTTGAAAATGCTTAGAAAATAATACATGGTCTCAGACCACAAGATGTCAGTATGGATTCATAATTCAGTTACCCAATGTTACTCCCTGTTGTAGCATTTTACTGTCACTGAATGAAATGGTGATGGGCCTGAGCTACAATTGTGTATGAACTTCCACAAAGCTCGGAGGTGCTCAGGTTTAGGGCCCCGTTACCTAGGTAAGAGCACATTGATTTGGATGTGATATTTGTCAAAGTTAAAGGGATATTTGGATCTGGCTGTTGGTTTGAACCTTTCTTTAGATTAGAAGTGATAGTCTACAAGAGCAGCAGGTAACTAAAACTGTATGGGGCAGCCATTGCTGTGTAGCAAAGTTTGAAGCATTGGAGATCTCAGAGCTTTCATTGTGTTTAAAAATAGATGTGGCATACTCATTTATCTCTGGAACCCTCTCTTTGAAGCCCTGGACACTCAGTGCGTATGTTTGGTGGCTTATTTGGTCTTTCAATAATATTATTTCTCATAGAAAAATGACAAGAATTCAGTGGATTTTCAAAGGCAAAAATGGTTGCTTAGGCACTTAATGGAGTTTAGGTGCCTAAATACCATTTGCGCTTTTTGAAAAATCTACCCCTACGGCACATTTTAGCATAAGTTCTTAGCTTTTGCTCAGGAGAATTAACTGATCTTAATACTACAGGCATTTACCATATGAGAGTTACGTAATAAGTACTACACACAACTGTTGGTGTGCCTGTTTGAAAACTCCAAAGAGAATTCTGAGAAACATTTGGATTAAATTTCAATTTTAAAATTAAACATTGTTTCCCTTTTGTAATCTGCTTGAGGAAACATTTAAAATACTTTGTGGAACAGATAAATTAACCAAAAGTAAATGCTCAGTAGAATACAGTATAAGTAATATTCTTTATTTTATAGGTGAGTAGTAAGTTGCTTTAAACCAAAAAATTATAGGTTTACTAGATTTATGGTAAATCTGCACTAACAAGATGTTGAAGACATGCACAAAAAGTATGACAGATACTTATATAGTATAACAATGACTTATTTAAAATACATATCCTAGGGTAAGGCAAACAGCAGGGGATTTATCTCTATCAAAGCCAAAGTTTCTTTGACTAGGCAATTAAGATGAAGTTGAAAGAAAAAAAAAATCTCATGGCTGTCACAGTTAAGGAGCAATCCCATTCTTGCTTCAACTAGACAATCCTCAAATAAGATAATTGAACACAAATTTTAAAAACTTAAATATTTAGGTTGCAATTGCAAACACTCTTGGTAGGAAATTAAAATTTAAGGTTCACATAGTGGAACATATTTTGCCCTCTGTTAACACCGGTGTAAATTTGAACTAGCTTCTTTGACCTCAATGATGTAACAACATAATAGGAGGCTGAATTTGTGCTTTTGCACCTTTAACTATGTGGCCACATGAGCTCAATAACCATAGTGTAGAGTTTACTGCTTTGGGCGATAAGCTGGGAACGATGGTATGAAAGAATGAAGAAACACTCAATACTTACCCATGTGAGATGCTTTACTATTTCCCTATAATAAGAATAGGAGATGATATCTCAGATGCTCCTGTGGGGTAACTATTTGTTAATACTGGTTCAGTGGAGTTGTACCAATAGTAAACAGCAAATAATGTGGCTCACTGAATTCTGTTACTTTGGTATTGAGTAATTGTTTTATGCTATACAGTAACAAGGCACCATTCCTTGAAGGAACTGAAGTACATGCTTCCCTTTAGGCATATGAGTAATCCCATTCTTATTCAACAAACCACTTAAGTACATGTTTCTGAAGGTAACAGGACTTGAATTGTTTAAACCTAAGCACTTGCTAAATTGGGACCTAGCTGTCTTGACCAGCATCCACTCTGAGTAACCTGTTTGTCAACCGTCTCTCACAGTCAGCTGTTTGTCAACCAATCTATCAAATGAATCAGTAGGGAATAAAAGCGCCTATTGTTTTAGTGATGAATAATACAAACAGTTGGCTGAGAGACGTAGTGAAAATTGAGCAACATCACTATGCAAGTTTCATAGCTTCTGCCAGAAACCAGTATTATACATGCATTACCGTTTCTGGTTCTTCCCAATCCTAACCTCAGGAACATATGCTAGCAAGTAGAGCCTCATACCAGCAAAAAGCTGCAAATTTCAGAATGTAGACAGTGACTACTCAAAGATGTACCATTCAACTTCTTTGGCACATCAGTAACATTTTAATATGCTAAAAACAACTGCCAGCAGGACAAGCAACTGCTCTTGTCTCCATGTGTGTTTGTAGTGGGATTAAAAGGAAGTGCATCTTCCCATCCTCTCCTTGGCTTTGGCCTTACCTTTATAATGTATTGGATTTCAGTGGGTTTTGGATTAGCCTCTAGCTGTTGGCTTGTGGACTTACCAGAAAAAGGAAGTTCCTTACTGGTGAGCTTCTTGGCCTCCTAGCCTGATACCAGTAGGTGGAGCAGCAGCACTTGACAGAAGAAAGTGTTCCCTATGTGCCTCCTTTTCAGCAACATCTGCCCCTTCACAAGGGGCGAAAAATGGCTCAGAATTCACAATGAAAAAAGATATGTTATGGATAGAGCTCTCGTAATGTACTGGTGTGTTCTGGTAATAGCTGAAATGTCTCATTTAAAAATACCACTTGTAGTAGACAACTTGAATCATTGTGCTTTAGTTTTCATATATTACTTCTTGACTCCGCTCTTGGGAATTTTCTTAGCGTATCCTTATTTTTTCATAGTAGGCCTTTGATTAACCTACTGAGGTCTTGAACTGCAGCATAGAACAGAATTTAGGAATGATTCTGGTGCCACGGAATATACAAAAAATTGGCAATGAATTAGGGAACTTTTATTAATAAACTAAACACCATGTGTAGTTGTTTAATACTAAAGTTCCATTCAGAATATGTTGATTCAGAGATGGGTACTGTGTCAGTAATTTACTAGATGGTACCACAATGAAACAACTTTCTGGATTTACATTGAATTTTCACTATACATGAGAAAATCTCCATTCTCACAGTACATATGCATTCTTCTATCATTTTAAGGCATGACTTGTGTACTAGCTAACACCACTTACAAAGTTTAGGCAGTTCAACTCTCTTTCCTTCAACAGAAGAGGTAAACCATAAGTCAGGGAACTGAATTGACTGCATGTTTCATAAACTGACAAAGAAGAGCTATCAAATGGTCACATAAAGTATCTCAAAATGAATTTAGAGATTTCTCTGTCTCACAGTGGTATACAATAGTAAAAGGGGCAGAGTTTCCCTCATGGGCCATATTGTACCATCACTTTTTAAGCCGAATTCTTCATTGATTTCAGCAGGGAGTTCTGCTTTAAAACTGATGACATGATTTGGCCTCAACGAGTGGCATAATTTACCTCGCTGTTTTAAGAAGAGGGGATAATCCACCCCCAGTCTGTCAGTTAATTTTGATAGCATGGAAAGCTTTTTAAAAACTGAGGCTTATTATTATTATTATTTATTTCTTAATCTGAAATGAGATTTTAAAGTGTTCTTAGATTTAGTTTACAAGTAAATTGCTTTGGTGCAGAAAATTAACCTCTACCTTGAAATTAAAAAAAAAATCTCTGCTGTACATTGAAATAATTTTATAATGAAATTACTTTAAATAAGTTAATGTCTGTAGAGCTCTTTGGAAATATAAACTTTGAACTATTATTATTTCAGGGTATGCCTTTTCTATAGGTCCGTTCCTGAAGTTCTGGCACAGCCAATCCTAACTTGGGCAAAGCTCCCATTGAAGTCAATGAGAGCTTTTATGTAAAGGCTTCAAGCTTGCATTAGGCCCAAATCTAAGACTAGAACAGAGCCCTCAATTCCCATTGCATTCAAACTTCACAATTTACCTTACAAACATACTTAGTTTAGCTTTAATTATCTGAACCTCAGTTACTATGTCAGAAACCTCCTATGATCCAAAAGATGGTTGCTTTCCCTGAATTCGTCTGGGGACATGACCTTCTTTCAGATAACAGGGAGTGTGTCCTACAAATGCTGCACAGATAGTGTATCACCAGAGGGGCTAGAATTGAGAGATGAAGTTCTGCTTGCTGTGAGCGGAGGAGTACTGCAGAAACATCCTTCATAACCTCAGCACTCCAAAGCACCTATAAACAGAAGAACCACTCCAGTGCTTATGAGCAGCACACACAGAGTCTTTAGTAGCATCCCTCCAGCCCCAAAGATTCCTTTACCCAGCAGCCCTCCATATTAATCTGGCAGGCCTTTGGAAAACTGGCCATGTGGTTCATGAATGCAGATTTCAAAGAATGCTTTCCCTGATCACCAGAAACCCCGATTATCAGAAGGTTTTGCATTTCCCTAGAGCCTTTGGGTAATAAAGTTGCACTGCCTAAAGTAATCATTTCACACATTGAAATGCAAAAACCCTTGGGATGGCACGTGACAGTTGTTTAACAGGGCATGGCAATGCTACACAACAGTTAACAATATGAAGAGAAGTGTCCCGTTGCTAATGGAGTGATATTTTTGTACAGTGCTTGTTGGCTTGGCAATAAATTTAGCTCACTCATTAGATTCTTGACCTATTTTTGAACATCTCAATGCACAAGTCTCATTCAAAGCTCCTTCATCACTTTGGTGCTTTTGAAAATTTCATTCAGTCTCTCTTGTGCTTTGTTCCCCAATTGTACAGTAGGAATAATCCCTTTCTCCCATTCTTTGTCTTGTTTATTTAGGGTCTCAGGTATCTAGTCTAGAGATGTCTCTTACTATGTGTTTGTAAGCACAATAGGGCCCTGAGCTTGACAGGGTCTTTTAAATGCAACTGTAAAACAAAAATACAAATTAGCTTAGTGCACTTGTAACTCCCTAGAAAGAGATAGGTTGAAGAAGTATATTCAGTACTCTGCATGGGTATATACAGTTCATCTAATCTAATTATAATGATACTGTGCCTACATGATCAATTAATGCATTTGCGAGGATTGATTACATTTATTGAAAGGTTCTGCAAAAGAACGCTGAAGTAACATGATGATGTTTTGAATGTTAGGATAAAAAAACCCTCAATCAATTGCTTTAGATTTTGAAGCCATCTTTTAGCGGAAGCCAATAAGCCAATTGGAAAGGCTTATATGAATCAATGGAAAACAAAACCATATGATAACCCTCAAGAAACTGGCTAATCCTTAAGTATTTCCCCCCCCCCCTTAAGGGCTAGCCATTTACCTGGGCTTCTGGAGAGGCCACTGGGGGTCTCTGTATAAGAATCAGGCCCTGAGTGTCATTGACATTGTTATTGGAATGATAATATACCTGCTGCTGCAGTAAATATGACTGGTTAGTATCAAGAAATTGGTCTGGTTTCTGAAAGATCAATGAGGAGTAGTTTATCTTTTGTCACTGGGGAATTTATGATTATGCCTTAATCTTATTACAGCTCTTGAGAAAATCGAATAAAGTCTTATTATAGCAGTGCAGTTGCACAAAGATAGTGTAGTTTAAGGTTTTGTTGGCACGTCCACGATAAATCCTTTATTCCAAGGGGATATAGCTCTGCTGTAAAAACTGGCTCTGAGCTAAAGCTTGGCAAAGATAACGTATCAGTGAGATTATTTCTAAATAACATTTCAAACAGAATGTTTTAGTGTGTGAATTATAGGATTAAACAAAACATAATTTTACCAGTTTGATACCTATTTATGCTCAAAAGTCAAAAGTGCTTTGTCTTGTTAAAGTAAAATTCTGTTTCTCTAGCACATAACTCCACTGGGAGTCCAAAAGCAATAAAGACAATACTTTTCCAGGATATCCAAGCTCAAGACAGTCTTGAGGACCTATGCCTTGAAAATAAAATCCTGTCCCACTGGAGTCTATGGGAGCTTTGCCATTGACTTCAATGAAGCTTAGAATTCACCCTGAATGTCTGTGAGGCCATTTAAAAATTATTTTTAACTCTAGCTGTGCTGTGGCTTTTACTGATGACTCCCATTAATTACTGGGGATAAGGCAATGGCCCACTTGCATGCAAGTGATGGAATTGCTCAGAGAGGGCCTGATATGGTTCCATTGAAATTTAGTGGCAAATCTCCTATTGACTTCAATAGGAAAAGGACCAGGGGCACAGTATTTTAAAAAACAATACATAGCTAGTGAATAGATATGATCTTAAGCTAGGAAATATTCCAAAGTTTGGGAGTACTTGAAGTTAGGAGTTTGGTTTGGACCCATTTCTCATTATCGAGTGATCTTGTGGAGTAATAGCCTGAAGGTGCACTATCTCCTGCCACCTAGCTATTGTTGGAGGTAGAGAAGACTGGGAAAAGTAGAAGGGATTCTAAGTTATTGTATGAAAAGAGGGGGAAAAAACATGCAGAGGAAAAAGATGGACATGCCATAAATATTTTCCAATAGCTTTTGCCAACAACTCCGAAATTATTTCAGTGTTCCAGAAAGAAAAAAGATTGTGACTAAGAGAATACAATGAAAAATTACATTCTGTAGAATGGAAGAGAATCTGGGAATTATATTAAAAATGCCTTCCTGGAGATAACACTAAATATAAGACTCTGTAGTCAATATCCTGGATGACTTTCAGTGTAATGAAGATGCAATATTTCCATTAGACACTAGCAGTTAGGAAAAAAACATAGTCCTGATTACTGCCATCCAAATGGCTAAGGCAACAAATATGATTCAAGATGACACACCTTGGGAACTCACAAATTCAATTCAATTAACTCCAGAAGTTTCAGAATAACAGGAGAAGCTTGGAGATTTTTTTCAAAGGAACAAATGGCAATTAGGTGTCTAGCTCCCACTGACTTTCAGTGGGAGCTGGATGCATGACTGCCATTTTTGCTTTTCAATATCTCCCCCTTGGTTAGGGGGAGAACAAAAAACAATTATTCAGATACTTTTCTGAACTTTCCGAAACACGTGAGTTGCCATAACTGGTCTGAAGATCTCCTGGGGACAGGCTTTTTGGTACTTGTCCTTTTGGGTTTGGAACTACCTCAAGAACAGCCCTTCTTGAGTAGTTTCACCAATTCCACTTCTAGAATCAGGAAACACAATGGATTATGGGAAAGAAGGGGGGAAAAGAGAATCTCAAACTATTTTTAGCTTCCTAAAAGGCTTGTTCAAGGAGTGGCTGGAGGTATGTGTTTGGTGCAGATTATTTTTACCTGAAGAAGTTATCTAGAGCTGCTAGTATGGTGCCTTATTATTTAGCACCTATGGACCCTGGTCACGGACCAGGATCTCCTTGTGGTAGGTGTTGTGCAAACAGAATGGAAAGACCTGTTTCCCAAGGATCCTACAATCTAAAAGCATATGCTGGTGTTCAGCACTGTGAACAAACCAAACCATGAAACTGCAGACCTAAGATGTAGTTCAGCACCATTTATATAAACTTTTCAGGGACATTCAAAAATCTTTAGATAAAAGGTATGTTTAGATTAGCGAGCTCCTGGAGGATGTTGCCCAACCTTAAAAGGCCCATGCTCCGATTAGTAGAGTCTGTTTAAAAGTAGTCTGCATATATCTTTACTGTGGTAAGGGCTGGAATATGGAATGCAGCTTCCTCTGTAGTGCCAGATTGCCTTGGATGGTCTCTTTGCTGAACTCCCAGGGTTGGAAGCTGGAGTTCAGTCTTCCCCTCACTGCTGACCTGACCTGGGTAAACTGACTGGTGGTTCTTCACTGCTATACAGATTTGAGGAAACTAGAATGCAATGAAAAGTCCAGTATATACCAGGAGTCAGAGTTTTGTGTAAGAGTTTAATTAAATGGCTGTTGCTGTGTGTAAAATACCAGAAACCAAGATGAAGAGGATATGTAAGTGTGTGTATGTTTGCGCGTGCACATGTGCGCACACAGTCTATAACAGCCTGGTAATTACTGTGGTATTAGATCTTTTCTAACCAAGTTTAGATCATGTTTTAAATACATAGTTGGTTTTCATGACATAGAACCAGACGGGCACTGCTCCTAGCATGGCTGCTTGTGGTTCACATAGTGTTTCAATTTTTGTATCACTGTTACACTGGTTGTGATGCATTTTTATTAAACTTTGTCTACTGTCATGCAAAGTGAAAAAAGAAAAGTAATCTGTATATAACAATAATATAATAACTTTCATTAATGGAACAATTTCCATTTAAGGATCACAAAATGCTCTCCAATATTAATTAATTACTAATTAGCATCCCCTGTGTGTACCACAATCCTTATTTTACAGCTGGGAAATGGGGCACCAAGAGGCTAAGTGGCTTTCTTAAGGTGATATGGGAAGTTTGTGCCAGAACAAGAGAGAGAACTCCTCTCTCCTGATTCATAGTCTTGTGCCTTTACCATAAGATTCCCTTTCCTGTCTAATACACTAGGTAGAATCTCCATGTGTGCATTGATGACTGCCACTATGCTGTTTCAAGTTTTAAAAGCAATATACAATTAATTAAAAATGTCTTCCATGAACTGCTCAATGAGAGTGGGTAGGGTCTTGAGTTACCATGCTGTTTTACCAAATGAGGGTCAATGGGGAAAACAAGGATGCCAGTCAGATATTAACTTGTTCATAGATTCATATATTTTTAAGTCCAGAAGGGTTCATTATGATCTAGTCTGACCTCCAGCATAGCGCAGGCCCTAGCATTCTCTCTATGTTTGTGTACAAAGTACCAAAGTTTTTAAAAAAAACAAAAACAAAAACACTTAGCGCTTATCAATGACAGGGATACATATTTGACCCCTCAGCAGTGTAGTTCTGCATATGTTATTGGATGCTTACTATTAACTTTATGGGGGGGGGGAGGGGAGAAATGCCCCCAGACACTGAGAATTCATAGTTCTCATCCTAGAGAAAAGATCATACTAGGTCTTTGAGTGGAACATTTGCTGGTGGGGGAATATGAAAATAAGAATAAGAAAAAACACATGCTACACCAAGCAGCATGATAGCACACGAATTTATTCTATTTCTATCCATCCAGTTTACTTTTAACAACTTCCTGTGTCATTTATCCTTTTTTTGTTGTCGTTGGAGTTTTAAATAACATGTTAAAATTGGATACTGCCAATTGACTCTGGATCAATTTAATTAAGGCTTCATATCGAATACAACAGAGGATATTTAAATGATTTAGAGACATAGCTCAGTTCTCATGATTTATGCTTTTCTTTATACCAGTTATCCAAGATGAATTGCCAAAGAAAATGGAATACAGGTTTCATATCCGATATGATAATGAAAATATATTTTTCTTACTCTTGCAGTGCAGAACAATGGATTAGTTTGGGAATAATGTGACCTATTGTGAAGTCATGCTGACATGTTTGAGCTCCATCATATGGGTGCCTGTTTTACTAGCTATCCACTGTTATTTCCTACTGAACTTCAAATTAATTGCAAGATAGTTAATAAAAGGTAGCTAAATGCATTTTAAAACAAAGGAGGAAAAATAGGTTATCTGTGATTCCTACACTGATCCCAATTGAGTGGCTTCTACATTATCTGTTTACCAACCGAAAGGCCCCAGAAAGGATTTTGAAAGAGAAGATCCCTTTTATAACATCCGATAGAGATTTTTTCAACTGCCTTTTTTTTTTTTTTTACAGTCATCCTGGATTACCTCTATTTTCTCTAATTCCTAGAGATAAGAGTTACCTTAATCCATAAAGAAGATTGCACCCATGTGACTTTTTCCTCCAACTCCCCACTTCCCTGTTGAATTGTGACACGAAATGTCCACTATATGAACAGAATTGAACATTAAGAGCTGTCCTTGGTTAGATTGAGTTGCTTTATCCGTGAAAGCCATTCTTTCAGTTTCTTATATGGATTAATACTGTTTGTTTTGGCTTAGTATAAACTGTTGTACTGCTTCTACTAAAAAAAAAACAGACTGAGTTGAGCTTTATCAGATAATAGATTTTAGTAAGGACTAATTTTCAGACATGTGCCCCACTCCACATGTTCGAATGTTTTGGTCAAAGGCATTTTCACAGGATTAGTCTCCAAAAAAGAATAAAATTTTGGAGGTTTAAAATGTTGAGCCTTTACAAGATGTACTGGATAGATGTTAGAATCACCCTTGGTGGATGACATTTTACTTTTCTTTGGAATCAGTGGAAAATGTCCCTCACTCATAAAATACTTAGTTTAAATTCTTTAGATTGTCCAATCTCAGTGGGTTTAGGTTGGAAAAAAGTTTGGGAGTCTTTGTTCATTCATTTATTCCTGCTCAGCGTTTGAAATCTATTCACTTGTCTCTGCTTACTCCCCTGGTTCAGAGGCTTATTAAAGCACTTAGGAAGCCCTTTACTCTCTAATAAACAGAAACTCTTAGTGGTGAGTGGTTGCTTCAATGGATATGCTAAAAGTCAGACTCTCTAGACTTCAGTGGGGCTACGTGTAGGAATATCTATATACCAGTGTTCACAATCTGGTCCTAAACTATTAGAACTGCCCAAGGGTCCAATTTTGTTCCTTTGCTAGCTCTACTAAAGAAGGTGGGAAAATCCTGGAATAATATATAAATTAGCCAGTTGGGTTAGTGCAATCTATCAAAATGAACTGGCCATTTAGGATAGATTATTTTATTTATTGTGTGTGCCTTTCTCTGACTTTTAGCAAAGTAATATGGAACGCTTGTTTTTGTTTTTTTGCTTAAACATGTAACTCCTACATCAAATGTAAAATATTGCAACCACATTAGTAGGTGGAACATTTAGGTTTGCCTGATTTGAAGATATTGTACCCTTTAGGGGGCCTTGCTTTGGTTTTTGCTTTATTGAAGTTGCACTATTAAAAGTATTGGATCTTTATGGACCTTAGTGTATTATTCCTATTTATCAAGTTGTCCTGTATGGTTTGCATTCAGGCAAGGCAGTTGTATTGCATTTCTCTTTGGATTAAATTGGATGCACACATCACCCATTGTCTTTAATGGGAGCGGCATATTGTTGCTTTTCCTTTTAAGGGTGGGGCTTCAGGAAATCAATCTTGGTATTGCAATCTTGGTATTTACCTCTTCCATCAGAGAATCTGTAGTGTGTATATATATTATCATTAGCACAAGAATTAATTAAACGTATGACTAGTTCCCAGGGTTAGTGATATTAGTCTCATAACTGTTGGCCAGTACAACAGCAAGAATTAGCTTAGATTGTAGCGGTCAATTGATTTCAACCAAGTCTTTATCAAGGTATTGTTTAATTAGATTCTGCTCTATTAATGTGATGTGTGAGGCTTGTTTGCACAGGACGAAGATGCTGAAGTCCTATTGAAGAGGCCATAAGGAAGTTAGGATTTATTCAATTTGCATTAGGGTATAACTGGCTGTGTGCTGTCACATAAGCTATGCAATATTTGGGTCATCAATTGTAAAGACTCCTTGAGATTTGTTTTACAGGAGGGCTTCCCTAGTAAAGTCTGCTGTCAACAGAAATGTTTCTGAATTCTTACCGGGATCCGGGTTCCAGTTTTACCGATTAATGAAAAAAGCCATTTGTAAAATTATTTTAGCTACTTGCAAAAGGTACCACCTGAACTGCAATGGAAACTGAACTCTATTTATCCACAGATATAGCACAAACATTATAACTTTCCTCCAATTGTGCCATCAATCTGACTTAGCTCTGGAGGGCCTATGTCATAGGGTCACTCCAACTGGAGCTCCCTCTTGCAGCAGGCCAGTGTACCAACCTCAGTTTCCCCTCTCAGATAAGAACTCCACTTCTGGCTCTCTAGCTTCAATGATACCCTTCTTTGGAGCCAATTTATTATGAAAACCATTGTGCAAATCGGTCCTTAACAAAAGTCCCCAACATAGCCCATTTATCACCTCAGTGCATATAGTCCTTAAAGTTCCATGAGGTGACACCAAACGCCGGCACATTCCACCACACTTAAGCTCCTCTTCTGTCCTTCTGCCAGAACAGTCTCCCTAGCCCATCCAGCTGGAGTACAGCCCCAGTCTTCCTAGTTGGAACCCCAGAGCTGCTCTGGTGAGAGTTCAGCCACCCAGGGGAGTATCCCTCATTCCCCTGGACCCTCTCATTCTTTCCCTGGGTCCAGCTCTGGTGTGGAGCCAACAGGTAAGCTCCTCTACTGCTCTCCTATCTGCAGCCCTCTTTCACCCTTAGCTTTGGCCTCCAGCATAGAGCCAGCAAATAACTCCCACTGCTGCTGCTCCTCCTTCAGCTCTCCGGCCCTGGCTCTCTGGCTTTGGGGGGGGGGTGATCTTAGTGCTCTCCTGCCATCAGCCTTCCCCCAGGTAACACCTTCTGGCGCTGGCTGCTCTCACTTGCCCTGTCTCCTGATGCACTCTCTGACTGCCCTGTCTCACTGGGTCCCCTGCCCCCCCCACTTCTCCTTGGTCCTTTATATCCTGCAACTGCTGCCCCGCCCTCTTAATTAGCCAAACAGGAGAACCTATTCAGGAACAGGGTAGCTGGACTTTTTCATTTACTGAGATCAGCCACCCTATGACAGGCCACTTAGCCCTTGGTTTCTCTGTTGAGACTGGCAGTGAGGCGTTGTAATGCTGGATTATCTGAGCTGAGACACTCCGCCATTAAGATCTGAATGGGGAGGCCATTGATTGACTTCATATAGGCCAGCAAACTGAGCATACCTACAGTATGAGTAACAATGAGATTTATTACCCACGGGCATCTTTCCTGCTCCCTTAAAGTAAAGCTGATGCTCCTGGATTTCAAGGACCAGCATTAAGTCCCAGAGAATATTGACTGCTATTGGCTGTAGCTTCACATTGTCTAAATTGCATGAATAATCAACACTTTCTATTCTTTACCATTATTATCTTCGCTGAAAGCTGCTCATTTGGTTTTAAAATCTCTTTGGGGACAACACTGAAATGGAGACACCATCTGTCTGAGACCAGCCCTGCAAATGGAATGCCATCATTGTGGTGCTGTCACAATCAGAGAGCATTAAATGCTGAGGAGATAATTGCCTTGAATGTCACTGACTTCCATGTTGAAAGTAGCAGAATCCAGAACTAAATGAGGATCCAATCACAGCAATTGTTTTCGTTTCTGCTACTTGTTCTTTCCCCTCGGAAAGAAGATGAGTGTAACCAAATCAGCAATTCATATCAGAAGAGATATGAGCTCTATTGTGCCTCGCCCTACACATGGCTAAAGAGGGAAGAGGTGGCACTGCACCCACGGGCCAGGGCCAGGCACGGGCACAACCCTAGTGTGCAAGGAGTAGGAGAGACTAGCACACAATAAAAGGGATGGACAGAAAGAGGAGGGGGTGGGTGAGTAAGGCCATAGTCTGTATGAGCTCAGTCCATGGAATAGTGGCAGGGAAGAGTGTGTGCTGTAGTCTGGAAAATGGCAGGGGCTGCTCTGGCCCATGTTCAGATGAGCCTATCTCAGGCACAGTGCCTGGTAGTGGAACCTCTTCATTGCATTTTCCTTGCTGAACATGCTTAATAACATGAAGATACAACTTTGCACTAAAGTATCCTATAAAATAGATTAAATTTTTCTAGAGACAGGAACAGATCTTCAGTTGGTGTAACTTGGCATAACTCCTTTTGGAGTCAGTCACACTCCACTGGCTTGCACAATACAGATATGGTTTTGGAGGCAGATAAACAAGGATTTTGAGTTGGTTGTGGAACAGGGGAGAGCTCATATTTGGAATGATTAGGGAAATTTTCTCTGAGGGATAATGCTGCTGTATGCCAGTTCTTGCAGGTTCTTTACCTATAATCAATAGCAGGAGCAAAAAGATATGGGAAAGACACTACAGATCACTGATATGTTTTACAGTGGAAAATGCTTACAAAAATGTGGCACTAGCGCTCTCTCTCTCATTTTATTTTTGTATCGATTTTATGCACAGAATTTCCAGGCTTGTACTTCCCTATCTCCCAGGAGTGCTCCGAGGAGAAATCCATTGCAGAGTGTAAGACACTCAGACACAATGGCAATGAGATCCATATAAGTAGATAGAGCCATGCTGACTGAAGTCACTGGGCCTCTGTGAGTGCAGGGGCTCTCCTGTGCAGAGGCACTGGCGCAATATGCTCCCCGGAGAGCATAAGAGAAAATATAATGTGAAAATAAAGTATCAGTGTTTCTGAAAAGCCAGAATTCTCTTCCTTGACAGAAGCTTCACAAATTTGGAAGGCCCAGGTTTTCAACAGTGACCCTACCTGCCTCTAGTTTTGAATGCTCACCTTAAGATTCTATAAAGAGGCCTGATATTCACAGGAAGGGCTCTTCTTTAAAATCACGGCCTGTGATTTTGGGTGGCTGACATGGACGCTAGCTCCATTTTAATATTAGTCTTTTAAAATGTGAATTAGACACCTGTTGACTGCAACATTTTATAATGGGTGTCTTCTCTATGGACACTCCTGACAAGCCACCAATAATTTCACAAAAGGAGAGAAAGTTGTGAGTGCTCTTCTGCTCCCGGTTGCTAGGGAAACCACTCCCCAGGTATCTGTGTGCTCAGTTGTCTGTCTTTCATTGTAACTTTATTTCTGGCTCTGAGATATGCAACCCACTGCACGGCATCTATAATAGAGTTGGAACATGAAAATGGGCCTGAATCAAATATCTGCAGTCCCCATGGGTAATGAAAATATAACTAAATATTTTATTCTATGTTAGCCACACTACAATTAACAAAATGTACCAAAACAGCATGGATAAATTGAGTTAAACTAACAGTGGCAATTTATCATCTTTTGTTTTATTGAAAGGGATTCCCCAAAAATGACATCCTTAATTCATTCACTGGTTAATTTGATTCTCCATTTAATTTGATCAGAACCTAACGAGCTAAATTATTTGTACTATCTTTTCTATGATTCAAATTTTATTAGATTGTTTTATGCATACAGAATATAGAAATAAAAAAAACATAAAAGCCAGATAACTAATTTATCTGTGTTTAAGATACTCATACACTAGAAAGGTATGTAAAGTAACATTTCTATAACTAAGTCCCCCTCTGCAGCAATACTTTGAGCCAAACATAAACCCACACACTTAATATACCAAACTTAAAGACGTCACTTATAATATCGACAATGAAAGTTTACCTAGACACCATGACAAAATCAAGAGAAAAGAGGGATTTTAGTCTTTAATTCGATCATCTTTGACTGAAATGGCTAATATTGGTCTAATGCAATCACTGCCTATAGAGAATGGCCATTTTATTAATAAAGAAAGTGAAAATTGTGAATTGGTTGGAAAGAGAGAGAGCCAAAGAAAACTCTATACTATTATAAGATGACTGAATGTAATTTTTTTGTGGTGGGCCTGTTATTATTGGGTTAGTAGATCTGAGTTAATATGGAAAGAAAGTATTTGGGAACACTCATTTAAATCAAAGCCATGAAGTAGCTTTCACAGTATTCAAGGCCCTTTTTGTCTGTCTTCCTCAGATGCACATGGAGTGACTGTATGTTCTCAGAACCTGAAGGTCTTGTCAATACTTGAATGAGTATGTGTTCATACAATGGCTTGCGCTGGAAGGTTTGGAGCATCCCTTTTCAAATCTCTGATTTCTTTCCTCCTGGTCACAAGTTTCATTCATGTAACTTGGGAACAAAAGCAGTGCTATGTGACCTAGGTGACCAGTAGTATATCATGTATAACAAATATAAGAGAGTCAAAGACATAGTCAAAAGTGTGAAGGGGCTTGTGCAGACACGTTCATACCATAATCCTACAGTGGGGTTGTTCAGTGGAGGCTGTCACCACTCTGCTGCAGAGGGCAGGGATGTGGATTGTTTGAGGGGGGGCAGAAGAGCCTTAATCATGTTTCCAGTGGCCCAACTGCACCACACAAGCCTTGGCTAGATGGACCATTGGTGTGACCTAGTATGGCCATTCTTATGTTCTCATCTATGTGCTCCATCCTCATAATCTTCCTCATCTACTTCAGTGAGCTCCCTCCTCCTCCTCCTCCTTCTCTTCCACAGGCTTATTTTCCTCTCATTATGGACAGAGAAGGTCTGCAGAGTTTCATTTTAAGCACGTAGCACATGTGAGAGCCCCACAGATCCTCCCCTAAGAGAATCCTCCTCTAAACACACTTCAGTGGAGGGAATGGCTGCTATTTATTTTCTTGAGGCCCAGGCCCATCTAGTTGCATGCAGTGATTTTTGTTTTCTAAATGAACCTTTGGCCATATCATGAGAAATCTGAAAAGTTTTATTTTCACCAGTAGTGGTTTATTTCCCTCCAACCGGGAGCTTCCAGCAACAGCGCCACTTGCATCCCAAAGAAGAACAGTGTGTGTGTGTGGGGTGGGGGGGGTGGGGGGGAAGAAGGAGGGAGGGAATATGACTAAGAGGTGTCCAATAGTGTATCCATAATGCTTTCATTCTCAAGTGAACTGGTTCTACATGCAAGTATTGGTTTTGTTGTATAACTAGGGATGTTTGAGCAGATGAATATTTTCCTTCTTAAAGGCCAATATAAGTGGGGGAGGGAGGGGAAGAACCATTTTAGTGAATTTTAGATGTGTGATGCACAAACACCCTGATCCAAAACACTTTAAAATTAATGGAGAGTCTTTCCATTGACTTCAGTGAACTTTAGATTAGGCCCATAGAGCTCTGTGGAACCCACAGGGTTAAATACAATGCAGAGCTGTGGGAAGGTTTTTTTTTTTTTTAAACACACTGGAACTTGGCCCCAGGTGACATTCAGGCTTTATTCCAGACACACAACTTGTCCTACCTCCTCCAACAGGTTCATTGAGGTTTGCAAACGTTCTGAGCTACTTGCACCTTGAGAGTTCTCTTCTGATTAAACATTAGGGAAAGCATAAATCTCTTGCTGCCATTCGAGGGCTAGATTTTGCCACTCCTTAATTACCACGAGTAGCCTCATCAAAACATGCCTGGTGTCACACTCTGTCTCCTTGTATTTTGCCCACTACTAGTCTTGCGTATAGGTAAGCGAATAAGCATAAAAAAATTTAGACATACTCATAAAAACTCATTTGGGGCTAAGACAGTTACAGCAAAGTGTAGGAATGATCTCATAAGACATTAGCATCTGATGTGACTAGAGCTGGTCGCAAAAGGTTAAGTCTCTCAGATTTTCAAGAAAATACTGAAAAAAAAATTACTTTGAAATTTCCTGGAATTTTCTGATTTTTGATTAATCACAAAAATTTGTTTGAGTTTAACACCCCCCCACACAAGTTTTTAATGTTTCTTTTTTCACTAGTCTCTCCTCTTTCCCTTTTTATCCCCTTTTCTGGGGGTGTAGGGAAGAGCAAGGAGAGGGTGAAAGTGTGTGTGTGGGCGGGGAATATCTGTCTTTCAAATAAACATTTCAGTTTTTGATTTTCAATGTATGGTTGCTTAATTTCATCATTGGAAATGTCAAAGAAATTGTTTTTTTTTCCCCCTGAACTTTTGTTTCTTTAAAAAAAATTCATTAAAACCAACTCAACAAAAATACTTCTGAAAACATTCTGACCAACTGTATTTGTGATCTTTTCTGCAACTCATCCAACTACCTGAAAAGGAAAAGTATTTGTAAGACTATATTCAATGGCTACAGAAAGGAGCTTTAGGTAAGTCAGGGTTCCCCATTCTAGATCATTCTGGTAATAATAACCTAGGTCTCATCATTAAACTGATGCATCATATGGTACCTAAAGGAGTGAAAAAATACACTGAGGAACAGTTACCCACTGCTATAACTTCATATTTCTTTTCTAATCATCTGGGACCAGAGTCTACCACCATTCTTCCCAGTGACTGGCACCTTATTCCCTATTGAAATCAATGGGACTGTGGTTAGAGTGAGGTATTACTCAACATGAATGAGAATGCCAGATTCTTCCTCCTTGTCATTATCACCTTGCTCCGCTGAAGTCAATGAAGGGAGGTACTTCTCACTGCTAGCAAGGGCAAAGGACCCTCAGCTTTTATAAGGGAGCTAGTTTTCCATTTGTAACCTCTGGTAAACAGCTTGCTGAGTGCTATGCTCACAGTCCTGTGCATTGAGTGACACTGACCCCTCCCTCTCACATTGAGCAAGGTGCTTTTTCTTAGGGTGGAAGAGATCACCGTATGATACAGCACTGTCTACGCATTGGGGTAGACGACGCAGCCAAAGTTCTCCAGGAAAAGATAATGCACATGGAACTGGGGACGTTCCTTCAAAAGACATAAGGGGAAAAAACCAAACCCTAACATTTTTGCCACTGAGTATTACGTTTCCCAAGGGTTAAAGTCAAACTTGTATGTTTTATTTATGCACTTGTACATTTTGACTAAAGTGAACAGCTGGATGCTATTGCTTTTAGCTTCTGCCAGGTGCCAAATGGGGTCAGTTACAGAATTGGAGCTGATTCATGTGGGGTGAGCACTAGAACGTAAGTCCCCTGTACAGAGCACTTAGATTAAAGGGCCATATGCAGCATTAAGAGGATTTGCTTCTATTTCTAGTGAAGAGCTGCTGTCTCAATTGTCCAGAGCTGATGCTGGCAATATGATTAAAGTGCAAGTGGGTGGGTGTGTTTGTTTTCAACTGCACGTCACATGTGGGAGAGTCTGTAAGTTAGAGATCTAGTCGTTACTTGAATAAGATCATTACTGAAGAAAGGGCTCCAATAAAGGATTTGCCAGAATTCAAAAATTACATTAATTGTACTGACAATATTAATAGGGGCATATAATCCCCAGAATCGCATTTTTTTTTCCCTGAGGATTTTTTTAATCCTTTTGTTTATGGTCACTGTTGCATGTAGCCATATAAGGATGATTTTGCTAAATTAAATCTCAAATGGCATCTTTAAGTATTATTTCCAATGCTTGGGTGACACTATTCAAATACCAAGACTAGATAATTGCCATAAAAAAATGAGGAGAGGGGGAAGTTGGAGACCCACACTGGCCCTGATTTTTTTTTTAAAAAGAGATGTTCTCTGTCTTTGGAGATGTGAAGAGATCTTTTGGGAGGGACCCATGGGAGGTTCTTGAGGTCAAACTCAGAGTCCTCATATTTTCCTCTCTAGAGGAGGAAGCCCAGCCACTCAACTCCATGGATCCATAGTTTTTGCAGGGAATGGAACTCACAATCCCGTGAAGTAGTTTTCTTCTGTGTTGCTCCTGCGCTGGTTCTTTCTTCATCTGATAGGACTCATGCTGGCATTGGAAGAGTACCCTAGCAGCAGTAGAATGACAAAATCAACAGGATCTAATGCGAAGATGTGGGACAGTGGGCTCACTACTAAAGTGCCTCCTCATGGCTGGGCATGGTGTAGCTGGCATTTCTTCCCTAGCATTTCTCCTTGCTGATGGTTGCTTTGGTCATGTGGTGGTCTTTCTTCTTCCCACTTGGCCCTCTGGCCAGGTCACACTTTAGAGCCACCCCTTGCGGGGTAACAAAGTCCAACAAAAATATCCAATGCCCTTACATCAAGTCTTCACCCCCAAACACTGGGACCAGTGGTCCTTTCACCCACTTGGCTCAAGATTTTCCAGTGTCTTATCCTCTTACATTTGGGGCCTCCTGTCACCTTCCCCGGTGGATAGTAGGGGAACCTAGGCCCGCCTTCTACACTGGGTTCCAGCCAAGGGACCTATAGTGAGCAGGCAATGTCTGTCTGTTCTGACCCATCCGTGCTACCTCCCTGGGCTTTTACTAAGCATGGCCCTTTTCCAGGCCTTCTCTAGGTTCATCCTTCTCTCAGGACTGGAACTGTCAGTGCTTTCCCCTGGACGCCCCCTTCCCTAACAAAATCCCAACAAAAATCACAAATTTTAACCAACTTCTGCTCTCCTCAGACTTGACCTTTCAATGCTTTGCAGTTCCCCTTGCACTGTTCCTCAGCTGAATGCCTCCCAAGGTTTTCTCCCTGGAAGTTCCAATCCTGTCCTTTTCCAGGGCTCAACACTGGCACATGCTCTACCCTGGTGACTGCTCCACGTCATTCCTGGCCTCTTGGAAGACTTCTCTGCTCCAGAGGGGATCCCAGAGCCAAGTCCCCCCCAGGCTTCCTCTTTCCTGCTAGTCTTTCCACTCTCTGGTCCCAGAACTGACTGCAGAGTTCTTCACTCTCTCCCCACAGCCCCCTTCTTCTCTAAACTTCTTCCGTTTATAGTCCTCTCCCAACCCTCCCACCCCTCATCAGTAAACCCTGACTCATCCTCCAGGTGCATCTCAGTAGGTTAGTTGGCCTTTCAGGCACACACTAACCCATTCATTGCCTGTATGGGTACACATCCCATCACAGAAGGGAACAATGCTGCAGAGAGTGCTGATCCTCCACCTTCTCAAAACCCCACAAGAGTCCAGTTCCCAACTTCATACACCTCAAAAGGAGGCACTTCCATAGGAATTCTAAAGACTGTAATGCCTTCATGAGTTCTCAGGCCTCCAAGTCTCTTCCCTTTGCACAAGTGGAGGAGATTATCAGGTCCATAGCTTCTGGACCAATGCATTTTTTTTTTTTTTTTTGGAGCTTATGGTCTTAAGAGACAACCTCCTCCTTCACACTGAACAAACTATGTGCTGGTACATAAGCAAATCTGGCAAACTGTGACTGAGGACTATGTGGACTAGGCACAGGATATTCCTCATGATTCCTGTCTGAGATGCAGCTCTGTTCCTTTTCTCTCTCCTTTTTTTTTTCTATTTCACCTGCAGTTGCCACTGTTCCAGGGTACTTGACTGATGGCTCTTTTCCTCTCATAAGATCATTGTCCTCTACTCTTCATTCATAAGAACATTCTCACAGCTTCTTTAACATCTTCCTTACTTTATGTAACTGTCTTGTCCAGTGCCTTGTCTTATGAATGTATGTGTTTATGATGCGATATATGCTTTAGGTTCCGTTATGGTTCAAGGAGCTTGAAATGCATTGAGAATGTGGGGTTAGAGAAGTGCACTGGAAGTCTGGTGGTGCAATGCTACCAGTGATGGGAGCTAGATATATTTTGCCTTTGCAGTTCAAGAGAAGGCATATTGAGCCAGACTTTTAGCTGGTGTCAGTCAGTATAGCTTCATTGAAAGCAATTTGGCCTAATATACGTGAAGCTGTCTAATGGTACATATACAGTAGCCAGATATATGGCCATACAATTCATAAAGGATAGGCCTTACCACCCCATATTTTTTCATGCAAAAACTCTTTATTGGCCATTATGCTGACAGATTGATGTTCCCTAGGTGAATATTGCATGTCCTTGGAAAGATTGCAACAGCAACCATCTCTGTGTAGGTGATTGAATGTTTGTGATTGAACATTTGTGATTGAATGTTTTCCTCCTCAATTCTCCTTCCATCACTGATGCTAATTGATGGATCATTAATTTCTCTTTGTGACATTATAATATCCTGGCTGGAACTTTGGACTCTAAGAAGAGTAATTCCCTAAAAAAAAAAAGTCCAAAATGAAAACTATCTGTAAGTAGGTGGCAAATAAAATAGACATTTCTCTGTTTCATATCTGCTCATTTTAGTACCTGATACAATAAAAATAGACCCATGCTGAGCTTCAGTAATCTTGTGTGTATTGGGAGACCAGGATAATTTTTCTGCATTGTTTCAGCCTAGTAATTATTAGCAAGGAAGTGAGAGACAGGACTAAGGAAACAGTTCACGAGAATTTGGTTTGCCTTTGAACACTATTTGGCTAAACATGAAATTCATTTTATAAGGCTTGCTGGGCAAAGCTTGTCTCTTTTTATCACCGTCTTTGCTGAATGTTTGCTTTCTCATGCTATTTTTGTTTCTTTGCTCTCATTTAATGCCATCCTGCTGCCTTACCTAGTGACACAAGCTAACATGGCAAAAGAACTTTGTCTAATTTCCATCAAACTGAATCAGGTTACAAATATGAAAACAGTCTTGGGGGAGAGGGGAGCAGGGCTTTGAGCACTCAAAACAGGGTCTAAATAATCAGATATGATTATTAATTAGTGGTGGGCTACAAATGTAGCATGAATGTTTGAGTACATTTCACATAATCAGAGGTTAAGGGTTGTTTCCATTTCAATGGGTTTTCTTCTTATTTAACATTCAGATAAGACAAGCAGGGAGTTTCTTAAATAACAAATTGAAATACCAAAGGGCTGCTTCAGCAGAACACAGTTCATTGAAAAGAGAACTTCTCTCTGCAAATTGGATGCAACAGGAGCTTACCATAAAGGAATAATTAGATGTATTGTTGTTATGATGATTGAACTAATATGTGCCTTGTTGAGTACATTTTTCATATTTCAGAGATTCTATTTGAAAAGACAGATAATGTTGTCCAAAATTAATCCATGGTGCAATTCTATGGACTTCAGCGACATTACACTGGGATTGAATTTGCCGTAACTGTAGCTGAACTTGGGGCCAATATTTTCAAATTTTGATGCCTAATGTTAGGCTCCTAAATCCATATTTAGGCACCTAAATAAATGGTGTGATTTTCAGAAGTGCTGACACCCTACTGCTCTTATTTACTTCAGTGGGGAACTCTGGAGACCTCTTTTTCCTCTCTTTTGACTAATGTTGTGCTAATCACATAGTATCTAATGAACAGGTTAAATTTCCCCCCCTAAAACCCCAAATTAAATGAAAAAGGAAATATATTGTATAAATAACAAGACTTAATCACTTTTAGTCGGCATTGTACTTTTCAGTCGTATAGGCCTGATTAATTCTTGCCTAACAAATTTCGTTCCCACTTGTGAAGAAGCTGAGTGTGAGCCTGAATTGAGACCAAGATGGCGTGAAAATAGTTTTTTCCTGTACTCGCTTTAAAAGAAAATAACCCAATTTCTCTAAATTATAATTTGGCTGCTGGCCAGTTAGTTAATCCAAATATAAAATATATTTAAGCTAGCTCTATGTGGCATAGTTAAAGAACTTTTTTTAAACCCATCTTATTCAGATGCACTGATCGCATCAGGTCTTTGCTCTGGATAGGACCCTAAAACCACTGTAGGGGTGAAACAGTGGGTTGCTTTTAAAAAAGCAAGAAGTGGAGCACTGTTTAGAAAGGTCTGTGTATTCTTGAGAGCGCTTTGATCACTGAAAAATGTTCCTGGAAAAAAAAATATGACCAAAAGTCTCTTTTTAAAGAAATGTTGACAGGAGTGCCCCACTTTTTTATAACTACTGCACCGACAGACAAACATTTGCAGAACACTAGATGAACCATCTCTCAGTAGAACAGAGCTGTCACACGTTAACAACATCATATCATTATGAGGAAAAATGCAATTTTTCTGTAACTGTCTCCACCAAGATTTGCCATTGGAAGCCTAAATTTTTGTGAAACACTCCCACTGGTACTTTACCCTAGCTTTTCCAAAGCAACTGAACAACATTTATTACAGTGAAGAAGATGAGCAAGATTTGGCCTGGACAAAACACACATTTAAGTCAAATATTGACTAGAAATCACTGTAAATACAGGCTGGGTTAAATATTTTACAGTATAGTTTCCTGTGCCAATAGAAAACTGCTTTGCTATCCTGCCTTAAGGTACTTTCCTTTTGAAACATTGTGTCCACACAGTTCTGCAGTTGTTGGAATGAGCTGTGCAGCATTCTGGGAAGATTCAGATCTATGCCTGTAATTTTTCTCTTATGGAACCAACAGGGATTTTGGGACTTGGGATCAAACTAAAAAAAGCCTGTGAACACTTTCCTAGCATGCCAAAATGCATCTGTATGTTGCAAGTGCTATTTCTGATCTGCTGTCAGGCATCATGGAGAACATGTTACTGAGCTCCATGGTCATGACAGTCTCTAATACAAACTGCACATATATTGGCAATTGCGCAGCCAGATGGCCTCAGCTCGGCTGCTTCGTAGGGATTTGGATGTCTTAGTGACAAGGCTTCAGGGGTGGGAGGAAGATGAAATCAAAGTTACTTCTGCAGGGCGTTTATCTGAATAGTGCCAAGTCTTGGGCTTGGTCACCTAGCAGTGACTGGTGGGACATAGCAATGCAGAACTGGGATGAGCAGCAGTGGTGGCAGAATTTCAAGATGCTAATGGTAGCTTTCCTAGAGATCTAAGCAGAGCTCACCCTAGAGCTGCAGTGTCAGCACACCAAGATGCGAGTTCCCTTCAGCATGGAAAAGTGTGTGGCCATCACCATATGGAAGTTTCCCACACCCAATGGCTAGTAGTCAATAGCTAACCTGTTTGGTACTGGCAGATTAACTCTTGGGGCTGTCATCATGGAGGTTTGTGATGCTGTTATGGGGGTGTAGCAGTGCTGGG
Source organism: Terrapene triunguis (assembly GCF_002925995.2). Taxonomy (NCBI): domain Eukaryota; kingdom Metazoa; phylum Chordata; order Testudines; family Emydidae; genus Terrapene; species Terrapene triunguis. Next base: position 8,254,305 of record NW_020664530.1, read on the forward strand.
TCATAAAGCTTGGCAATGCACAGGAAATTATTGATGCCTTTGCATGGATGAGGTTCCTGAACTGTACAGGGGCTATTGATGGGACATGCGTGCCTATGCTTTGCCCCACCCCGCAACCCAAGCCAAAGATTTTTAACAACTGGAAGGGAAATCTCCATTATCCTGAAAGACCTGGATGATCACCGTGACAGGTTCACCAGTGTTAAGGTGGGGTGGTCTAGAAAGGTCCATGACATCAGGATCTTTAGAAACTCAGGTCTGTTTGCTTGAATGAGCAAGAGATTTTTTTCTCTCCAGGCCACTATGGATGTTAATGGAGTTAAGATTCCAGCTATCATTCTAGGAGACTGAGCTTACCTCTGCTACCTTGGCTTATGAAGCCTTTTAATGACACTTTCACAGGAGAAAAAAAGTGGTTTAATTATACTCTGAGTAGCTGCAGAACTGCAATGGAGTGTGTGTTTGGAAGGATGAAGGGAAGGTGGTGGTGCCTCATGACAAGGCTGGGTATTTCTCAGCATAAGATGACTTGTGTGATAGGTACTTGCTTTGGTTTGCACATCATCTGTGAGAGCAAGGGAGAGTGCCTGGATGGTGGGTGGAAGCAGGAAGTGGAGAGACTTTCCAAATGTCATGAGCAGCCAGAAAGGGTGACTCTGAAAAATGCCTCAACTGGTCAGGGAAATAAGGTTCGGGATGCATTATGTTCCTTCTTTGAGGCCTGGGGGTAGTTGTGGGTAATGTGTGCTGTAACCATTGAAATGAGTGACATGTGATTGTGTATTGATTATATTAGGAATTGATACAATGAAGGGAAGTTATGCTATTGATAGCTTGAGCTGCACTTCAATGAAATTTTCAGCCCAGCTGTATCACAAAAGATGTATTAGTTAAATAACACAGGTAACAAATTAGACAACTTGGTTAAAAAAAGTTTACCAAGTGTGTAGTGGGAATTTAAGACCAATGGTACTGTGGCATGCCCAGACTAAGGGATGCTCACAAGCTCCTGTAGGTGATGCAGTTGAGAATGTTCTCCTTCTCCCACTCCAAGGGGATTGATTGTTGTGGGAGAGGCCTGTAATTAGGTTGATTGAAATGGGGGTCCCAGTATGCTGTGTTCTCCATAGTTTGCACGAGAGTGAACAGGAAGCAACTCGGGAAGAGGTGTGGGTTATGGAGGCAGCATGTGTGACCCTGTCAAGGTTCCTTCCCCACTCTGAACTCTAGGGTACAGATGTGGGGACCTGCATGAGAACCTCTAAGCTTAACTACCAGCTTAGATATGGTTTTGCTGCCACCACCCAAATTATTTGAGTCATTTGGGAAACTCTGTCTACCTCCCCCCGCAGAATATCTCCCTCCCAAGTACTATAACCCTTCCCTGGGTAGCCTTGAGAGACTTCTCCACCAATTTCCTGGTGAACACCGATCCAAACACTGGGATCTTAAAACAAGGAGAAATTAACCATTCCCCCTCCTTTCCCCCACCAATTCCTGGTGAGTCCAGATCCAACCCCCTTGGATCTTAAAACAAGGGGGGGGAAATCAGGTCTTAAAAAGAAGGCTTTTAATTAAAGAAAGAAAGGTAAAAATCATCTCTGTAAAATCAGGATGGAAAATCTCTTTACAGGGTAATAAGATTCAAAGAGCCCAGAGGAACCCCCTCTAGCCTTAGGTTCAAAGTTACAGCAAACAGAGGTAAACCCTCTAGCACTTAAAACTAACACACCTTGCCTGACTGTTACAAGTTTGAAATATGAGAGACTTGTTCAGAAAGATTTGGAGAGCATGGATTGATGTCCAGTCCCTCTTAATCCCAAAGAGCACAAACAAAAGCCTTCCCCCTCCCCAAGATTTGAAAGTATCTCATTCCCTTATTGGTCCTTTGGGTCAGGTGTCAGCCAGGTTACCTGAGCTTCTTAACCCTTTACAGATAAAAAGATTTTGGTGTCTCTGGCCAGGAGGGATTTTATAGTATTGTACACAGGAGGGTTGTTACCCTTCCCTTTATAGTTATGACAGACCCAATGGTTTTGGGGTTTGATGCTGCAAGGAAATAGAAATGTATAGCTTTAATTTGCCAGTGTGACTGCCATTTGGAGCACTCTGAGGGAGAAGGGGGTTAAAAGCCAAGCAGGAGGAGAGACTCCTAGCTCTGTCCAGCATGGTGGCAGAGAAACCGTATGTGGAAAAAGGAAGGTGTTTAAATCCCCTATGCCATTATATTGTAATACAATTGCATAATACTTACTGGTAGAGCTTTCATCCACAGCATTTTCAGGGTAGCTGCCTCCATGATGATCTTGTGTAATCTCTAAATCTGTTATGCCACACAGTTCTTCGCTCCCCAGAAAAATATCCTCTTGGTTGGACCCCATAGTATACACAGGTCAGGGGAGCTTTCCTTAGGGTCTTGGGTGCTTGCTCTGTTGGCTGGGGTGCTTTGTGGAAAACTATTCACCACATCATTTTTTAGTGTGGTGATGACATCATTCACAAAAATGTGATCCACTTCATTGTATGGGCAGGTAATGACAGCATTAGCAGAAGTCCTCCTTTGGTCCCTTTTCTTCAGGTAATTCTGCTGGTGATGCGTTAGGGTGGAAAAGTTGCTTAGTGCAGAGGTTGTTGGGTGAAAGACTGGCATTGTTTGGGGAAAGAGGGCTTTTGGCGGTGGCCACTCTCCTGTCCTCTACCTTTCTCATGTCTACACGATGTTTATCTCTGTGGAAACACCACTTCAAGAGGCTAGAAATCCAACTTCACAGCTCCTTGACCCTGAAGCTGACAGGTCCACACTTGCTTGCCCTGGAGATGAGTGCCCTGCAAGTAGGTGATGATAAATCACACTAGGATTGGGTGGAGGATGGAGAAGGGACAGTAGCAGTTTAGGGGTGGGGGAGGGAGGCAGAGATGGGTTGCTGTTTCCCTTCGCTGCCTGGGCTCCTACTGGGCCCTAACAACCCAGGACATTTTCTGCTTTCTCCATCAGTGTGAACATGGTTGGGAGTGAGTAGCTGTGGTCTCTGCCACTAAATTTCTTTGCTGATATGGGGACATGCTTCACCTTTCTACCTTAGTTTCCTTAGATTATTTCTAACATGGGGATAATAATGCATATCACCCTCACAGGGATGTTGTGGGGATGGGAATGACAGTGGCAACCATTTTAAAAGTCAAGAGTTACCACAGAAATATGTGAAATACCACAGCAGTTTCCTATTCTGTAACGGAAACTGTTATATAGAAAAATTATACAATATTTCAACTATTCATAGAATATCAGGGTTGGAAGGGACCTCAGGAGGTCATCTAGTCCAACTCCCTGCTCAAAGCAGGACCAATTCCCAACTAAATCATCCCAGCCAGGGCTTTGTCAAACCTGACCTTAAAAACTTATAAGGAAAGAGATTCCACCACCTCTCTAGGTAACCCATTCCAGTGCTTCACCACCCTCCTAGTGAAAAATTTTTTCCTAATATCCAACCTAAATCTCCCCCACTGCAACTTGAGACCATTACTCCTTGTTCTGTTATCTGCTACCACTGAGAACAGTCTAGATCCATCCTCTTTAGAACCCCCTTTCAGGTAGTTGAAAGCAGCTATCAAATCCCCCCTGTAACAAGGTTGGGACTCACAACCGCAGCGCCTCCCACTGGTTACTCCAGGAATTAGCTCAGTCCAGTGGAGCGTCCCCTCTCTGTGGTATCCCGCCCGTTGTCTTGCCCTCGGTTGGCTTCTGAGCCCACATCGCTCACCAACTCGTGGCATCCTCTTCAGGACCACTGCCCTCCGGCAGTGCCCCACAGTCTTTCCACACCCCCTTCCGGGTGTGGGGGGGGTAAATCAGCAGTCTCTATGTCCAGCCACAGTGGTCAACCACACACCCCAAAGTCTAATCTCTCCTGTCAGGGAACTGGCGTGTTCTATAATGGCCGCTCCCTACGGCCAATGGCTGGGTGTACTGCAAGGGGGGGGGGAGTAGGGGATCCAGGCCCGCCCTCTACTCTGGGTCCCAACCCAGGGACCCTCTGGCGGCAGCCTCGCTGTCCTCCTTCTCTCCCCTCGTCTGTCCGCTTACGTGAGCTGCTTCCCCTACAGCCCCTTGCACCCGCTAGGCCCTTCTCTTCCGGGCCTGCAGCCTGGCAGGCCTCAGGCTAAAGCTCCTCTTTGCTCCCGGAGCCTAGCCAGCACCGCGCTGTCCATGGTGCTAGTCTCCCTGCTCTGGAGACAGACCTTCTCCTGTCGAAGGCCTGGGACAGACTGCCTCGCCTCGCTCTGAGCAGCCTTTTATAGGGCTGAGCCTGGCCCTGATTGGCTTCCTCCAATCTGGGCTCTGATTGGCTCCCAATAAGCCCTTCTCCCATTGGCTGTGTGTCTGCGCAGGCCCAATGGCCTGCGGCAGCCCATGCTCTCAGGAGTGGGGCAGCCGCCCCACTAGACCCCCTCATTCTTCTCTTCTGCAGACTAAACAATCCCAGTTCCCTCAGCCTCTCCTCATAAGTCATGTGCTCCAGCTCCCTAATCATTTTTGTTGCCCTTCGCTGGACTCTTTCCAATTTTTCCACATCCTTCTTGTAGTGTGGGGCCCAAAACTGGACACAGTACTTCAGATGAGGCCTCACCAGTGTCGAATAGAGGGGAATGATCACGTCCCTCGATCTGCTGCTATTAATGTGTGTGTTTAACGGCAACCAATGCAATTAATATCTGTAGAGCACCATCTATGTGCTAAGCATTGTTAGGTGTATCTCAGGCTCCAACAGAAATTGGGGGGGGGGGACAATTGTGCTATGAGAGTACAAACACATTATTAGAAACAGTTCTTGTTTTGAAGGGCTTAAAGGCTTACCGTCTAAAGAGACCAAACAGAAGAAGTGTGAGAGAAAGGAAGTAGTAATAACCTCATGTTACAGATGGGGAACTGTGGCACAGAGGGATTAAATGACTTTCCCAAGGCCCTAGAAGAAGTGCATGGCAGAGCTATGGGAACTAAACCCATGTTTCTTGAGACCCCGTCCAGTACCTTAAGCACAAGACCACTGTGAGGTATTCTTACAAACCGGTTTTGTCATTTTTCTATCTCCTGTCAAATGTTTTCTTATAGAATTATTTATAATATCTTTATTATTTAACTGTTTTAAGAAAAATAATCAAATAAAGGGGGAAACATAGCTATAGACTTCTAAAGCTAAATTGTATATGATCATTTCTCACCTGTTGGATCAGAGAGGTCTGGAGTAAATTGCAGCATACTTGTTTTAGAGACCTGTACCTGAGAAACTACACTTCTGTCGAAGTTAAACATGCTTCTACTTAGTTTCAAGCTTCAGAATTTCCTTTTACTTCTAAAGGATGCAGCTGTGATATTAAAAATGACAAAAATAGACATTTTGCTGTCACATGGAATTGTCAGGCATGTTCCCTGAGAGATTCATTACTCTATTATGCATTCTAGCAATCTGCCATAAATCTGTATAGTGCTTCAACATAATCTTTTATTACTATTGCTAAGCACAAAAACATTATTCTAGCACCTCTTGGTGGCACTTTAGTCTACTTATTTGATCTCCTCGCAGTTTAAGATAGCTTTCTTTTAGGCAGTTTCCAGCAAAGAGTAGAGACCGAGAAAATGCCAGCTAAAACCAATCAGATTTACTTTTGCCATAACTACATCATTAGCAAGCATGTAATATTAATTTAGGAAGGTAGTGGAGCAAAGAAGAGATAGTAACTGTATCTGAGAAGAGTATGCAGGTTAACTATTCACTGCAATATGATGGGCTTCAGATATATAAAAGTATTTTTTAATTAAAATCAAGTTCAAATTTGGAAATATTTTCTATTTTGAATAGTAACTGCTATAAAATAAGCCAGATGCATATTGTATATGCTAATAGAATTAAAATCGTCCTAGTAAGTCAATTTGGACTTATTTTCATATTTTGTCATGTAAAAAGCTTTCAGAATCATGTTAGTCATATAACAAATATTAGCATTTTCTCCAAAGAGCACAAGAACTGTGCTCCTAGGACACTGTTGAGTTGCCAAACTGCCCAGCCTGAGGTTGCTAGAATCCACTGTGCCCTAAACTGCAAATCGGGAGGGGCATTTTTCAGCCACCAAAGTCCTTTCTATTTTTAGTCCTCTTAAGCTCTTTAACCTGGTACTGCTTTACTTCCAACCAATAAAATAAGCCTGACTGACGTGACCAACTTTCATTTGAGGGGAAAAAAACAAATTCCTGATAATCTGAAAAATCACTGCAATAGGTGGAGATTACTGTAGCAAATATTGTTTGAAAGAGAAAGGAGTTTGCAGTATGATCAGTCTTGAGGAAGTTGCTCAGCCTTCTGTTGCTGAATCTTCTCCTAAATCAATTGGAAGAGAGAGGCACCAGGGTAATAAAATTAACTCTCTTACCTTGTCAGGCAGCCTAACCAACATACCTTGGGAAATAACTCTATTTATTCATTGGGGGTTATCATTGCTAAATATATGGTGTAAGATCCAGGGCAAGAAGTAGGAAAGGCAGAAAAAACACTGAGATCAATAACACTGGTCTACAATTTTTGAGAAGTTGTCTGCTTCAGAGATAAAATGTGCTATTTATTATGTATTTTGATGTGCTGAATTCAAATATGACAATTAAAACAACTGGCTACTGTTTCTAAGATATTTAAGTTTTTACATTTTATGTCTATGTATATTGTGTAGATAGTAGAGTTTTAATCATAAATTGTAAACCTAGGTCTTTTCATATGTTTATGGTTGCTTTACATGATAATATTTCACCTGTCCTCTTTATGTAACACTTTAAAAATCAGCAAAAGGGTTATATAAATAAAATTTATTATGAAACAAAAGGCAAAAAACTATTCTGTACATAGTTTAGTCCTATTCAGTATCTACTCGGCGCTTCTTGGCTTGTCTCTTATATTCATTAAATGGAGCATCTCTTGTCACTGTCCAGCAATAGTCTGCAAGCATTGATGGGCTCCATTTGCCCTGATAGCGTTTCTCCATTCTTGCAATGTCCTGGTGAAATCGCTCGCCGTGCTCATCGCTCACTGTTCCGCAGTTGGGTGGAAAAAAATCTAGATGAGTGTGCAAAAAATGTATCTTTAGTGACATGTTGCAACCAAGGCTTTTGTATGCCTTGAGGAGGTTTTCCACCAACAACCTGTAGTTGTCTGCCTTGTTGTTTCCGAGAAAATTTATTGCCACTAACTGGAAGGCTTTCCATGCCGTCTTTTCCTTGCCACGCAGTGCATGGTCAAATGCATCATCTCGAAGTTCACGAATCTGAGGACCAACAAAGACACCTTCCTTTATCTTAGCTTCACTTAATCTTGGAAATTTTCCACGGAGGTACTTGAAAGTTGCTTGTGTTTTGTCAATGGCCTTGACAAAGTTCTTCATCAGACCCAGCTTGGTGTGTAAGGGTGGTAACAAAATCTTCCTTGATTCAACAAGTGGTGGATGCTGAACACTTTTCCTCCCAGGCTCCAATGACTGTCGGAGTGGCCAATCTTTCTTGATGTAGTGGGAATCTCTTGCACGACTATCCCATTCGCAGAGAAAACAGCAGTACTTTGTGTATCCAGTCTGCAGACCAAGCAAGAGAGCAACAACCTTCAAATCGCCACAAAGCTGCCACTGATGTTGGTCATAGTTTATGCACCTCAAAAGTTGTTTCATGTTGTCATAGGTTTCCTTCATATGGACTGCATGACCAACTGGAATTGATGGCAAAACATTGCCATTATGCAGTAAAACAGCTTTAAGACTCGTCTTCGATGAATCAATGAACAGTCTCCACTCATCTGGATCGTGAACGATGTTGAGGGCTGCCATCACACCATCGATGTTGTTGCAGGCTACAAGATCACCTTCCATGAAGAAGAATGGGACAAGATCCTTTTGACGGTCACGGAACATGGAAACCCTAACATCACCTGCCAGGAGATTCCACTGCTGTAGTCTGTAGCCCAACAGCCGTGCCTTACTCTTGGGTAGTTCCAAATCCCTGACAAGGTCATTCAGTTCACCTTGTGTTATGAGGTGTGGTTCAGAGGAGGAGGATGGGAGAAAATGTGGGTCCTGTGACATTGATGGTTCAGGACCAGAAGTTTCATCCTCTTCCTCGTCTGACTCAAGTGAGAATGATTCTGGTGCATCAGGAACCGGCAGTCCTTCTCCGTGGGGTACTGGGCGTATAGCTGATGGAATGTTTGGATAATGCACAGTCCACTTTTTCTTCTTTGACACACCTTTCCCAACTGGAGGCACCATGCAGAAGTAACAATTGCTGGTATGATCTGTTGGCTCTCTCCAAATCATTGGCACTGCAAAAGGCATAGATTTCCTTTTCCTGTTCAACCACTGGCGAAGATTTGTTGCACAAGTGTTGCAGCATATGTGTGGGGCCCACCTCTTGTCCTGATCTCCAATTTTGCAGCCAAAATAAAGATGATAGGCTTTCTTAACCATAGTGGTTATACTGCGCTTTTGTGATGCAAAAGTCACTTCAGCACAAACATAGCAGAAGTTATCTGCACTGTTCACACAAGTACGAGGCATCTCTGCTCACTTTGGCTAAACAGAAATGTGTCCCTTTGCAAAATCAAACACTGACAAATAAGAGAGCACGACACTGTATGATTTCTAGAGCTGATATAGGGCAATTTGTTCAGCAGAGTGATGTAAGCTTCGTTATGATTGCATCATCCATGACTTCTAGGAATAACATGATGCAATTCATATCCTGTATGACGCAATACCAGCTTCAGATTGCATCATTCATTGTTTTGCCTAAAAAGCAAGTACTGTCCAAACCCAGTCATAGATTTATTCATCGATCCAGTCAAAGATGTATTTTAGTCATTTCTGGTTTAAATTGAGATCCCTTCCCTTTATAACTCACTTATCCTCCGCCATTCCCAAGTCAAGGGTCATATATACTGACCCAATCGCATATCTTGAAAACTAGAGCCAATCAACAATTTTAAGCATCATTTTCGTTGTCAGTGACCCAGAATTAGTAAAGTTTGACTACATTTATTTCAGAAGCATTTTGGCTGTAGAGCAGTGTAATAATCAGTTAAATAATAACAACAATAATCATTCTCTACGCTTTGGTAGCCCTTGTCATCTCAATATCTGAAAGCGTGTTTTTTTTTTTTTTAATTGCTTGATTAATTAAGGCTCTGCTGGCCTCCATTTGAGGTATCTTGCTTTAAAGTTTGCCAGTGATGGAGAATTCCCCACAACCCTTGTTCCAATGGTTAATTACCCTCCCTGTTAAAAAATTTACATCTTATTTCCAGTCTAAATTTGTCTAGCTCCAACTTACAGCCACTGGATCTTGTTATACCTTTGTCTGCTAGATTGAAGCGTGCATTATTAAATATTTGTCCCCATGTTGGTACTTACAGACTGTGATCAAGTTGCCCCTTAACCTTCTCTTTGTTAAAATATTTAGATCGAGTTTTTTGAGTCTATCACTATAAGGCATGTTCCAAACATTTAATCATTCTTGTGGCTCTTCTCCAAACCATCTCCAATTTATCAATATCCTTCTTGAATTATGGAAACTAGAACTGTATACAGTATTCTAGCAGCAGTAGACCCAGTGTGAAATACAGATGTAATATAACTGCCCTACTCCTAATATACATTCCCCTGTTTATGTAACCAGGGATCACCATTCAATTATGATTCTCTATTTACAGTTATATTTTGAGACCTATTGTTTGCCATGTTACGCTTCGTAGTTTTTTAATCAAAATATCCTGTGGTAACAAGTCAAATGTCTTACAGAAATCTATTACATCAACACTGTTCTCTTTATCAACCAAACTTGTAATCTTGTAAAAAAAAAAAAAAAAAAAAAATAGTTTGACTGGATCTATTTTCCATAAACCCATGTAGATGAGCATTAATTATATTATCATCCCTTAATTATTTATTTATTGAGTCTCTCATATCAGCCAGTCCATTATCTTGTCTGGGTTCAATGTCAGGCTGACAGACCTATAATTGCCTAGGTCATCCCATTTACCCTTTTTAAATAGTGGCAAAATGTTTGCTTTCTTCCAGTCTTCTGGAACTTCCCCGGTGTTCCAAGAGTTACTGAATATCAACATTAATTGTTCAGCGAGCTCCTCAGCCAGTTTTTTAAACTCTTGGGTGCAAGTTTTCCAGACCTGCTCATTTAAAACATATCTAATTTTAGTAACTGCAGTTTAACATCATCCTGAGTTACTACTGGAATGGAGTCAAGTATCAGAGGAGTAACTGTGTTAGTCTGTATCCACAAAAACAACAAGGAGTCCAGTGGCACCTTAAAGACTAACTAAAAGAATAACTGGTAGTCTTTAAGGTGCCACCCGACTCCTCATTGTTTTTATTGGAATGGAAAGTGTTTCATCATCATCATAATATGTTACACCATCTCTTTTTTTTTTCCATATACAGAACAGAAATATTTATTGAACACTTCCAACTTTTCTGCTTTATTATTGACAGTTCTAACATTTCCAACTAGTAATAGACCAATACCATTGTTAGGCTTCTTTATGTTCTAATATACTTTAAAAACCCTCCTTATTGGCCTTATCTCTGCTATCCATAGATTTCTCCTTGTGTCCTTTAGCTTCCCTATCAAGCTGATTTCATTTCCCTTCTAAATTAGTGGGGAGAGGGGGTTAACCAGTACAACCTTCTTTCTCGATTGTAGCTTTTTAGGCATCTAGTAAAGTCTTCTCAAAAGAATTTCCAATTTTTATTCATATTTTTTCTGTTTAAATTCTACCTCCCAGCTGATTTGGGTCATACTTGTTTCCCACCTAATGAATATGGTCCTTTTAAAATACTAGTGTATATATATTACAGGTTTGATCTTTGTTCCGTTTTCATGTAAAAAGTATGATCACGTCATGATCACTTGCACCTAAGCTATCATTAATATTTAGTTCTGTGATAAATTTCACTTTATCTGGCAACATGAGGTCTAAACAGAATTTTCCATGTTGGATGCCCACTTCTTGAATTAGGAAATTGTCATCTCTAATATTTAGAAATTCAGAGGGTGTTTCTAATGCTGGCAGCATGAGACCTCCAGCATATGTCACTCAGACTGAATACTCCCCATGATCATGAAGCTTTTTTTCTTACACGTTTTAGATATGTGCTTAAGAAGCCAGTCATCCTGTTCCCTAGTGTGATTTGGCGCTCTGCAGCAGACATCAACTAATACCTTGTCTTTTCTTTTCCTGTTAGGACATTGATCCATAAACATTCAAGATCATTTTCTTCTCTGTCAGTGACTTGGAAGCAGGTAATGCCATCTTTGACATAGAGCTCCACTCCTCCTCCTCCTCTTGTGCCTACTCAATCCTTCCTAAATAGATTAAACTATAGATCTAACATTCCAGTCATGCAAATCATCCCACCAGGTTTCAGTAATACCAACTAGTTTGAATTTATGCTAATCAATTAGCAATTCCAATTCCACTTTTTTGTTACCCAGGCACCTAGCACCGGTGTACAGGCAATTAAATAATGTATTTTCTTCATGTCCTTTGGTTTCTTGATTAACTTTGTTCTCAATATCTCGATTTTGTGTTAAATGAGTGCTCACATCTTCCCTCTTTTTACTCTCCCCTTTTAATATTTGTTTAATGTTTCTGACTACCCTAGCCAGCCGGTTCCTGAAAAGATTGTTTCCCCATTTACTGAAATGGAGGCCATTCAAATTGTACATCCCCCTCTCTCCAAAGAAGGTGAACCAATGTTCCACAAAACCAAAACTTCCATGTACACTATTTACCTAGCCAGTGACTCACTTCCAGAATCTTTTCCTCTCTGAAAAGATCACTTGGTTATTCCTTTTCTTCAGTAACATTCTGAGTTAGACTGTAATGTGAAATATCCTACAACATGATGTTATTAATGCCAATAACCACCATCAACTTCAGAATCCCAATCATTCTTTTAGTGATGTCAAATTTGAAAAAAAAAATCAGAAAAAACTGACAGATTCCCCTCCCCCAAGTTTTTGTTAAATTTTGCAAAGTTGGATAAAATTTTGAATAAAAACCAAGCAAAACAAACAAACAAAACAAGGAAAAAATCTCCAAATGTGTTGTTTCCCCCTCTTTTACCAAGGTATTTAGAAACATGTCTATTGGAATTCCAGAAGGTCTAAGTGCTTTATGGAGAAACTGAATTTAAAGTGTGGTGGAGTTCTAGAATAGAGCTGGGAAAAATGTTTCAGCTCAAAGTTTTGTTCCCCCTCCCCACCCACCCCCCAAGAAGTGATTTGTATCAACTGAAACACTTCACAAATTCATGTAGCATTCCCTGAATTGTTCTGGTTTAAAAAATAATCTGAAAAAAATCAAAATTTTGTTTTGACATTTTTCTAAATGAAAACTTTTGATTTTTCAGTATGAAATGACTTATCAGTTGGATATGTACTTCAACTGTATTAACAATAAATAAATGATGAAAAAAGCTCAACAATTAAATGGATTTTTTTCAGATAAAATAAAGCATTTTGTTCTATTTCAAACAATTTTTTCTACCTTTCGGTTCACCAAAACATTAAAAAAAAAATTGTTTTGGGTCAACCTGAAATGACTTGTGTTTTTTTGTTTGTTTGTTTTTTCTTTGTACAGCCACTGAAGTGAAAAATCAATTATTTGCACAGCTCTGTTCTAAAGGTATGTAGGAGATTGAAAATATATGTGCAGAATACACACACGCTACTGGATAATATTAGAAAAGTAAAGTCTTAAGTATTAAAAATACATCCATCCCCAAAGTATACACACTCTTGCTAGAGAGTGAAACACTGTTAAAGAAAGCATGAAGTCATTAAAGATTTTACAAAGTAGTACAGCTGCAACTGTTTTCACAGAACACAGATATTACCACTTTCCCTCTCTTTCTTATAGGAAAATAGCAATACTAATTCTAATTTTGCTTATTTATTAGTACTGAATATTGCCTAGACCAGTACCTCGTTGTGCTACACACTGTACAAACACAGAACAAAAAAAACAGCTCTGACCCAAAGAGCTTACAAGCAAATTCCCTTTGTAATTTCATTGACTTCACTGGCGCTACACCAGCGCAGAATTTGCCTCAATAAGCTACTATTGAACTTTTCTGTTTTTCATATTCCATAGCAGATTCTATCCACTCACCACAGAAATTTTACATCTTAATTACATCATTATTTATTATCTGATAAGTCCCAATTTAGTGCTAAACAAGACACACAGATAGGCACAGTCTTTGCACTGATTAGCTAATGATCAAACAGTAAGACAACAATTGGATAAAAATACTGTGTGAAGTCTAGAGGTCTGAAACAACATTTTTGGTGGTGGTTTAAACTGAAAGGGGGATAGGGCTTCATGGATGAAGTGAATTTTTGGGGTCCCACAACAGGCTGGCACAGTCTTCATTTCAGATTTGCTAATCTAATTTATTCCATAATTACAAATGTACCACAGCTATAACAGGAGTGTTTTTTTTCTCCTCTACGCTTTTCAGCTCAAAACAAAACAGTGTGACAGCTGTCATTTAAAAACTGTTCTGCCACATCTCTCAATTTGCCAGTTCTCTTGCGATTTAGTACTCCTGGGGGAATTCTGTGCCAAAAAGTTAAATTCTGCACTAAAAGATTAAAAATTCTGTGCACAGTATTTTAAAATTCTGCATATTTTATTTGTCAAAATAATGTAATACAATCACACCAGTTTCAATTACTTTGGTAATTTATTGAAACTACAATACAATGGATGGAGAATGGGAGTGGGGAGCATTGAAGGAAATCCCCAAAGTCTCTTTTTATCTAACAGTAATATAGCTAGGTTTGATTCTTTATTTCTAGATATTGGTCACCAGATATATGCAGCCATACGTTCAGTTTTACATCATAGGCAACTGAAGAGCAAGTGGGGGCTGTGGAATCAAACTCACAATTTTTATTGGCTACTGGCCATCTCAGAAAGGTCAGTAGTAAACAGTTCATGGAGCATATTTCAGTAGGAAAATTTTTCAGTAAAAAAATTTAGACCAGTTCTAAAGCACCATAAGCATGTATAAGGTCATACTGTCATTTAGAATAAGGCTCCTTTACACCACTCTGGCAATGTAAAGGAGCCTTAAAACTTTTATACCTGTTTTATGATCCTGGGGGAATTCACTAAGAATGGGAACTATTCAGCAACAACAATGGGAACAACTAAGTAGGCAGGCTGCTACATTATGCTCTGCCTGAAGGGACAGAGCCTTCCACACCTCTACCTCCAAACACCCTGAAGTCCTGCCCCTCCAGGTGCACTGAATAGTGAGCCAGAGTCTCTCTCCTTCACTCGCTCGCATCCCCTTCCCCGTGCTGATTTATGTCTCCACCGGCTGCTCCGGGCTGCTGGGGAGGAGTGAGTGACCACTCTTGCAGCTTTCCTTTGCTTCCCCTCAGAAGTCATTTTTCTGTGGGGAAGCAAAGAAATCTGCGGATAACATGAATTCTGCACCGGTGTAGAATTCCCCCAGGAGTAATGTAGAGAATGGGATATAAATAGGAATACATAATGTATATTTTTGGTGAACCACAAATCAAATAATTAAATAGGGTTTTCTAAAATAAAAATGTTGCTCAATATACTAAGGGCAGGTCTACACTAACCCCCCTAGTCGAACTAAGGTACGCAACTTCAGCTACGTGAATAACGTAGCTGAAGTTCAAAGAACCTTAGTTCGAACTTACCTCCGTCCAGACGTGGCAGGCAGGCTCCCCCGTCGACTTCGCGTACTCCTCTCGTTGAGCTGGAGTACCGCAGTCGACGGCGAGCACTTCCGGGTTCGACTTATCGCGTCCAGACAAAACGCGATAAGTCGAACCCAGAAGTTCAATTTGCTTGCCGCCGAACTACCAGGTAAGTGTAGACCTACCCTTTGTATCAACATCCAGAGTGTTTTATCACACCTGATTAGCATGCCCATTTTCAGTTAAAAGAAAGTTTACAAAGTATACACTATTTAATAGAGGTGTTACATAAATCAAATCCAGTCTGGCTATTTCTAACAATTAGGTTCACTCAGGCTCATCTAGATTTGTTTGGATAGTGACCAATGAAAACAGATGCAGCTCAGATAGACCCCCAATTCCGGAAAGCACTTAAGTGCATGTAACTTTAAGCACGTGACCACTCCTCCTGAAGTCAATGGAGTGATTTACTTTCTTACTCATGTGTATAAGTTCTTTTCAGAATCAGGGCCATAGACCCCTTATTATCACCTGTTGCTATTCCTACACATTTGACCTGTTAGCTTTGATAGATCAGTCAATGTTTAAACCAGCTGGCCTCGCCCAGTTTGTCTCAATATCTTCATTTTTAGACTGAGGGGAAAATGAGCAAATAAAAATGAAACATTATATAGGAGTTTCTCAGTGAGTTGAAGTAACAACTTGGAAAATCATGATGAGAGTGAAACCAAGCTTCCAGAAACGTATTTAAGAACCACAGTGTGTTAACTGGAAGACTTCATATTACAGAATATCAATCCAGCCACAAATACTAAGAGAGCACAATGGTGGATTGTACAACACAGAAGAGCTAAGAGGTAAATTCTCTAAAGGTTGGTAAGATCCCTATCTCCAAGGAGAAGTAATGACAGAGAACTAGCAGCGCACTACTGTTTGAGAGGTTGTAGATTTTAAGGATTTAATGGATCATTAGAACCTAGGTTCCAACTGTGCTCCCATGCATTTTTTTACACCTTTCTGCCTCTCACGTTTGGTAAGACTTGCATCCTGACGAAGACAGGATTATCATAAGAACATAAGAAAGGCCATACCGGGTCAGACCAAAGGTCCATCTAGCCCAGTATCCTGTCTACTGACAGTGGCCAATGCCAGGTGCCCCAGAGAGAGTGAACCTAACAGGCAATGATCAAGTGATCTCTCTCCTGCCATCCATCTCCACCCTCTGACAGACAGAGGCTAGGGACATCATTCCTTACCCGTCCTGGCTAATAGCCATTAATGGACTTAACCACCATGAATTTATCCAGTTCTCTTTTAAACTCTGTTATAGTCCTAGCCTTCACAACCTCCTCAGGTAAAGAGTTCCACAAGTTGACTGTGCACTGCGTGAAGAAGAACTTCCTTTTATTTGTTTTAAACCTGCTGCCTATTAATTTCATTTGATGACCCCTAGTTCTTGTATTATGGGAATAAGTAAATAACTTTTCCTTATCCACTTTCTCCACATCACTCATGATTTTATATACCTCTATCATATCCCCCCTTAGTCTCCTCTTTTCCAAACTGAAGAGTCCTAGCCTCTTTAATCTCTCCTCATATGGGACCCGTTCCAAACCCTTAATCATTTTAGTTGCCCTTTTCTGAACCTTTTCTAGTGCCAGTATATCTTTTTTGAGATGAGAAGACCACATCTGTAGGCAGTATTTGAGATGAGGGCGTACCATCGATTTATATAAGGGCAATCATATATTCTCAGTCTTATTCTCTATCCCCTTTTTAATGATTCCTAACATCCTGTTTGCTTTTTTGACCGCCTCTGCACACTGCGTGGACATTTTCAGAGAACTATCCACGATGACTCCAAGATCTTTTTCCTGACTTGTTGTAGCTAAATTAGCCCCCATCATATTGTATGTATAGTTGGGGTTATTTTTTCCAATGTGCATTACTTTACATTTATCCACATTAAATTTCATTTGCCATTTTGTTGCCCAGTCACTTAGTTTTGTGAGATCTTTTTGAAGTTCTTCACAGTCTGCTTTGGTCTTAACTATCTTTAGCAGTTTAGTATCATCTGCAAACTTTGCCACCTCACTGTTTACCCCTTTCTCCAGATCATTTATGAATAAGTTGAATAGGATCGATCTGAGGACTGACCCTTGGGGAACACCACTAGTTACCCTTATCCATTCTGAGAATTTACCATTAATTCCTACCCTTTGTTCCCTGTCTTTTAACCAGTTCTCAGGGAGCCAACCTCTGTAATTTAAGTGAGTGGCCAAGTGATGTAAGGATGGTAATGAATGTTAAAAGCATTGTGCCTTCAGGGTTTTCCTTTTAACCTTCCCATATCACAGGGAGTCCTTCCAGCTGAGTTTGAGACAGGCTGTGAGTAGTTTGGGTCCATGGCTAGAGGAATACCCTTACAGACCCTTCTGATCTATAAGTAGCCTGAATCCTGTTCTGAGAGGACATCACAAAATCTACAGCTACATTTGTTTTGGATCAGAATACATGTTCAGATATGCCTGCTGAGAGGAAACATGATATTTGAAGGAAAAATGTATTCACAGGAAGAAAAATTAATACCATCAAACTTGCCTAAGAATTGAGTGTGCTACAAGCACATAACAATACTGCTAGGCAACTGAACACAGGAGACATTAACTGTACATTAGTTTATTCTTACCAAAGGTCTTTAGTGATGATAATTAAGAAGTCAAAACAGGCTTTCAACTAATCAACTGAACAAAAGCTTTAATGAATATGTTTCGTGACCACTGTGGTGCATTATTAATCTGAGTCATAACAGATACTCTATTAATAGGAAATGACATTTAATTCTCCGTCAAAGCCATCTTTGCCAGACATAGCAGATTATTTACAGGCTGATGTGATATATCAACTGCTATGTCTGGAAAACTTATTGACTGATTTCAAATTAAAATAAAACTTAGCATAGAGCTTGGTCAGTGATTTGGATTGCATAAAAAACAGCAGATATTATCCTCATGTTCATGATATTCTTTGGACAATTAAATCATCTACATTCTTTACAGCCCTATTGATTTGACTCCTTTGTGGATGTAAGTATCAAATATTACCCATATTCACGTAATTACTCCACATTAGCAAGGATACCCATAGTACAGTGGTATTATAGGCGGGACTGGTAGTTTCAGAATTTTAACTATCTAGGCTAAAATTTTCCCTGGAAGGTGTCTGCCACTGGCTGAATTTTTGTTTGTTTGGTTTTTTTTTAATACAATGAGAGGTGCATCAGTCCTGTAAGTGCAGAATGTTATTGTCAGCTAGTATCCCTGTACTACATTATATCAGAAACAGAAAAAATGAGATGATGGGGAGCAGAGGGTGTTACCAGATGTGCCCATTACTTTGGGGTATGCTTATTTATTCGGGTTACTCCTCTGGGGAAGGGGGTTCTGTAATCCTGTCAATGTACTGCTTGTGTCACTTGTGTTTACATATGGAGCTCTACTTCTCCCTTCTGCAAGTCCCCTCCCAATGGAGCTATCCTGCAGGACCTAAGGTCCCTAGGGCTGGGTTACTCCCACCCCAGAACCAGATAAACACCCACACACCCACATGTACATTAACAGAGCAAGTCTGAGCGGACCGGGTCAATCAGCACTGTCAAGCTGACCCCTTATATGTCTCTGGACTCACTGGGCTGGATGAAGCAGCACTTTCAAGCTGTCTCTCCTTATATGCCCCTGGGCTCCATGGACTGGGTCAAGCAGCACTTTCAAGCTGTTACCCTTATGTGTCCCAGATTCAGCACGTCCCTATCCCCACTCCCCCAACACAATTGTACTGGCAGTAACCTACTTGATGAGCAAACTCCACAGTATTTTGGGCGCTGCAGGGATCTTTAGCTTAGGTAAAAGAAGCGTTGCTGTAGAGTGAATGGGGGAAGCTAAAAACACAAAAGAGTAAAGTTCAGCAAGAGAGAGAGAAACAACCAACTTAACCATAGAAGTTATTTATTGAATAATAGTGATAACTATACAAGAAGGACTAAACCAACATAACATACATTATTAAAGGCTAATACCTAAGGTAGACAGGAAAACAGAGAGAGAGAGAGAGAGAGAGAGAGAAAGAAGGGGGTCTCACCGCTCCCTGAAGCTTGAACTGGTCGGGGTTCCCAGATGATGGTGGTAGCTGAGGGTCGTGAGGGCAAGAGGCAGGCAGAGTCCCCAGCACGATCAGTGAAGAGATGATGGAGTTCCAGTGGAACTGATGCCTAGTTTGGATCTAAGCATCAGAACCCTGACTAGGGGGTGAGTAGGGATTTTTGTAGAGAAAATACAATGGTTCAAGGGAGAACACTAGATTTGTTTATAGGTAAACTGATGACTCAAGGCTTTTCTTTAGACTAGACAATAGGAGCTGATCACTCTTGGCTATGGGTGGTGTTTTCTTCCAGGGAGCTCACAATGCAACTAGGCTGCTTCAGTATTTGGATATCAATTAAGGATTCATTACTAGAATTGGTCTCATAATTGCTGAGCTGGGTGTGTGCAGACATAGGTTCATTAGCATCTGGAGCAGAGATTCCCATGATGCAGTTCTTCCCTGCTTTTTCTGGTCCCAGAATTCAGTGTGGTTCTCTGTTCTCCATTCCTTATGTAAATTGAGATGTCTTCCTGTCCCATCTTTCATGCAGATGAGGCTAGGGGAGTTGTCTCTGCTCTCCATTCTGTATGCTAATGGAGATGTCTTAATCTTGTCACCCTTGTCAGGAGGGGTGTAGGTGTGTCTCCCAACGCCCTTCACTGCTCTCTGCAAGTTTTCTTTTTCTGATGGGTTTTGGTTTAAGCAGAGGCTGGGGGGGGGAGTGTCTTTCATGAGTCAGGCTGGATACTGCACCCTGGTTCCCCAAGAACACAGAGGTGTCTGGTATCAAGGGGTTGGTAGGCATTTAACCCAGGAGGTGTAGCTTTTTCCTTTTCTGCAGTTTTTAACAGCTAGGGTGGGATTCTGAAAAGCACTCAGCATTGGCTAACACTGAAATTCCCACCTCCTGTTTGTTTTTAAAATGTTTACCTCAAAATAATGTTTGTTTTGTATTAATGACATTTAAATTATAAAGCGACTGAGCGATCTTATGTGGAAAAATGAAAAGAAGTGATTATAGCTTGGCTAAACAATGATTGAGGGGACTGAGAGACACAAGATAAATCTCGACTAGTGTTTGCAGTCTGTGTGAACATCCAGGAGACAGATTCTACCACCTTTATGAACACGGAGTTATAGCTCACCCAGGAGTAGCATTGTTTACTTCAGTGTGACTGCATGTGAAGTAAGGTGCTATTCAGCATGAGTGAGGCAACCAGAATCTGGCCCCAGGAAAGGAGAGGATTTCTTACGGCTAATAGAGGTAAAAGCGGGAGTAATGGGATAAAATTAAGCTAAAGATAATTTAGGTACAATATTAGGAAATATCTCCAAATGAGAAGAATGTGATGGGATAGAAGTCCAACTGCTTGAGTCATTAAAAACTTGGCTGGACAAATGTTTGAGAATATACTTCACAGAAAGGAAAGGAATTGCATGATCTAACACAGGGGTCGGCAACGTTCGGCACGCGGCTCGCCAGGGTAAGCACCCTAGCGGGCCAGGCCAGTTTATTTCCCTACTGATGTGGCAGGTTCGGCCGATTGCGGCCCCCACTGGCCGCGGCTTTCCGCCGCCCCCATTGACCCGGGACGGCGAACCGCGGCCAGTGGGGGCTGCGATTGGCTGAATCTGCCACGTCAGCAGGTAAATAAACTGGCCCGGCCCGCTAGGGTGCTTACCCTGGCGAGCCGTGTGCCGAACATTGCCGACCCCTGATTAACAGGTCTTTTCTAGATCTAATTTCTCTGAGTCTCTCATGCTAAGCAAAGAAATTTTAAATTAATCTATTTTTTGCCTTGCAATTATCTGTATTCATTTTACTTATGCTAATTTATCTCCATCTATCACAGCTTCCAGTTGGAGAATAATATTACTGATGGATGCCCACAAACTCTCTAAGTGGTAGGATTAGCAGTCCTCTGGTTAATATCTTGCAGTTCATTGCAGCAGGATGAATGCATATATTTTTAGTGCTGCAGAGATAAAGTTGAAATGACTGAAAACCTTCCCCCTTTGACCAATTAAGTTAGTTATTTCCAGCATTTCTTTGGTTTATCTTGGAAAGCTCTTGCCTGAGATATAATAATAGGTTTCAATAGAAGAAGTCATTGCCACTGTGATACAAATGAAAACACCATACTTTTAAAACAGGACACCAAATTATTTTTAGTTGAGCAAAATGATCTCTAAAGCTGCTGTGATGGCTGATGCCTGTGTAGAACTCCAGGAATTTGAAAGGGTCCATTTTATAATGGACATGAATTATTCAACCCCTGGGATTAATCAGGCATACAGCACAGTATGTCACAAAATAGCTTTTCAAACTAAAATGGGTATTACTCGTGAATTTGCCTCTAGGATATGTATTTTCATCAAGATTTATCGTAAAAATCATCTGAATGATCAGACTTGAATCACTACAGCCAAATGTATTTTGTACAAGTTTGATTTTCATGTTCACATAACCAGCCAAATGCCAAGGCAAAAAGCAAGCTGTGTGTTTGAGGTGATGCAAAACAAGACTGCTGATCAAATTTTTGAGGATAGGTTGTTTTGTTTGTCTAACTTTCTTGGTCTTTCTTTAGATGTATTCTTCCTCCTTTTCCCACCATAGCCATTTTCAGTGCATCACTCAATCCAGTCTGGTTATTCTAAGCCTAATTTTTGACTCCTCATCTTGGAGGCTGGTTAAAGGAGGACAGTGTAGCTTGTTAAGAAGAGAGGACAGGGGTGAAAGAAGACAAGAAGATTGAAGGCAGGCTGATTGGGGGCAACCTTCTAGGCAGATCCTCAGTTGAGCTCTGACAATTTACACCAGCTGAGGACCTGCCCCTTCATGTCTTGTCTTGTCAAAAAAAAAAGGGGGGGGGGGGGGGGAAAGCCTTACGCTAAATTATTATTATTTATATGACCATAGCACATAGGAGCCCCAGTCATGGACCAGGATCTCCTCATGCTAAGCCGTATATACTCCCAGAGCAAAAAGACAGCCCCCGCCCCAAAGAGCTTACACTGAGGAGAAAAACAGTAAGGGAGAAAGGGCGAAACTGTGATCACCTTATTTGAAGTCAATTGGATTTCTCTTGTGTGCAAGGTGATTACATTTGGGCCCTAAAAATCTATTCCCCCTTGCATTTAACAGGCTGAAGGAAAGGGGTGTGTGTGTGTGAATATGAATATGAATACCATTTCCCAGCACTGGGAGTTGATGCAACTTCATCATCAGCATAAAGGCTCAGTGAAATATTTTAAGTAGGTTATTCATCCCCACCCAGAAATGAATGTAGGACCAGATCTTGGTATGATGGCAATCAGCATTGCTCCCCTCAAGTCCATAGAGTTGCACTGATCTACACCAGCTGAGGATGGCACTCTAAGAAGTTGCTCCACTGACAGCTCTAAATATTGAAGTTCTCTCCCTAAAAGAGGCTTAGCACGGGGCTGCTGCAGTACACATTTTGTCTCCGCACTATCCCACCGATATGTGCTTCAACCCTGATCTGAACAGAGTATCTGTAGGGATAACAGCTCTGTATGGATGGCACATCCAGTCCTTGGCCTTTTTGCTGATATGGCCATCAAGGACACCAGTCAATGTGGTGGCTTTTAGGACGTGTCCAACAAAACCACCAAGGCCAATGAAAATTATATAGGACCCAGCTCCAGCCCTCACCTCTGTCTTGCCCACATCTCTCTCTTCTGCTCCATGGTACATCCACCTGTGCTTTCATATGGCCTGGGGACAGACATCTTTACAATGCACCCTGTTTAGTCAAGCAATATAACATTCCCAATCCTTATCCTTTCTTTTCTCATCCCATTTTTTTACTTCTCCCCCACACACAGTCATGACTCTCTTCCCCATTGCTCCCCTCCAGTTTTAAGTGTCTTCAATCCATTGTCCTCCCAAAACCTGTTTATCTCTTTCTCCACTTGAATGTCTCTTTTCTCCATTGAGCACTCTCCACACATAGAGCCTGCTGTCTCTCCACATCCCATTCCACAGTCCTGGCTGTTTTCCTCTAGCTAAGTGAGACATTGATGCTACTACTGCTGAAAGTTTGGAGATGAGCAAGCAAGACAACTAGTTCTGGCTTACTCCTGGCATCTGCTCTCAAGTGGGAACAGCTGTCACTATGGCATATAGTGGGTGGAAGAGGATTTGTGCTGGAAGCCTTCCTGACTCCCTGCAACCCCAATAATATGTGAGGCTTCAGCACGGTTGCAGGAGAGTGATGAGCATACTAAATGAAGAAATATGATGTGAAATGTGAGATACTTGGCAGGAGACTTCTTGATGAAATATGAACCAATGGCTTTAGTGAATTTAGGTATTAGTCTATTGAGCCTTACTAGATGTTTATTATTGACTATTAATTCATAACATTTATATAGCAACCTAATGTAAGTATCACTTTACAAGCATACATAACATGTTCCCTTCCTCAGAGACATCCCACATCCAATGTTCCAATTTTTCAAAGTCCCCCGATCACCTTAAAGATGATTGAATAATTAAAGATGTGAAGAGAAGAGGCCGTAAAAGATGGATGTTAAGGATGGATTTGATGGAGAAGGACAATGGTAAATGTGGAGGGCCCAGTATGGTAGAAAGCCATTAGCACTATTAAACCACTCGTTATTTATTCACAAAGAAGATCCTTTCAATGGAGTGAAATATCCACCCAGACAGGATAGACAGATTAGCTGGATGTATCTGATATGGGCTGACTTCCAGAGTCACAAAGGGCAGATAGGTGCTTAACTTCCATTAATGAGTGTTGGGTGCTTAACTGCCCTTTTGTGCCTCTTGGAATATCCCCCATAACGGTTATTAGAGAATGCTCACAATGTTGATATTTATATTATCATAATTAGGCCTGAGCATTGGTTGGAATAAACAGGGAAGTTCATGGCTCTGCTGTTGCACATTTTCAGCACTACGTGGCTTTTACTTTTAGAAAGTTTTGTTCACAACCAGGCTAGAAACACTAAAGAAAAACCCCAAACACGTTATCAAAGAAGACAAAATAATGAAAAAGGGGGTGTGTGATATGGGGCATTTTTTAGCAACCAGCCTGGTGCCCAAGCCTCTTCCAACAATTGGAATGGAATATTGATTATTTTGCTTATTGCCAAGAGTAGCACCTGTAAGGCCTTTGCACCAGCCTTAGCATAACTAAGGCAAAACCAGGAGGGAGGGGTGATCACGAGGAGTGGGCCTGACTGCATCCTCCCTGATATATGCTGGGGTACGTGAAAAACAGGAAGTCGATCTATATATATATATTTGACGTGTGTGTGTGTGAGTGTGAGAGCGAGTGAGTGTCAGGGTCCAAGAGATTGCAAACTCTGCAAAAACACATCAGTATAACTAACGGCTTAAAAGTGCTTGCTTACTGGTTTTTGTTTGATTGACATATCAATGTAATTGTAGTAGTTACCAACATAAAAGGGGTAGAGGGGACTGAGGAATTTGGATTTGCCCTTCTGGATATCTCTTGGAATCCCCAGCAACAGGCAGATAGCTGGCCACTTGAACCTGGTCGTTTGACCACTTCAGACCCCTCCAGACCCTGGATAACTATTGTTTGGGGGTGCTCTATAGCCTATTGTGTTTGTATGTGCTTCAGACTAAATAAAGCAGAGACTTTGAGTAAAGGCATTCTGGTGAAAGTGCTGGAGACTAATAAAGTGAAGGCTTTAAATAAAAGCACTTGATTTTGTGTGATTTGTGCCAACCACATAGCAGAGAGAGGTGCTGCGTCTCCCTTGGTTGATTTCCTGATTCCACCTCACAGAGAGCTTTGGATTTAGGGAAAACCAGGTACCATGTGCGCCTCGTCCTTTCTAGGAATAGCGGCCATAACTGTGGCCATTCCCACAAGCTCTGTAGCTTTCTCCAGGATGATATGAAAGCATTGAAGATTACTGGAGGTGACTTGTATGAAATACAATCCATTTCCCTTGGTTCTGGAAGTGCACAAGGCTCTTTAAATGATGTTTTCTTGTTTCCTTAAGGCAAAACTTGACAGTCATGCATATTTATGTGCTGCTTTTCTTGTGAGATGGAGAAAACACCGGGATCAAAGACACTCTTAGGGCATCTTGAGAAAGGCCTTAGTTCAGCAGCCCAGCTCCTATTCAGCAAAGCAGGTAGGTACATAACTTTACTGAACAGGGATGGACTTAAGCATAGGCCGAAATGCTTTCCTGAATTGATGCTTTGCATCCAGTGTGTGAGATTAATGTTTCTACATTACCATGCTGAGTTGTCTGTCTTTTTCAACAGGTGTGTATTAGAATGAAAGAAATAGACCCACACAAACTCGCTGTCACTTGGGAAATTAGAACTCGGTGCCTCTAGACACCACTTTTTTTCCATCTTGTATTTATTTCTCCCTCTTCTTTATAAATTGATAAGCCTTAAGTAGGTCAGGTGGCTGAGGAAACCAGCTGCAGCGATCTGTACACTATGATTTACTTAATCAGCTGAACGCTGCAAGCCTACTTGGGCAGCCTTGCATGAAGCATTGCAGAGATGAAAAAGGGTATCAGACTAGAAATGAGGTTATCAGAGGTCATACAGGGAGCACTCCAGGGTCTGCAATTAAGCCCACTATTCAGTGCTTTGTGTCTCAGCTTTTATAGTTGTCTAGATGTGTTCTACAAAGCCTCTTTATTTGGAGTGTAATTTATGGTCTCTGCTGTGTTTACAACTACAACCAACTGTAGCTGTGATTCCTACTTCTATTTATGTCAAATGATTCCTCACCAACTTCACTACATTTTCAACTGTGCTAAATATAACCTTGCCCAATTGTACACTGCTTAAATAAATTCAAGCTCGTACAGTTCTCCATTCTGCAAAACCATCAGTGACAATTTATGAGCAGACAGACCTTCTCTTTAAGAATGCTACTATTTATCTGGCTACACTAGAGATGATTTGAGTTCAACTGTAACTATTTGGTTACCTTAAAATACTTATTCTGGTAGACTTTATAAATTACCAGCTTCACTCAGAACCTGTTGGTAATGAATTAGTCTTTAGCATTGGAGACTTGCAAAAAAAAAAAAAACCTTCTTCTGTAGATAGATCAATTTTGAAAGTCTTTATTAATTATCATTATTATGTGGTGTTGTAGTAGTGTCTAAGAGTCAGAGTGATGGACTAGGCCCCCATTGTGTTAGACACTGTTGTCACAGGGTACACTCACCACTGGGGTGCCTCCTTGTCGCTCATCTGGAGATTAGCTCTCAACTGGTCTGACACCCCTCCGTCAGTTGCTCACCCCAGGGTCTCTTTCTCTCTCTCCAGACTCAGGTTACTCCCTCTTTCTGGCATGACCCTCCAGCCAGCTCACTGTCATTTTTCCTTTAAGGGGTATCAAAATCCCACTGTATGAACTATCTCATGCAATCTACCAATCCACTGCCCCACCTGTGCCACTTCCCCAGTGGCTGGTAGGGGAACCTGGGCCTGCCCCCAACTCCAGCTTCCAGTCCAGGAACCCTATGATAGCAACCGTGGTCTATGCAATCCCAGACCCCATTGCTGTTTCTCTGGGATCCTTCCTACCTTTTTTCTCTAGCTCTGCTCCCCTCTGGGTTACCACTGGAGCTTCGTCTGCTCCCTGTGGTTATTTCACCCCCTCTTGGATTTTTGCCAGTGTCTGTATTCCCAGGTAGGATCCTAAGGTTTACTCTATTGCAGCTCCCCGCTTTGTCTCTTCTCAAATCCCCCCCTCTCTAGGGAGTGACTTCCTGCAATCCCTTTTCATTCGTCACTTCCTGGTTTTATACCAACTCAGCTGGCCCCAGCCTAACTGGATTTCAACATCAATTAGAGCTTATCAGCCCTGACTTCCCTTCAGGTGCAACCTATCATGGGCTTAGTTGGCCCTTTCTATGTAGTCAGGCTTTGGGTGGGGTAGACACTTACCATAGCTGTGCAGGCACAGAACAAAAAAATGGTCCATGCCCCAAAGAGACTACAATCTTGGTAAGAAAATCTCATGGTAAGCTTGGCATAAGCAAATAACGTGTTTAATATGGTCAAATGTAAATGTATACCTCTAGGAACAAAGAATTTAGGCCATACTTACAGGATGAGGGACTCTATCCTAAAAAGCAGTGCCTTTGAAAAAGACTTGGGGATCCTGGTCGATAATCAGCTGAACATGAGTTCCCAAGGCAATGCTGTGGCCAAAAGGGCTGATGCAATCCTTGGATGCATAAACGGGATCTTGAGTAGGAGCATAGATGATATTTTACCTCTGCATTTAACACTGGTGTCACTGATGCCAGAATACTGTGTCCAGTTCTGCTGTCCACAATTCAAGAAGGATGTTGAAAAATTGGAGAGGGTTCTGAGAAAAGCCACGAGAAGGATAGAAGGATTGAAAAACATGCCTTATAGTGATAGACTAAAGCAGCTCAGAGAGCTAAACAAAGAGAAGGTTTAGGGGTGATCTGATCACAGTCTGTAAGTACCTATGTGGGAAAAAAATATTTAATAATGAACTCTTCAATCCAGCAGACAAAGGAATAACAAGATCCAATGTCTGGAAGTTGAAATTAGGCAAATTCAGATAGGAAATAAGGTGTAGATTTTTAACAGTGAGGGTAATTAACTGTTGGAATAATTTACCAAGGGTTGTTGTAGATGAGCTATCACTGCCAATTTTAAATCAAGATTGGATTTTTTTTTCTGAAAGATATACTGTAGTAAAAAAATGAATTATTTTGGGTAAATTCTATGTCCTGTGTTATTCAGGAAGTCAGATTATATGACCACTGTGGTCTCTTCTGGCCTTGGAATGTATGACTCTAAGGGTAAAACAAGAGACAACAAGTATTTACACACAGGCTGGGGGAACAGACGCAAGGAAATAATGAGACAATATTAGTCCGCATGATAACAGTAGCTTGGCATAGCAGCTGCCTAACTGTTGACAAGGTTTTTGTAGGCATTTGTATTACACCATTGGTGTACATGGGGTTTTACCCATAAAAAAATTAAGGTCACTCCCCAGAAGAGCTTACAATTTTAGGACTCAGACCAACAATACCTGAAGTCAAGTCACTTTATTGGACTGAGCACTAAATTAGATAGAGACCTCAACAATGGTACTTTGAACAATAGAGAAGGGTAGAAGGAGATTTCAGCACCCCCCAGAAAAGAAAAAATGTAGCAATCATTTGTCAGTCACTATTGCCTCATTGAGTGATGTGGTATAAATATAAGTCTTGGCTGTGTTTTATTATTGTGAAGACTGGGATTATTGCTATGCAAAAAGTTTTGGTCTCTACATGCTTTGTACAAATATCATGAATATATTTTCACTACTGTTAGCCTAAATCGCTGATATTTCTGCTTTGTGTAAATGGCTACCCTGTTATGCCATCCACACCTAGGGTACCTATAGCACCAGCACTGTCAAACACATTAAGACCCCAGTCCAACAAAGTACATTAGCATGTGGCTATCTTTAGAAATGTGAGTAGTCCCATTGACTTTCAAAAATACATTTGGAAGAGTTGCACAGCAATGGTGCCTTGTCCTGTTACTGAGGACAATGCCTGTTCTAGCTACTACTGGGGCAGTGCTTCTGGACGTCATTCCAAACTTACAGGAGAGCCTAAAAAAAACACAATCTGTCACCCTTTCCCTGAGTGATTTAAATGCTGTCCAGTTCTTTGAAGGACATTAATGGAAATATAACCAAGAGCAGTAAAATTTACATCCCACAACAGAGGGAATCTGAGTGGGGAATGGAAACACAATAAGAAAAATATAAGCTGTGTACTGATACTAATCTGTGCCCTTTGTTATATGGCAAGTGGAAATAGAATTTTAGGAAGGCAGCTCAGATGCTTGAACTAGATTCCTAGTATTTCAAATTACACTAACGTGGGTGAATGCTTTATATTTAAGATGGACCTTACACCTTAGCTATGTCATCTGTGTCAACTTTTAGACTTTCCTTGGAACTGTGAATCTTCAACAGGGGGAAGTTTACTGGACATAGTGGGCCAAATGTACTTGTAAATGGTTTGGGAATCTCCGTAAAACCAGTGTGGGGTGATGTACAATCCTGGCCCACCCATCCCTGTCTTCAGACCTTCAACTCTCTTCCTCACTAAATGATAATGTGTAGAATACCCTCTGTGGGCTTTAGAGGATGTCATGGAAGTGACTGATTTTTGCCTATTCTTCTTGAGAGTGGGGGAGATCTGTCCATTACCCAACACAAGAGTTTCAAGGTTAATAATGGCCAAAGACGCACATTTTTTTCTAGTTCAAATCCAAAATGGCATCTACACTTCCATAGGTTCCACAGAACAAACCTGGTAAGCATCACATCAGCTGAAACATTGTGAGAAACTCACAAGACGGAACAAAGAAAGATTAGATTTTAACCTCAGAGTTTCAAACACAACAACCTGAACAAATTGCATTGCTCACAAGCCATCTGTTGACACAGTTGTACTCTACATGAGCAGCTACCAATGTAATTGGAAGGGGGTGCGATGACACTTTTGTATTCATAATATAGTCATCCAAAATTCCAATTATGAATCTAATATTTCCATTTTTTTCCATAGTGATTGTTTAAAAATATTTACTGTGTGCAACCCTAACTACATTGCATGCATAATAAAAAAAAAAAAGTATTGTCATATATTGTATGTATACACTGTAGAGAGATGCCACAAGGGTGAAGCTCATCTGTTCAGGAGACAGACCATTCACAGAAGCTGCTGTAAGACTGTGGAATGAACTCCCCCAAGAACTAAGGACCATCACAAACCTTCATCACCTTCCACTCCAAGTACAAGACACATTTCCTTGACCTTGCCTTCTCTGATATGAACACATAGCAGTTAAAAAACGTACCAAAACAAAGTGCTACACTGAACACACAGTGCCTCTCCCCATTTCTCATCCCATACCCAGGGAGAGGTTAGGAGAAAGAACAAACCACATGTGACAGATGTTAGTCATGTCACTTAATGCGTTACTGGAAGGCACTTGGATACTACAGCCATGAGGATGGTTTAAGAACCTATATAGAATAGAAGAGGTGCACAAAGTAAAGCAAAATTCCTCTTCCTCTGCCCTTCAAGAAAACAGAAAACATCGAGAGTCTATATTTCCCCTCAGTTATATCCATGGAATTCCACTGTGTCAAATTATGTGTTGTCTTGCACTCCGTGCAGCTCCTTTGAAATGAATATGGCTGCATGAGTGTTGCAAAGAATGTATCCATCTATAATGAATCTATGCAATTACAACTAATTGAAATGAAAATGAAATTTATATTTTCTAACTTATTGCTCTTTTTATGCTTCAAGCAAGCAAAAATTAATTCACGAGAGAGAGAGAACTAGACCATGATCCTGCAACTGGCCTCATATATGTCAACTCCTCAGCTTGCATGAAACCCTATTTTCTTGAATGCAGTTTGAGAACAGAGGTTTGCCTGTGTGGAGTCAGTTGCAGGATTGAGGCGTTAAAATCCTTAAAGTAGCAGCATAAGAGTTTCAGCTAAGAAATGCTTATTTACCTGCTAGAGCTGATTCAAGAAGCTCTGAAATGCCTGCTGCTGATTCAGTGAGAATGAGTTTTATTTCTCATCAGGCCTGCTGTAAACTCAGTGGAAAAATTATATTTCACACCAATGCCTTATGTGGATTTAGAAAACCCCTTTCCCCCCCCACTTATATTTTTGTGATAATTTCATACGAAAACATTCTGCAATTGTATTAAAATTAAGACCTTAAACTGATCTTCATGAAAAGGGAAACAAATCTCACTCTTACTTATTTATAGTTTCATGCTCAGAGATAATAAGAAGACGTTCGTTATTCGTTCAAATCATATTAAAGACTAGAGTGACAGCAATAGAACATCTTGCCATAAAACTATAGAAAAGCTGCTGCTGCTTTTTTTTCTTTGAAGTCAGTGGGAGTTACTCAGTATCCTGCAGCAGGAGAATTGGGAGGTTAAGGATTTCAAACCTGATTCTTGACCAATAAGCACCAACCTCTCTGTTGCACCTTCTTCTTCTCTCCCGCTCCACCCAACATGAGATATTTGATCAAACTAGTTCAAAAAATAAATAGCAGTGAAGCCACTCAGGTGGCAGCTCATGCTAGCCATTCGAGTATATACTCAGCATCCTGGACAGGGTTGTACAGCCTGTGCTGCCACAACTTCACTGCTACAAGACCACCCAGAATCCTGGTTAATTACCTGCAGAGCTACTGGACCCAAACAAATTAGATTAAAGCTAGCTTGTGTA
This sequence comes from Terrapene triunguis, assembly GCF_002925995.2. Classification (NCBI taxonomy): domain Eukaryota; kingdom Metazoa; phylum Chordata; order Testudines; family Emydidae; genus Terrapene; species Terrapene triunguis. Next base: position 8,285,547 of record NW_020664530.1, read on the forward strand.
TGTCTACATGCGCTGCACTCACACCTCTGATATAAGTGTAGACATACCTTATGTGGGGTGGAGTGGGCATGTGGGAGAGAAGAAGGTGGGACAGGTGCTTATTGGTCAAGAATCAGGTTGCAACCACACCCTGTGATTGAAGTATAGACAAACCCTTAAGATCAACCTCCAAAGGTTACCTGTGTATATTTAAGGCTAAATCCTACCTTGAATTTTGGCAGTTCTTCTGATGAAATTCAGTGGGGCTACCTGCCTGGGTAATAGAAGCAACATCTGGCCTTTGTTGCATGTATATTTAGACCTTGAAAGATGGAGGTACATGATATCTTAAGGATTATGTGTTTGTTCTGTTTTTTTATATTTCTTGCAAATTAACTGGATTATATCAGCAATGATGTAACACTTGATCCTTTTGAAAAACAATAATACTCTTTATTTTGAGATGAAAGGAAGCTTCATGTGTGTTTATATTTCACAGTTGCACTCAGCACAAAAGGATAACTGGGAGGTTAAGACGTTTAACACATTATCTTTTACAAAGGTATCAAACTGTTAGTGTTAAGTACCCATCAAAAATAGCAAAATCTGTTTTAAAATCAAAGAGCAAATCATTTGCATAAGTTTCCAATTAGAGGCTTTTTTTTTTTTACAAATACAAACTAATAATATGCATTGTAGAGGGGATTACCAATAAGATTCTTAATTGCGAAGCTCAAATTTAGCTTTCCAACAGTGACCTAAAATAGTTGCTCACAATTTAAATCATTTCTTTAAAAAAATCACATTGTGTGACTTTGAGTCACTTTGATCTCCAAGGACCCAAATCTGGTTTAGGTTACTAGCTCAAGTAATTAGACCATTTTAGCTTGCTCCCAAGTGGACACTAACACTCCTATACTATTTAGCAAATACTTCATTCAAACGAAGTTAGGTTTAAATGCTCATGGAAACTGAATCATTTTACAAATTTCCCATGAGTGTTAACCTCAAAACCTGGCCTGATAAATATTTCCAAAGAGAGAGATTATTTTCATCCTTTAATAAACTGATAATTTAGAATAATTGAAGTCCAAAAATATTTTGTTTCATATTCTTACCATTCTGTTTAGAGAGATCATTGAAATAACAATTTCACCCTCTGATGGACAAGACAACTTCCACTGAAATTCAATAGAAACTAGACACGTGCCTCCAAGAACAGAATGTAATGATACAAATTGGTCTTCATTCCATAAAACCTGACCATATCCTTTGTGGAAAACTTAATCTGGACCTGAATATCTGAAAGTCAAATTAATTTAATTTGCATTTTTCAGCACTTAATGCATGAAATGCAATAACTGAGAAATTTCCAATCCATCCAAATCTGCGACATAGAATTGTAGGACTGGAGGGGACCTTGAGAAATCATCTAGTCCAGTCTCCTGTACTCATGGCAGAACTAACTATTATCAAGGTGATCCCTGACAGGTGTTTATCTAACCTGCTCTTAAAAACCTACAATGATGGAGATTCCACCACCTCCCTGGGCAATTTATTCCTGATAGTTAAGAAGTTTTTTCCTAATGAACAATCTAAACCACCCTTGCTGCAATTTAAGCCCATTGCTTCTTGTCTTGTACATACTGGAAATCTTATGAGAAAATGTGTTATCAGTCCAACTTGTTGATCAAAGATTTTTTTTAAGCTTCCAATATGCATCTGAACATATCTGAACCAATCCTCTGAACTCTTTGAGGCTCATCCATCATGCACTGTCATACTACAGTTGTATTACAATGCTGTATGCCTGAGGGAACATGTGTGCCAGTATGGGAGATTGCAAATGTAAGAATGCAATCTGTTTTGAAAAATCTCCTGCCCTTTGTATTTATTACATTCTCAAGGAAGGAATTACCCTGAAGAATTAGTTTGGTTTTATAACCTGATTCTTTTAAAATGTCCCAAGCGTAGAGTTAGCCACAGCATCTCAGCTAAATGCCAACTTACTGCAGTTTCAGTTAATTATAGTGTTCTCCATCTCTTGAAATCATTGTGCAATAGCACTAGAGATGTTCAAATCTCTAACTACACAAACATCATAAACAATTTGCTCAAGGTCTCTACCCATATCTCACCAAAAGCACAGAGACTCAACTCCTGCCATGACCACATCTCAGGGGTGGCCAAACTTACTGACCCTCCGAGTCACATATGACAATCTTCAAAAGTTCGAGAGCCAGGAAACACCTGCCAGGACTCGGGGCTTCAGCCCCTTTTCTGGCTGAAGCCTCAAGCCCCAGCAGGCGCGCCCCACAAGACTGGAATTCCGAGACCCCCATCCACACTGGGAAGAAGCTCCTACCCCACCACCCCGCTTGAAAATAGAGGTCACGAGCTCTCCTTCTCCCCCTCCTTCCCAGTCTGGTAAGCGGAGAATGGGGAGAAGGGCAGAGGGCTCCGCGAGCTGCATTTTAAAGAACTGCATGTGGCTCGTGAGCCACAGTTTGGCCACCCCTGCCATATCAGTTTAGAAGCATTTTTGGGCACCTTGGACAAACCCTAATGTCCCCAGTGATTCTACGGGACAAAATCCCAGGTGGGGAATAAAATTCTGCCACCTTAAACTAGTGTTTTCCATGCCTAGAATTCAGCTGACACCGGATGGATCAGACTGAGCAGGTTCCAAAACCTCTTGGAGGCTCTTACCTTCTAAACAGGGATGTCTGTTTTCTAGTAAAATCAGTAAAAGGAAAGGAGAAAACTCGAAAAAGGCTCCTCCTCGCGCTCACATACATGAACCCTAATACTCTCTCAGTCCTCAATGAGAGACCTCAAGAAGGAGAATTGCTGAAGCAAAGCTACAGGGGTCTCTGAGGTTTCCCTGGCCCTGCGCCCCGTCCTGCCTGGCTGATGTCAGCATCTCTCTGTGAGGTCACCACCTCCCTACCACCTTTGACCAATAGGCTCAGGTCCAGCAAAAGGCCTTTGTGATGTCACTGCCACACCCACCCATCCCCTGAAGTGCTAATGTCCTGCTGCTGGCCTGACACTTTGAAGGTTTGAGCTGCTCTCTGTGGATCACCCCACTCAATGCGTGTTCATTCTAGGAAGCAAGCCTGCTAGACAGTAAAATATCAGAGGCTGCTCCCAATGCTACACTCAGTTTTTCCAAAACTAGTAGACTTTATGGCCAGAAGAGACCTTTAGAGCATCTATTCTAACGCCCTGCATGGTCTCGGGCTTCCTGTATAGTACAATAGTTACTATTTGGGCACACACATTCCAGATAGCCATCTAGTCTTCATTAAATGACATCAAGAGATGGAGAATCCACAGCTTTCCCTTTTAGTGAGTGTCAGGGGGCTCCATTTCCCCTTCCACTAGCTCCCCATTTACAGTGAGCCAGAGCAGTACCTGCAGCAGGAAGCGGGAGTTGCCCTGCCATATCTGTTTCACAGTCCCGTACCTTTGTGGGCCTTCCATCCTCACTCCTACTGCCACATCACAGACAGAATACCTGAGTATTACTATGTGCTATAAAGCTAGTGAGGAATGCAAGTCATTTCCAAGGACACCACTACATTATGTATTCTGCAGTCCACTTACTTTACAGAAAGGTGAGTTTAGAAGCATTGGACATTTTTAATTATTCATTATTAGTGACCAAAAATGCTAAGTATGTAATTGAAAATTTCAAAAGAAACTACAGGGTTTTTTTTCCGAAGAATTTTTAATTGTTTTTTTTTTTGGATCATGTCCCATCTGGGGCTCTGCCGTCTGCACAGTATGGTCGTGCAGGGATTAAGAGATCTGGCAGCTTTGGTCTTGAACTGTGTTCCAGAGTTAAGTTACAACGAGCTTGTCTTTTGACCCTCATTATATAGTTGAAATGAGGGTTTCTCTTATTTATGCCTTCACCAATTATTTTAATTAAAGCATGACTATACAATAAATTTAACCAAGCATAAACCCTAATGAGCTAAAACCATTTTCCTAGAAACAGCAAAACATTAAAATTTCTACCTATCAGCAAAAACAACTTTTAACAAAAACTCTCACAGACACCCAGTAAGAAACTTTCAGAAACTCGAGGTTAGCTTGTCCATATTCCCAAAAGAATACTCCTTCTATTCCCACGAATCTGTCATTTTTCTGTATCTGTCCTTGTTAGTAATGCTGCAGCTGATACTTCTCTATCTGGCTAAGTCAAAGCCAAATTCTCTTGACTCTACAGTTTTGTTTCCAATTTATGGTGGCTGAGCATACAAAATGGCTGTGGGTTACGCTAAGTCCAAACACAAGATGGCCATGGGTCATATGAAGTCCAGGCCTTCCATTACACAACCATGCTTATCTTAAAAATAAATAAATAAATAAATAAAATCCTGCATTAGATTTACTTGATTTTTAACATTCTTGGCCTGGTGTCTCTAATTTGCTAATTGATTAGTCATAATTACTCCTGTACCTTTTAGGTATGATTGCTTGCTAAGAAGCTTGTCTGGCTGGGAACACATGAACCCTGTGTGCTATACGTTACATGCTTGTTGAAAATTTAAACAAAAGCTGAACTAGATTTTAGACAGGTAACAGTTTTGCCTTGGCCACTAATTTGGTGTGTGATCTAGGGCAAGTCACTTACATCCTTTGCCTGCCCCCCGCCTAAATCTGCAAAATGGGGATCACAACAATGTAACGTGACTGAGTGCCAATTTATGTTAATTTTTGTTGCGAGTTCTATGATGTGAACACCTCTGTACTAGGGAACAAACTGAGACCACCAGCTGTGCTTTAGAAGTGTGTAGCCAGTAATGACTTCTGTCCCTACATGTTATCAACAGCACATTGTTGATACTATAACTAGGTCACATAATATTTGCTTAAAGTTCCACAGAATCCCAAAGGTTACTGTATACAATACTGTGTAAATAAGGACTTAATAGGGCAGCAGATCAAAACCACATAGAGGAATCATTTCAGATGTCCATGACAACAAGACTCCATTCTGGGGTTCAGGAGGTGAATCCATCCCTCAGTGATGGGCAGGTGCTGGGTGGAAATACTGCTGGTTCCAGGTGCCCTTAATTCCCCCTGATTCCTTGGGGCGTTTGAGTCTCTGACAGGTTCTCATTCCCTTGCAGCAGGAGGACGTCACGGCCAAAGTGATGCACCAGCTCCGCATCATCCGGCAATTGCGCCAGGTGCCTGAGGCACTGCAGGGGCTGTGCCTCTGAGGCCATCAGCAACTCCCGCTCCCTGCTGCAGGTACTGCTCTGGCTCACTGTAAATGGGGAGCTAGTGGAAGGGGAAATGGAGCCCCCTGACACTCACTAAAAGGGAAAGTGGTGGATTCTCCATCTCTTGATGTCATTGAATGAAGACTAGATGCCTTTCTGGAATGTGTTTTCCAAAAAAGTAACTGTTGTGCTATACAGGAAGCCCATGATATGCAGGGTGTTAGATTAAATGCTCTAAAGGTCTCTTCTGGCCATAAAGTCTACTAATTTTGGAAAAGCTGAGTGTAGCATTGGGAGCAGCCTCTGATGTTTTACTGTCTAGCTGGCTTTCTTCCTAGAATGAACACACATTGAGTGGGGTGATCCACAGGGAGTAGCTCAAACCTTCAAAGTGTCTGGTCAGCGGCAGGACAATAGCACTTCAGGGGAGGGGTGTGTGTGGCAGTGACATCACAAAGGCCTTTTGCAGGTCCTGAGCCTATTGGTCAAAGGTGGTGGGGAGGTGGGGACCTCACAGAGAGATGCTGACATGAGCCAGGCAGGATAGGGGCACAGAGCCAGGAAAACCTCGGAGACCCCTGTGGCTTAGCTTCAGCAATTCTCCTTCTCGAGGTCTCTCTTTGAGAGAGTATTAGGGTTCACGTAGGTGAGTGCGAGGAGGAACCTCTTTCAAGTTTTCTCCTTTCCTTTTACTGATTTTACTAGAAAACAGACATCCCTTCTTGAGAAGGTAAGAGCCTCGGAGAGGTTTGTAACCTGTTCAGTCTGATCCACCTGGTGCCAGCTGAGTTCCAGGCATGGAAAACACTAGTTCAAGGTGACAGAATTTTATAGTCCACCTGGAATTTTGTCCTGTGGAATCACTGGGGACATTAGGGTTTGTCCTTTTCATTTTACCTTTTCCTCCATCCCTCCTTCCTTTCGCTTCATCTCTTACATCTTTTGTCCTTTCTCCTGTTCTCCTCCCACCACCAGGAGAGGTGTGTGTGTGTGTGTGTGTGTGTGTTGCGTGTTGCGGGGGGTGCTCTGCATCTCCCATTGTGGGAGGTCCACCCAAGAAAGTGGGGCTGAAATAGTCCTCGGACAGTGATCCCTACCGGTGACCTGGGCCTTCATTTGGGCTCTCTGGTGAGAACTCTCAGCCTCCCGCCCCTCAGTCTCTACCCTGATTGGTTGAGCAGGGGGTTATTGACAGGGAGGAGACTCAGGTCCTTTTTGTTCTCTTTTAAGAACAAGTAAATAAGTCATAACCAGTCATCTGTTTGACGAATTTTGCTGCTTCTCTGCATTAATTGTCTCTGTGCAGTTCATGAACTGTTGTTGGTCTGGAGCTCATTTGAGAGCACTTTATTTAGGCTCTGGCTTCGGCAGGGATGGGGAGGGACCAAAAAGGCTGGTTAGTGAGAGGCTGCCTTGACCCCAGACTCACGCCTGCTCCCCGCTCGGTTCCAGGCTGTCCAGGCTCCTGAGGAGGTTCAGGAAGAAGGCTCTGCAGGTGGCCCCAGAGCCTGAGGGAAGCAGCTGCCATCTTCCCCAGGAGCAAAGCGGCTTCTCCGTCCCTGCTGGCGGGGAAGGAGCTCCCGGCCGAGCGAGGAGGTGGAAGTGCCCAGCCTTCTGGCAGAGGAAAGCCGCTCCTGGCGCCGGCGCTGAGGTGAGAGAGCCACCAGCCAGGCCGAAATGGAGCTGGCCCAGGATGCGGCTGGGCAGGCAGGACCCAGCCCAGAAGGGGAGCCGGGCAGGGTGGCTCTGGGGCTTGTTGTGTGGGAAGCACCGGCCCCAAGAGCCCAGCCCTGATTCTCAGCAGGAGGCATCGCCCTGCCTAGTCCCTGAGGACCTTCCAGCCTCCCCAGGGCAGGAGGTGGAGGATCCCTGTCGCAGCACCAGCAGCTCGGCCCGCTCCCCAGGGGACAGCAGCAGCACCTGGGACTCAGGCAGCAGTGAGGCCGATGGGCGCTGCTGCTTTGTTCCAGGTGAGGAGCCAGGCTGGGATCAAGGAGGGGTGAGGAGGGGGCTGTGAACACCCTGGGCCACGCAGTCGACCAGTACTATGGGGGCGGGTCCCCAGCCCAGGTGTCTGGTCTGAGCCACGTGAACCCCGCTGACACTAGATGCTGCGATCCTGTGGCTTAGCATTAGTGTCTGGGATGACTTGGGGCAAGATCTCAACCTCCCTGCAACCCACTTCACTGCTGCCAGAATCCCTCCTGCCCCCCCTGCAAGAGTCCCCTCCCTGCCCTACCTGGGTGGGGCTGGAGGAGAGGGTTCTGAGAACTTGAGCTGTGGTTTGGAGGTGGATCAGCTATCAAGGGCGCTGAGGGGGAGGTGGCAGGAGCTCACCCTACAAGGAGGGGGTGTTACCAGATGTGCCCATTTCTTTGGGGTATGCTCATTTATTAGGGTTACTCTTCTGGGGAAGGGAGTTCTGTAATTCTATCAATGTACTGCTTGTGTCACTTGTCTTTTCATATGAAGCTCTACTTCTCCCTTCTGCAAGTCCCCTCCCAGTGGAGCTATCCTGCAGGACCTAGGCTCCCTAGGGCTGGGTTACTCCAGCCCCAGAACCAGATGAACATCCACACACCCACACATACATTAACAGAGCAAGTCTGAGCGGACCGGGTCAATCAGCACTGTCAAGCTGACCCCTTATATGTCTCTGGACTCACTGGGCTGGATGAAGCAGCACTTTCAAGCTACCTCTCCTTATATGCCCCTGGGCTCCATGGACTGGGTCAAGCAGCACTTTCAAGCTGTTACCCTTATGCGTCCCAGATTCAGCACGTCCCTATCCCCACTCCCCCAACACAATTGTACTGGCAGTAACCTACTTGATGAGCAAACCCCACAGTATTTTGGGCGCTGCAGGGATCTTTAGCTTAGGTAAAAGAAGCGTTGCTGTAGAGTGAATGCGGGAAGCTAAAAACACAAAAGAGTAAAGTTCAGCAACAGAGAGAGAAGCAACCAAGTTAACCATAAAAGTTATTTATTGAATAATAGTGATAACTACACAAGGAGAGCTAAACCAACATAACATACATGATTAAAGGTTAATACCTAAGGTAGAAAGGAAAACACAGAGAGAGAAAGAGGGGGGATCTCACCCACTCCATGAGGCTTGAACTGGTCGGGGTTCCCAGGTGATGGTGGTCGCAGAGGGTCCTGAATGTAGGAGACAGGCAGAGCCGCCAGCACGATCAGTCAGGAGAAGATGGAGTTCCAGTGGAACTGATGCCTAGTTTGGATCTAAGCATCAGAACCCTGACTAGGGGGTGAGTCGGGATTTTTGTAGAGAAATTGCAATTGTTGACGGGAGAACACTAGATTTGTTTATAGGTAAACTGATGACTCAAGGGTTTTCTTTAGACTAGACAATAGGAACTGATCACTCTTGGCTATGGGTGGTGTTTTCTTCCAGGGAGCTCACAATGCAACTAGGCTACTTCAGTATTTGGATATCAATTAAGGATTCATTACTAGAATTGGTCTGATAATTGCTGAGCTGGGTGTGTGCAGCCATAGGTTCATTAGCATCTGGAGCAGAGATTCCCATGATGCAGTGCTTCCCTGCTTTTTCTGGTCCCAGAGTTCAGTGTGGTTCTCTGTTCTCCATTCTGTATGTAAATTGAGATGTCTTCCTGTCCCATCTTTCATGCAGATGAGGCTAGGGGAGTTGTCTCTGCTCTCCGTTCTGTATGCTAATGGAGATGTCTTAATCTTGTCACCCTTGTCAGGAGGGGTCTAGGTGTGTCACCCAATGCCCTTCACTGCTCTCTGCAAGTTTTTTCTTCTGATGGGTTTTAGTTTAAGCAGAGGTGGGGGGGGTGTCTTTCATGAGTCAGGCTGGATACTGCACCCTGGTTCCCCAAGAACACAGAGGTGTCTGGTATCAGGGGGTTGGCACAGGAGGTTACTAGAAAGGACAAGAAGACTCCATTCTGGGGGTCAGGAGGTGAATCCATCCCTCAGTGGTGGGCAGGTGCTGGGTGGAAATGCTGTTGGTTCCAGGTGCCCTTAATTCCCCCTGATTCCTCCGGGCGTTTGAGTCTCTGACAGGTTCTCGTTCCCTTGCAGCAGGGCCAAAGTGATGCACCAGCTCCGCATCATCCGGCACTTGCGCCAGGTGCCTGAGGCACAGCGGGGGCTGTGCCTCTGAGGCCATCAGCAACTCCCGCTCCCTGCTGCAGGTACTGCTCTGGCTCACTGTAAATGGGGAGCTAGTGGAAGGGGAAATGGAGCCCCCTGACACTCACTAAAAGGGAAAGTGGTGGATTCTCCATCTCTTGATGTCATTGAATGAAGACTAGATGCCTATCTGGAATGTGTGTGCCCAAAAAGTAACTATTGTACTATACAGGAAGCCAGTGACCATGCAGGGCATTAGAATAGATGCTCTAAAGGTCTCGTCTGGCCATAAAGTCTACTAGTTTTGGAAAAACTGAGTGTAGCATTGGGAGCAGCCTCTGATGTTTTACTGTCTAGCCGGCTTGCTTCCGAGAATGAACACGCATTGAGTGGGGTGAACCACAGAGAGTAGCTCAAACCTTCAAAGTGTCAGGCCAGCATCAGGACATTAGCACTTCAGGGGATGGGTGGGTGTGGCAGTGACATCACAAAGGCCTTTTGCAGGACCTGAGCCTATTGGTCGAAGGTGTTAGGGAGGTGGTGACCTCACAGAGAGATGCTGACATCAGCCAGGCAGGACAGGGGCGCAGGGCCAGGGAAACCTCAGAGACCCCTGTGGCTTTGCTTCAGCAAGTCTCCTTCTCGAGGTCTCTCATTGAGGACTGAGAGAGTATTAGGGTTCACATATGTGAGTGCGAGCAGGAGCCTCTTTCGAGTTTTCTCCTTTCCTTTTACTGATTTTACTAGAAAACAGACGTCCCTGTTTAGAAGGTAAGAGCCTCCAAGAGGTTTTGGAACCTGCTCAGTCTGATCCATCTGGTGCCAGCTGAATTCTAGGCATGGAAAACACTAGTTTAAGGTGGCAGAATTTTATTCCCCACCTGGGATTTTGTCCCATAGAATCACTGGGGACATTAGGGTTTGTCCTTTTCGTTTTACCTTTTCCTCCATCCCTCCTTCCTTTCTCTTCATCTCTTACTTCTTTTCTCCTTTCTCTTGTTCCCCTCCCACCACCAGGAGTGGGGTATGTGTGTGTGTGTGTGTGTGTGTTGCTGGGGGTGCTCTTCACCTCCCCTTGTGGGAAGTTCATCCAAAACTTTTAGTCATGAAAAGAAGTTCATCTGCCTCATTGGGAGTGTTGAGCATTAGATGCTTGGCATGTATATCCGGCTGATTAATTGTTAATTGCTAATAAATACATGTACATGTTTAAGGATAATCACTGTGGAAGGCTCTTTCACTGGGAAAAGGTTCCACTAACCCATAGAGGGCCATTGAAACCCAGCACCCAGGGAGGGTAGGAGGTGGGAGCCCTAAATTGTACAGGTAACAGTTGTGTCCTGATGCCATTGTAAGTCTAGCTATGTGCTGACTGATTCCTGATATCTGTTATCTGAATCTGTGGCTAGGTCTACACTACAGCGGGGGTCCGACCTAAGATACGCAACTTCAGCTACGTGAATACCATAGCTGAAGTTGCGTATTTTAGGTCGACTTACCTGGCTGTGAGGATGGGGGAAAGTCGACCGCTGCCGCGCTGCCGTCGACTCCGCTGCCGCCTCTTGCCGCGGTGGATTTCCGGAGTCGACGGCAGAGCGATCAGGGATCGATTTTATCGTGTCTTCACTAGACGCGATAAGTCGATCCCAGAAAATCGATTGCCTGCCGCCGGACCCTCCGGTAAGTGTAGATGTACCCTGAGTTTTCCTGACTCCTCCTTGAATGTCAGCTGATGGAAGTATCTGCCTAAAGAAGGGGATAGGATGGGGTTTCGCTTCTTTTCTCAGAATGGACTGGAATTATCTAAAGGTATAGCTGACAATTATCTGTCAGTGCATGGATCTGATGATGATCTAATATGAGAGAGAAATTCACCACTGAACTATTCCTGAACTGAATTGAGCCCTATAGGTCTGTCATTGATAACTGAGCTAATCTCACCATGTGTTTCACTGATAAAACATTTTGTAAATAAATTCAAAACTGCATAACCCTTACCATGGAACTCATTGCCCCAGGAGTCATTGAGGCCAAGGACTTAACAAGATGCAATATTTGTAGGGATATGAAGACTAGAGTTACCTACTTTAATGAAAACAAAAAATTGGTAAGGGTTATTAAACTTTGTGCTTTATGGCTTGAGCCAATCTCTAGCTATCAGGGAACAGAAGTAACTATGCGGGGAGCAGATTATCCTACATCTGCCCACTGTGGGATTCTTATACTTTCCTCTGAATCATCTGGTGCTGGCCACTGTTGGCGCTGGCGCTAGCGTACTGGACTAGATGGACCTTGAGTCTGATCAACCGTGACAGTTCCTATGTTTCTAACAACTATGTTTATACCCCAGCAGGATAGATTACTTTCCATCCTTTCAGGGATCCTAAAGGTAGATGCCAAGCAGTTTACTGTGTGAATCTCGGTCTGATTATACTAAAAAATCCTTCAGTGCTCAATGCTGCCATGCTCTTTTTCATAGGAGTAGAGATTTGCCTCTTTTCCTCTCCTATAATACTGTGGAGCACACTATTTGCTGGTTCGTTACCAGTCTCTGTTACAAAGATGTTGCATTTTAGTTGTGTGTGTACATTCCCACACATCCCATTACTACACTTTTGGAATGGAGAGTATATATCCACACACAGAATTTAATCTCCCTTGCAGTGGTAACTCGATTGAAGTCAGTAAAGATCAGAGCTTCAAAAGAGCTCCGCTCCCATTTGGGCATCAAAGCAGGTGGTGAAATTTCTAACAAGAGCCCAGCACCTTGTATTCTGGCCCTTATTTATTGAGCTCAGCTCTTTTGAAAATTGGGGTCCAGTTTTGGATGCTGAACACTTGAAAATCTGTTCTAGGGTGATACCACTGGTAAAAAACAGAGTATGTGAGATCAGAATCAGGCCCATGATTTGTAAGGAACTGTGGATTCCTTCAGAATGAAAGGCATTATAGAACTATAAAAAATAATATTTGATGTGGCCTTTAATGTAGACAGCAATTTATTGCATGCTTCTGAATGATATTCTCTTTCTGCCTGTGCAGTTCCCACTGGAATTTAGGAGAGTTACACAGGGGCGTCTGAAAGATAATGAAGTGAGGTTGTTTGTATGAAATTGAATCCTCAGGTCACTGTGTCCTGTGTAGCAATTACAGAGCAGTAACAAAACAGTTAATCCATCATACTATCAGCAACAGTTTTCAAACTGTCAGCGTATCGAATACGGTCACTGTGACAGCCTGTGCCTTTCTACCCCACCATTTCTAACAACCTGCTTTCTAAATTGTTCTCAGAGGGTTACTCTGTCCACTAGACTGCCTTGTTTACAAGGCTATCAACCAGCTGTGATGTATTAATTGAGAGCACGATGTTAGGCTTCGCTGCCTGTGATTTCCACAATAACAAATCTGTGGTCTGTAAGTGAACAGACTCACTTTTCCATTGCCCACCTGAGAGGAAAAACAGGTTGTCATATGCAACATTATTGATGCCTTTGCCTGTCAGAACTATACGCAAGGTTCCAGTGAGAGAAAAGCAAAACGATTACTGCTGGGTCAAATGGATCCAGGTATCTAATGGCAAGATACAGTAACGGAGTGGTGAAAGTTCCATAATAAAGCAGAAAGACTAATTGTAGGAAGGCAACAGTGGGGGCCTGCATTTACTTAATAGAATAAATGAAGTCTTGGACCTTACTCAATTTTCACTCAGTCCTTTCTCAAGCAAAACTCTCATTGACTTCAATGGGAATTGTGGGTGCTCAGCACCTCTCAAGATTTGGCCAGTAGCAGCTTTGGTTAGTAAGGACTGAATAGAAATTAAATTGAATGAGGACTTCAGGATTTGAGCCCGAAGGTACCAATTTAATGGCTAGTGGTTTTGTTATGTCTTAATGTTGCCTGTAAGTTCTTTATATTTGCCTTTGGCACATCTCAGGGTGGAAGCAAGCGTTTTAAGAATTTCACAGATCAGAGATAAAATGGCACAAAATCAACCATATATGTTATTTTATGTTTCTAATAATTTGATGGGGGTGGGACAGAGTTTCAGTTTTTCCTTCAGCAGTTCAGTTTCTGACAAAATAGGTGTTGCTTGTTAACATTACTCGTTCTTTGATTGCCACATCACCGTCTATGCTCAGAAGAAATATAGCATCACTACTTTCCTGTGCCTTTGGAGTGGATCTGGAGGCCCACAATGCATACCTAGAACCATGCCCTCACAGAACAAAGAGAATGGGCAGAGGGTCCCATTGAGGAGCAATGACTCAGTTTTTGGTCTTCTTTAAAGACAATATTCTAATAAACATGGAAGCCTAAAATGTCTCGTGTGTGACGGCTAAAGACCTGACCTCTTAATTCCTGGATTCTGCATGCATCTTGAGACATCCAGTCCAATCCAATGGAGTTAAGGAGAGAACAGGCAGAGCCAGTCCTTTGAATGGCTGAGAGTGTGAGAGGAGGAGTTTCCAAATAAATGCTTCTCTTTGTCCTTATCATTCTTTCCATCCTTTCCTTGCAGGTGATAGAACCAAAGAACCATGGTTAAGAGAGGACTGAGTTGAGAACTGCACACATCTGACAGAAGGTGTCAGAGAAACCTGGGGCTGTAGTAATGGAGCTGAAAATTAGATACTGCAATGGAGATACCTATCACTTTATTCTTTGCCATTTTGCTTCTGGTAGGTGCATCATAATTATGTCAGTGTGCAATATTCGTTTCTAGGATAAGGCCAAATATTATTTTTTCTATACTCATTTAAGGCAATGGTAAAAATCACTGCAGCTTTTCTTTTGCAGCTGAGATTTTTCAGGGTGAATAGAGTTAAGACAACACTGAGTACATCTGAAAATCTTATACTTAAAGGGCATCTTCATTTCCCAGAACAGACGTCCACAGATGACATTACTTTAAACACTGAAGCAGGAAAAGCATTCATTTGACATTTGGACCTACTGATTGCAACTGAAAAAGAACATTGTCCACATTTGTTTAATGTGAGAATGGGCACCAAATTATATAAAAGGCAAAAAGTATATGATAAGGCATTGTACTGTGAAATGCATCTAGTGACAATTACATCCTCAGCACTTGACCATTTTATTCAAAACTACTGGGCATGTGTAATAAAGTAATTGTTACCAAGAGAGTGAACAGAGAGCTGCCAAATTAATTAGAAACCTTTAAGAGAATATTCAGAAATAGTTTAGCTATCTAAGAACCCAGTCTCTCAAGATGCTGAGTCTTGATTGAGCAAAGTACTTAAGCATGTGCTTAAATGTAAGCATGTGTGTAGTCCTATTGATTTCAAGAGAACTACATACACCTCTACCCCGATCTAACGCTGTCCTCAGGAGCCAAAAAATCTTACCACATTATAGGTGAAACCACGTTCTATCGAACTTGCTTCGATCTGCCGGAACGCGCAGCCCCGCCCCCCTGGAGCGCTGCTTTACTGCTTTATATCCGAATTCGTGTTATATCGGTGTAGAGGTGTACTTAGTTGAAATTAAGCACATGCTCAAATGCTTTGCTGCGTTGGGACCATAATTCTCTGGATTGAGTCATTATGTTGCTAGTGTGTGAGTAGGGACAGTAACATAGGACCAATATGCATGTGACTACAATTCTAGAATTAGATATTTTGCATTCAGTTAAATAGCGTACTGTACACAGCCTGCCTCTCTTAATTGTCATTGGAAAATAATTTATGCATCAGTTTTTCAGAGTATCATTTCTTAATTTACTCTAATGTCAAAGGGTAGCTGAATCTGTGAAGGCGTCAGGAGCCCAGCCTCTCTCTGATGGGCTCAACTAGGGGAATGAGCCAACTCGGCTCCACCTGGGAATAATTAACTCATTGAGTAACTGGGAGGTAGTTAATTAGGCCAGGAAGCACCTGGGCATGATAAAAGGCTACAGATCTCAGTTAGAGGGAGAATTCCGAGAAGAAAGGAAGCTCTAGACCAGGGGAGATCCCAGGGATCCCAGCCAGACAGTATGGTTCCCAGGGCAGGAAGTCTGGATTAAGAAGAATGCAAGGGTATGTCTACACTACAAAATTAGGTCAATTTTATAGAAGTCGATTTTTATAAATCGATGTTATACAGTTGATTGCGTATGTCCACACTAAGTGCATTAAGTCGGCAGAGTGTATCCTCACTACCGTGGCTAGCATCGACTTATGGAGTGGTGCACTGTGGGTAGCTATCCCACAGTTCCCGCAGTCTCTGCTGCCCATTGGAATTCTGGGTTAAGCTCCCAATGCCTGATGGGGCAAAAACATTGTCACGGGTGGTTTTGCGTACATGTTGTCATTCTCCCTTCCCTCCCTTCCTCCCTCCTTCCCTCTGTGAAAGCAATGGCAGACAATTGTTTTGCGCCAGACACCAGGGCAATTAGAAAAGCACAGCAAGGCTGCGCATCAGAGAGGCTTTAAAAACCAGTTTCATGACTGGCCAGGCTTTGGTGTGAAAGTTGTGTGTGTTTCTCCTTGATGCAAACCTGCCCCTTTTGTTGATTTTAATTCCCTGTAAGCCAACCACCCTCCCCCCCCCAAAATAAAGTAACTATTGTTTTGAAACCATGCATTCTTTCTTTATTAATTAAAAAAAAAAGAGAGATAATGGACAATGTAGCCCGGGTGGGGTGGGGAAGGAGGGAAGGACAAGGCCACATTGCTTATTGTAGCCACACTAAAAATCAAACTGTTTGAATTACAGCCTTCTGTTGCTTGGGCCATCCTCTGCAGTGGAGTGGCTGGGTGCCCGGAGCCTTCCCCCGCCACGTTCTTGGGCATCTGGGTGAAGAGTCTGTGGAACATGGGGAGGAGGGTAGGCGGTTATACAGTGGATGCAGCGGGTGTCTGTGCTCTTGTTGGCTTTCCTGCAGCTCCAACAGACGCTTCATCATGTCCGTTTGCTCCCCCAACAGATGCTTCATCATGTCCGTTTGCTCCCCCATTAGCCTCAGCATTGCGTCCTGCCTCCGCTCTTCGCGCTCACTTAATTCTTTCCTGGCCTCTGCCACTGAATGCCTCCATGCATTAAGCTGTGCCCTATCAGTGCAGGAGGACTGCGTGAGCTCGGAAAATATGACATCGCGAGTGCGGTTTTTTTCGCCTTCTAATCTGCGATAACCTCAGAGACGGAGATGATGGGGGAGCGTAGAAACACTCTACGCTCTATGATTCTGGGGGGACTGCATGGTCACCTGTGCTGTTGAGTTCGCCACGCTGACCAAACAGGAAATGAAATTCAAAAGTTCCCGGGGCTTTTCCTGTGTACCTGGCTATTGCATTGGAGTTCAAAGTGCTGTCCAGAGCGGTCACAATGGAGCACTCTGGGATAGCTCCTGGAGACCAATACTGTCGATTTGCGTCCGCACTACCCCAAATCCGACCCAGCAAAGTCGATTTTAGCGCTACTCCCCTCGCCGCGGAGGAGTATAGAAGTCGATTTTAAGAGCCCTTTAGGTCGACGGAACGGGGTTGGTTGTGTGGACGCATTCATTTTTAAATCGACCTAATGCGGCCAAATTCAACCTAACCCTGTAGTGTAGACCAGGCCCAAGTTCCTAAGTCAGAGAGTCTCCTAGGGTGACCTGGAAGAAGAGCTTCAGAAAAGGGGAGGATTCTAGTGAGATAGCTACAATGTGCCCACCCTAGTATTTGGAGAAATGCTTGAGAGACCTCCACAGATCCCAACATCAGAGGAAGACTCCACTCAGGTAGCATCAGAAGTCTTGAGGTCAGAGCATCTAGATGAAGTATCTGGATGAAATCAAGACATGCGATAGACAGACTGGGGCTGAGTCCCTCAGCCAAGAAGTTGAGATAGAGAGTGTCATATATGCCTGTGGGAGACTTTCTGTTAAATAAAAGAGACTCTCTGGGGAGGGAGCTCTTTAATACCCAAAGCTGGTCTAGAGTTGTTTATACTTTGCTTGGAGGGAAATCAAAGCAGGACTTACCTGCAGTTCCAGATCTGACCACAAAGAGGCATGCCAGGGTGACTTTCACATCAGAGTCTAATCATGGTAACAAACTTCTTTGGTTTCATTTTTATAATTAGAGCAACTTTGTGCATCAGGGCCTTCTTTTTTTTTTTTTAAAGGACTGAATGGGGGTGGGAGGGGAGATTCCAGACTACCCAGTACTGATATATGAAATCCATAGTGCAGCTAGCTCCAGTGTCTTGATTTGTACTGGTTTAGAGACTGCCAAAGAAAAAACGGGACTCTGTCAAGTGCCTGAGACCAGTCCAACTACCATTGAAGTCAACAGGAGTTGTTCAATTGACTTCAATGGTAATTGGATCAAGCCCTAAGAAATGTTTTAGCACTTCTCCCTAGGCTTCTCCATGCCTCTCTTGAAGCCCTTCAGATTCTCTATCCAGAGCTGGCCTTACCATGAGGTGAACTGAGGTGGCTGCCTCAGGTGCCAGACTTTGTGTGTGTGTGTGGGGGGGGGGGCACTAGGACCCAGAGTGTAGAAAATTGTGTCTGCTGCTGGTGCATATGTATTCTCTCTACTCCAGATGCACAGAGATGGTGGAGTGCTGTGCTGGAGGAAGGAGGGCACAAGAGACATAACAGGCAGGCAGGAGAAAAGGTAAGAAGGAATAACAGAAGGCAGCAGGAGCTGCAGGGAGAGAGAGGAGGAGGAGCCTCTTATGTACCTCTCTAGCACCCCCAGGAGCCTGGTCTGATTAACACCAGCTTCTCAGGGAGCAATTGAGTGTTGAGAGCCGCTATAGCTGGCACAGAACAGCAGTCATGAGTGAAAGAAGAAAATGCCCCTCTGGGGCAGCATCCAGAAAAAGAAAGAAAGCAAAGGAAGCTTTTCTATCTAAGCAGGAGGGAGCTCTCCTGAGATACATAGACACAAATGTTTATGGTGAGCCTTTCGGCCCCAGTGAGGATGTGAGTGGTGAGGAGATGCCTGAACTTCCAGTTAGTCAGAATGCAGGTGACCTGGCAGCTACTGCAGCATCCATATCTCCATCTCAAATGGATGCAACTATGCACATTCCTGAAGAAAAGTGTAGATCAGAGAAGAGTGTGGTGGAGGTGCAAGAAACAGCTTCTGCTGAGTTCAGTTCCTTAAGTCTAGATGATCCAGGACTGTGGACCCACTTGAGCAGTAGCCTGAGGGACTTCCTTGTACAGCATGGGCCACAGCAAGTGAAAAACTTCATGTTCCCCAAAGACAATGAAAATAGAAGCTTCCATCCAACACAATACTGGCATGAAATTCCCAATGGTGACAATGTGGAGAGGCCATGGCTTATGTACTCAAAAACCCAGGATGCTGCATACTGTTTTTCTTGCAAACTCTTCCAGTCTAATGTTCCAGCCACATTGGGTTCTACAGGAACAAAGGACTGGAGAAATCTGGCTAGAAATTTGGCATGCCATGAGAAGGCAGCAAATCACCAGAGAGCATTCCATAGGTGGAAAGAGCTTGAGATGAGACTAAGATTAAAGGCCACCAGAGATGATCAGCATCAAGAGAAGATTGCATCAGAGTCTCTTTACTGGCAAAATGTTCTGAAAAGGCTCATTGCCATTGTGAGAATGCTTGCTACCCAAAACCTAGCACCGCGTGGCACTTCAGATCAGCTGTATGTGCCAAACAATGGAAACTTCCTTAAAATTGTGGAGCTGATGGCTGAGTTTGATGCTGTATTCCAGGAGCATCTAAGAAGAGTCACCATCCAACAAATGGACACACTCCACTACCTTGGAAAAACAATTCAAAATGAGATCATACAGTTACTGGCAACAAAAGTCAAACAGAAGATTGTGGCAGATCTGAAGTCAGCCAGATCTGTTATTCTGGACTGCACACCTGACATCAGCCATACGGAACAAATGACTTTAATGGTGCGTTTTGTAACAACAACAGAACCTAGTGAAAATGTCCCTGCAATGGTGACTGTCAGAGTATTTTCTAGAATGTATTGACATTGATACTACGGGAGCTGGTATTCCAAATGTGCTTCTTAAAAAGTTGGAAGATACGGGAATTGCGATAGCTGACATGAGAGGTCAGGGCTACAATAATGGTGCCAACATGAGAGGAAAGAACAGAGGAGTGCAGACATGGATCTGAGAGTTAAACCCTCGAGCTTTTTTATCCCATTCAGTTCTCATTCATTGAACTTGGTGGTCAGTGATGCAGCATCAGCTTCTAGTGAGGCTGCTGAATTTTTTAATGTCATTCAAAGCATCTATGTATTTTTCTCTGCATCAACTCATCAATGGCAAATTTTGAAGCAACATCTGGGAACATCCTCTCTGACACTGAAACGACTGAGTGCCACACGATGGGAAAGTCGAGTGGAGGCGATCGGGTGACCAGATCGCAAGAGTGAAATATCAGGACACATTGGGCGAGCGGGGTGGGAGGGAGGGGAACGACGACGACAGACTCAGGTGCACAGAGCCATGAGAGGGGGCCCTAGGAAGCTGCGAGGGGGGTTGTACGGCCCCTGCTGCAGCCCGCACCACAAGCCACAGGGCAAGGACTCATGGCCCCAGCTCCAGCCCCCAGTAGAAGCCACAGGGCCAGGGGCACAGGGCTCCGGCTCCAGACCCCGGCTGAAGCTGCAGGACAGGGGTGCAGGATTCTGGTTGCAAAGTCAGATCCAGTTGCAGGGCAGGGGAGTGAAGGGTCCCGGTTCTAGCTCTGGCTCCAGCCGCAGTCACAGAGGGGAGGCCCCCAGTCCTGCTTTCAGCCCCAGCTTCAGCCACTGACAGCTGAAGCAAACTACATCACAAAGGTCTGGAATCAGTGAGTCTAAATTATAGACTTAATCGTAATACATATTTAAACATACAGATTTATTTGTACACTAAACAAACAACAGGGGTAAAGGGCCGGGTTTTTTATTCAGTCAATAAATCAACTTCCCAATTTGCATATCTCTCAGATATGCCAGAAGTCTAGTACTTTTTGGCTGACTTTGCCATAGCCATAACTTGCTTCTGGGCAATCACAAAGCTGTAGAAGTCCTTGCAACTCATCTGGAAATTCATTTTGACAAGGGTTTCACTCCACACCAAGTCTATGCTGCTTCAAATCCGGACATCAGTCCATGCACCTTTCATGATTGAAAATACACATTCTGAGTATGCATTGCTTATGGGTATACTGAGCACGCATGACACCAGCTTTGCCATGTTCAGGAATTCAGTGCTACTGTCCTTGTTTCTCAGCACTTGAAACCAGAGTTCCCCAACTGAATAGTTTCCAGGCTCCAACTTGGAGTTGATGTCTTTGATGATACAGTACTCATCATAGAGCTGATCAAGATCCACTGTTTTCTGAAGGTTTACAGCTGTCACGGCTGCAGACAGATCCTTGAATTCGAATACCCTATTAACTTTGATGTTCAAGCACTGGGTATTGAACAAGTAGCCAGCTGTTGAAAAATCAAACCATTTCTCCAAATATAGGATCGACACATCGTAAAAGTTCAGGAAGTCTTTCTGGAGATATGCAGCAGTGACAGGCAGCATCTCAGTTAATGCACTTTCAACTTTGGAGCCAAAGAATTTGTCATTTTTCCGTTGCTGAAGTTTAATTCTCAGAGTATTCATTATGGCATACAGTTCACATGCTGTCATATTCTCATTTTCCAAACAGAGCACAGTATCATTGAAGATTTTCAGGACATTCTGGAGGAAAAACAGATGAACCTCAACTTTGCTAGGCCCCTCACCTTGTTCACCGTTTTCCCTGTCCGAGAACAGCATCCATAGAGATTTTGGACACTTCTCACTGCCCAGAGAAACAAAGTAGCACTTAACAGCCTGCCACGTATTTACAAACCTGTTTACAGCTGGGAAAAGACTCAACCAGCACGTTGGAAGATGGCACAGTAAAGTGGCATACTCCATATCCACAAAGTCAAACATATCCTTCAGTGCTGCTACTCTCTTAGTGGAACTGCTGAAATGATTGAACATCTTAATCACCAGAGTCTCAATGTCAACTTGTAGGGTATTGCTACCATGTTTCACGGCATTGTGCACAATATGGGCAGGGCAGTTTGCTGGCAAGATATTTTCATTTTGTTTTTTTAAATTCTGGTACACTGATTGTCGCTTTCCATAATTCACATTTGCATTATCAGCACAGTAGGAAGACACTTTGTTTAGGTCTAGTTTGTGTGTCGCAAGTTTTTCAAGTAATGTGTTGCTTATTGCCTCTGCGGTCTCTTCGCTTTGCTCATAGAAGTCTAACAGTTTATCTTGGACCCCATGTTCAGGTGTCCAGTATCTCAGTGATAAGGGGAAAGTTTTCACCTTGCCCTTGTTAGATGCATCTGTAGCAACTGAGAAATAGGGACCATCTGGCTTGCTGAGGTCTTTTAAAAATTCTGTTGAGAGCGGTGACAGCACATTTTTGACCAATGCGTCCGCTTTAGTCCGGCCACAACTGACGTGCTTTGCAATCGTTGAATCTGGATAGAAGGTAGGTGCCAGTTTAAGTTCACAGTCACACGAGCGATAGGAGTGTTGATGGACTACTGTGTGGTAAACTTGATTTAGCTCAACAGTGATAACCTTGATATTGAAGACAACAAGGAGTCTGGTGGCACCTTAAAGACTAACAGATTTATTTGGGCATAAGCTTTCGTGGGTAAAAACCTCACTTCTTCAGATGCATAGAGTGAAAGTTACAGATGCAGGCATTATATACTGACACATGGAGAGCAGGGAGTTACTTCGCAAGTGGAGAACCAGTGTTGACAGGGCCAATTCAATCAGGGTGGATGTAGTCCACTCCCAATAATAGATGAGGCGGTGTCAATTCCAGGAGAGGAAAAGCTGCTTCTGTAATGAGCCAGCTACTCCCAGTCCCTATTCAAGCCCAGATTAATGGTGTTAAATTTGCAAATGAATTTTAGTTCTGCTGTTTCTCTTTGAAGTCTGTTTCTGAAGTTTTTTTGTTCAATGATAGTGACTTTTAAATCTGTAATAGAATGACCAGGGAGATTGAAGTGTTCACTTACTGGCTTATGTATGTTACCATTCCTGATGTCCGATTTGTGTCCATTTATTCTTTTGCGGAGGGACTGTCCGGTTTGGCCAATGTACATGGCAGAGGGGCATTGCTGGCACATGATGGCATATATAACATTAGTGGATGTGCAGGTGAATGAGCCCTTGATGGTGTGGCTGATGTGGTTGGGTCCTCTGATGGTGTCGCCAGAGTAGATATGGGGACAGAGTAGGCAACGAGGTTTTCTACAGGGATTGGTTCCTGGGTTGGTGTTTCTGTGGTGTAGTGTGTAGTTGCTGGTGAGTATTTGCTTCAGGTTGGGGGGTTGTCTGTAAGCGAGGACTGGCCTGCCTCCCAAGGTCTGCGAGAGTGAGGGATCATTTTCCAGGATAGGTTGTAGATCGTGGATAATGCGCTAGAGAGGTTTTAGCTGGGGGCTGTATGTGATGGCCAGTGGTGTTCTGTTATTGTCCTTGTTGGGCCTGTCTTGTAGTAGGTTCTCCACTTGCGAAGTAACTCCCTGCTCTCCATGTGTCAGTATATAATGCCTGCATCTGTAACTTTCACTCTATGCATCTGAAGAAGTGAGGTTTTTACCCACAAAAGCTTATGCCCAAATAAATTTAAGGTGCTGTGACGGGTTGGATCACAGAAACCCCCTTGGGAGCTGCCACCTGATGTACCAAGACTACTCCTGCTCCTGTTTTCCCTGCCAGCTCAGGACTTCAGCACCGTGTCTTGCTGAGCCAGACACTCCCGTCTGCTCCAACACAGATCCAGGGTCTGAATCACTTGTCCCAGAGCTGCACGTTTACCTGAAAACAGCTCACAGAAGTGTGCTTGTCTCTAGCACTCAGATGCTCAACTCCCAATGGGGTCTAAACCCAAATAAATCCGTTTTACCCTGCATAAAGCTTATGCAGGGCAAACTCATAAATTGTTCGCCCTCTATAACACTGATAGAGAGATTCATAGATTCATAGATTCTAGGACTGGAAGGGACCTCGAGAGGTCATCAAGTCCAGTCCCCTGCCCGCATGGCAGGACCAAATACTGTCTAGACCATCCCTGATAGACATTTATCTAACCTACTCTTAAATATCTCCAGAGATGGAGATTCCACAACCTCCCTAGGCAATTTATTCCAGTGTTTAACCACCCTGACAGTTAGGAACTTTTTCCTAATGTCCAACCTAGACCTCCCTTGCTGCAGTTTAAGCCCATTGCTTCTTGTTCTATCCTCAGAGGCTAAGGTGAACAATTTTTCTCCCTCCTCCTTATGACACCCTTTTAGATACCTGAAAACTGCTATCATGTCCCCTCTCAGTCTTCTCTTTTCCAAACTAAACAAACCCAATTCTTTCAGCCTTCCTTCATAGGTCATGTTCTCAAGACCTTTAATCATTCTTGTTGCTCTTCTCTGGACCCTTTCCAATTTCTCCACATCTTTCTATGCACAGTTGTTTGCTCCCCCAGGTATTAATACATACTCTGAGTAAATTACTAAATAAAAAGTGATTTTATTAAATACAGAAAATAGGATTTAAGTGGTTCCAAGTGGTAACAGACAGAACAAAGTAAGTCACCAAGCAAAATAAAATAAAATGTGCAAATCTATGCCTAATCAAACTAAATACAGATAATCTCACCCTCAGAGATGCTTCAGTAAGTTTTTCTCAGACTGGACACCTTCCAGGCCTGGGCACCATTCTTTCCCCTGGTACAGCTCTTGTTCCAGCTTAGGTGTTAGCTAGGGGCTTCTCCATGATGGCTCCTCTCCTGTCTCTCCTGTTCCACCCCTTTATATATCTTTTGCATAAGGCGGGAACCCTTTGTCCCTCTGGGTTTTCACCCCCACTCTCTGGAAAAGCACCAGGTTAAAGATGGATTCCAGTTCAGGTGACATGATCACATGTCACTGCAAGACTTCATTGCCCACTTGCCAGCACACACATATACAGGAAGACTCACAGGTAAATACAGCCATCTGCGGATAATGGTCCTTGTTAATGGGAGTCATCAAGATTCCAAACCATCATTAATGGCCTACACTTTACATAATTACAATAGGCCCTCAGAGTTATATTTTATATTTCTAGTTTTAGATACAAGAGTGGTACATTTATACAAATCGGATGATCATACTCAGTAGATTATAAGCTTTGTAATGATACCTTACAAGAGACCTTTTGCATGAAGCATATCCCAGTTACGTTATATTCACCTATTACCATATTTTTCTAAAACTATCCCAGTTACATTATATTAACTTATTATCATGTTTTTATAAAACCATATAGACTGCACAACGTCACAGGTGCCACCAGACTCCTTGTTGTTTTTGTAGATACAGACTAACACGGCTACCCCCTGATACTTGATATTGAAGGATTCATTTGGCTTGCTGAAGAAATGTGAGACCATTGTATTGCTCTTGTGAGTCTGGGTGTTTTGTCCATGATTTTTTGATTCAGCATGATGCTTAACATCAGACCACCATGGCAAATGGTAAATTCCTTCCTGCATGCTTTACAAAAGGCTTTTGAATCACACACATAGGATTTCCGAATCCAGGTGTAAGTGGCTTCCCATTCTGTCCTGTATCTGCACTGTCTCTTTTGTTTTTTGGTAGTTGGCTCCTCCCTTGCCGTTGCCATTTCAGGTGGGGTTTTCAGCTGAAGACCGTTAACTAGATAGCTAGCCACTGAAAAGAACTGCGCAGTCTCTGTGCTTCTTACGTGTTATTACATGCCCACTGTAGTTTGTCCTACGGTATGCACTGTGGTTCAGAACTGTACACTACCGTAAATTTGCGTTACACCGGAAAACAACCTGAAAAACCAAAAATGCCAGTAGATAACCAATCACAATCAGGTTTAATGGGACATTCCCAATCAACTAATTTTCTATTTCACTACCAAATGTAAAATTTTACCTGAATATCAGGACAATGGCGTCCCGATTGTACATCAAGCAGATGTATGCTGCCAGGTGCAATCCCTGCTTACTAATGTGGGTAAGTGAACTGGGCAGCAGCCTAGCAGTGCTCAGCCCCAGCCTGCCTTGTGTAGAATCAGCATGTGCAGAGGCGGATAGTGTAGACAGGCCCTCAGAGCCCTCCCCATCTAGTGCCCCATCCATGGCTGCAGGGGTATTGCTCCTAGAAGTCACAGATCAGCTACATGCCATTGTAGGCATCCTTCTGCTTCATACATTCCTCTCTACCCATAAAGTTTAATTGACATTGCTCACTGTATTTTGCCTGTCAGTTTTGATCAAGCCCATCTAAAGAGAGGATGAATGTTTAAAATATCACAGCATAAATAATTTGAATCAAATACAGGTTTGCATTAAAGCTTTGGTGTGTTATTTGTGGCTAAAGTTATTTTAAATCTTCAAAATTTGCCATATACTGGTCAGAATAATCATTGACTCTGAATGCAAATCATCCTTTCCATACCAATGTTTGTCTCGCTATGTGTGTGTGAGTGGATGGTTTTTACAAGACTTTATGACACCCCCCCCCCCCCCCCCCCGAGCCAGACTCTGAGTCCAGTCGGGAGAGGGACCCCCCCGCGCCGGTGCCGCTTCCCCTGCCGGACCGCTGGGGCTGTAGGGCCAGCGGTGACCCTGTCTGCCGGCTGCGAGCGAGCAGGAGCGGGTGGAGGTCCAGGGGCAGCGGACCCACCCGGCCATACCATTAATTGCAGTGTAGACATTCTGGCTCAGGTTGTAGCCTGAGCTCTGGGACCCCCCTACCTCACAGAGCCCAGGCTTCAGCCCAAGCCTGAATGTCTACATCACAATTAAACAGCCCCTTAGCCCGAACCCTGTGAGCCCAAGTCAGCTGGCCTGGGCCAGATGCAGGTGTCTAATTGCAATGTAGACATACCCTGAGGTGTGGCCACAGCATGTGGAATACAGGCTTTTTCTGCCCTCTTCTGCACTGTGAGCATGTTGCAGCTATTTTTTAATCATTATGAGGCTTTGTTGCACCATGTGTTCACTTGTAATCAGTAAGTTTGAATACAGAATGTGGGATCAGTCCTGCAGTCTGTACTAAGGGAAAACATCCAAGCTTTATTTTGATTAGACTAGTTATCTTGTCTGTGCCATGGGCTAGATAGATTGTGGCTTCCAAGCCCCTGCCTTGCATTCAGTGGTGGTGAAAAGCACTACCTCAGAAGGCACACTCTCTCCAATACTGCTCCTTGAGCATGGCTTGTGTGTGGTACCCTTTGCACAAGCCCACATTGATTTACCAGCAACTTCTTCGTGGGGGGGGGCAGAACAAGAGGCCCCTCAAGCTGGGGCAGATTGGCAAGAACAAGAGAGGTAAGGGCCAGGCTCACCCCGTTTCCTAAAGTCTTGCAGCCCCCAGCTGGGAGGAGCGGGAGGGGGGGGTCTCCCCCGAGCCCACCCTGCTTCCTTCTCCGCAGCTGTTCGGAATCGGAGTCACTTCGCCCCGCACCCTCCCTGGGAGTCCCCCCTTTGGCCACCAGGTTTCACACCTGCTTGGCCATTCTCCCACTGGGTAGCCATGCAAAATATAGGGGAAACTGAGGCACACAGGATTCATCGAAATCTTTCAGAACATTTGTCACAACTTGAGCCTCCCTCCCCCCAACCCTGCTGGACAGTCACCCTCCTTGGCTTATTTCTTTCCTCCCCTATTTTTGATTTTATTTTCACACACCTCCTCCCCAATCACTCAATGTCCCCACCCCCCACTGGCGCCTTCCTCCACAAGAGAGGAGCTGCTTCCCAGCGCGCTCGGGGGTGTAGGAACTGCTATGCTTAGCCCCCTCCCGAAAGAACGTGGCTCCCTGCCCCCATGCCCAGCGGCCCCCTGCATCAGCAGAGCAGAACGGCGGGGCTGGGGCTGCTGGAGGCCGGAGCCAGTGGCTGCGAGATGCACCTGGCGACTCTATAAAAGCCCCCCCCACCACCACCCCGCGCTCTCGCTGCCTCCCGGCGGATCCCCCCACAGGCACACATACAGCCGCAGCAAAAGCAGGAGTAAGTTGATCCATTGATTGCTTACCTGGAGCAGCATGCAGCAAGCATCCAGCAGGCAGGTCCCACTCTGGCTCCTAGCCTAGGGGGGTCGCGTCGCTGGCGGGTCGGGTCGGGTCGAGGGGGGCGGGGGACTCAATCTCTCTGCCCACTGCCGGCGTCTACAAGTCACGCCCCCCAGCATGCAGCGGAGCTGCGGAGAATTCCTCACTGCCTGCCTCACCTCTGTGTGTGCCTCGGGCTGCTGCTGCATTCTGTAGGCTCCTGCCGGCCAGCAGGCAGGCACCAGCTGAGAGCTCAGCTGTGCAGCGCTGCCCCAGGGGCCCCGGAAGAACAAGTGAGTGGCACCGGTGGCGACGGCTTGCCACGGTCCCCCGGATATCGGGACAAAGTGCGTCCCGATCAATGTAAGGTTGGGACGCGGGACAAGTCCCCTAAAATCGGGACTGTCCCATCAAAATCGGGACGTCTGGTCACCCTAGGAGGCGATAAAGCCTATCAAACACCAAATTGGGAAGATAGATGTTGCCATAGTTGCCATTATGGAGGATAATGCTATGACAGGAACTGTTCGTGGGAGAACAGTGGCAGAGGGAAAAGGAATCACCAGAAACATACACAACTTCAAATTTCTGTGTGGCTTAGTGTTGTGGCATGACATTGATATATCTGGAGCAATGGAACAACTGGACAAAGCAAAGTCATGCCTACAGTCTTACCGGTCAGATGAGGGATTTCAAAACGTTCTGAAGAGTGCACAGAAGTTGGCAGAGGAACTTCACACTGAAGCTATTTTCCCACCCATTCAAGAATACAAGAGTCACAGAAGAAAAAGACATTTTGATTATGAGGCATGGGATAATCCCGCTAAGAGACCCCAAACAACAATTCAAAGTTGAATTCTTAACCAGATTGTGCTACATCGTGCAATACAGTCAGTTGAAGAACGTTTCAGGCAGCTCAAGGAACACAGCAGTATATTTGGGATGTTGTATGATATTCCAAAACTCCTCACTATACCTGAAGAAGACCTACACCAGCAATGCAGGGCACTAGAGACAGTGTTGACACATGATGACCTGCGCAATATTGATGCGAGTGATTTAAGTGATGAACTGAAAGCCCTTTCAAGATACATTTCAGCAGGATCGACTCCAAAGGCTGTTCTGGAATATATGTGCACAAATAAGATGACCACCCTCTTTCCAAATGCTTTTGTTGCTCTGTGCATACTTCTAACACTTCCTGAAACAGTTGCCAGTGGAGAACGCAGCTTCTCCAAGCTGAAGTTAATAAAAACATATATACGCTCCACAGTGACACAGGGGAGGCTGGTCGGGCTTGCAACCATCTCAATACAGCATGAGCTGGCCCAGACTGTGGACCTTCAGCAGGAAGCAGTTCAAATCTTTGCAACGCAGAAGGCACGGAAAGCACCACACCACTTTGGCATTTTTATCTGTTTGAATAATCAATGTTTACTATGCAGACAAGAAAAGTGACATTTGCTGTTCAGGCATTTGAAAGTTAAGTGTTACTTAAAATTTTTGAACAAGGCATTTTAAGTTGTTAGTTCTCCTTTCTTGGGGTAGGTAGCAGAGCAGTACCATGAGAGGAGTAGAACAGGAAGAAGGCAGAATTGAGACCATTCAAAGTTTTGGCCCAAGCGAGGGGGCGTGGGGACGTCATTTGAGCTCCCTGCCTCAGGTGCCAAAATGTTGTGGGCCGGCCCTGTCTCTACCCTGCATTTACCAAGCTTTATGTCTCCCATATTGGAGATTGCATCACAGTCCCCGTCCTCCCAGATAGTGACAAGGCCTTCTGGTGAGCTCACCAACTCCATTCCTTCATCCTACAGTGACATTAGGCAGACTCTGAGGGGATAAATATCAGGAACTGAGGCCTTGTTTTCAGTAGTAAGAAAGGTGTTTTTAGCATGTTAGCTAATGTGTTCAAGCAATTTGTATTTTTCATGTGTTAGCTGGGAGGGATGAAACCTGGGGTGGGCGTAGCTGCTCAAGGAAACTCTAACACATGTTAAACCTATAACATGCTGTCACCACTAGGGTTTTTAACATGTTACCTGATGTGTGTTAAAAACACACCTTGTTTTTTTTCTAGTGTCATACAGATGGGTTAGAAAAGGTTAAAAGCTCAAGTGTATTTGTCCGAGGACAAAACTACTACAGGGGAATAGGGTGTTAATTGGGTAGCAAGTGAACACACACATAGGAAGTACAGAAAATTTGTGTTGCATTTCTGTAAATGAAAAAATGGGATATGGTAGATGGAAAGAATGCTAACCTCTGATCAGAAATTAAGACGAGCTGAATTTTGCTTTTCTCTGCATAATCTTTGTTAAACTGGGACTTGAAGTCATAGGTCTCCTACATGGCTGTACAGTGCATTCCCACTAGATCTTTAGCCTTATCCTTCTACTACAAAATGTTTGGGAAGTAGATCAGAAATATCCTGAAGTCAGAGCTCCAAGCTGATACCACATAGGGCTTCATATTTGGTAGCTGTTCTGCACATTAAGATTTCAGCGACTAAAGATTAAACTTTGACATTTTATATTAGTGAGTCAAACTGAGCTGGCTACTGGTCTGTGGTATCCTGTTCTCTACTGTTCTTTCACCCATGGAGAGTGGATGTTTTTTCCACATAAAACTTAAAGCTTGATCCATATATTGTGAAATGATTGAGGCAAAAGGTGATAATTCACAGGCTGGATATCTAGCAGTATTTCTATCTAGCATCTGACCTTTGTATCCATCTGCCCCAGAGAAGCACGTCTTGGAGAAAAAGAAAATGCATTCTGGATAGGGGCTTATATCATGTGACTTACCATGTAATATGATGTAATGTAACAGAAGAGGAAAATATGTGCAGGCTTATATCATACACATACATACATACCCTTTTGTTGTGGTAAGAATGAATCACTGGTGTTTAATAACCAATGATATAGTAAAATATCTGTGGGCAATTTAATATAATCGTTTTGTTGCCCACATATCCACACATAGTTGTACTTCTCAACTAAGTCACACAACAACCATCACATTGCCTCCACAGAGATGCTCAACTGCTCGTGTATCCTTTCCTGAACAATCTCAAAATGGTACCACAAAACACTGATTCTATAGTTTATTTTGTACATGTAAGTCTCCAGTGTACATTGTGACTTGTCACCTCACTAATGTTTGCTTGTTTTAACATAAGTGCTCTACCCCCTTATGATGAAGGTTCAGGCATTCTGGCTGATGTGGCCAAGGATACAATAGAACTGTTTGTTAGGATGGACAAGGCAGTCTATTTTTCTGATTGTTTTCAGGGCGTTGCTATCAGGGTAGAGTTAAGGCAGTTTGGAGTAGGGAGGTAAACACTCAGGGCAGGTCTACCCTATCGCTTAAGTCGATATAACTTACCTCACTCAGGGATGTGAAAAAGACACCTCTCTGGGCGACGCAAGTTATAGAGACCTAAGAGCTGTCCATACCAGTGCTATGTCAGTGGGAGACACTCTCCCACCGACATAGCTTCTGCCTCTCATGGAGCTGGAATAATTGTGCTTATGGGAGAGAGCTCTCCTGTTGGCATCGAGCATCTTCACCAGATACACTGCAGCGATGCAGCTGCGCCGATGTAGTGCTTCTAGTGTAGACTAGCCCGCGGTTTACCAAGTAAAATAGGAGTAGTAATACTTACCTCACAGACACGGGAGGCTTAATTAATATTTATAAGGTACTAAGGGCTGCTTTGTAACTTTACAGCCCTGCTGAAGTAAGGGGTAGCATGTAACTGCATCACCCACAGTCACAATCTGGTGCTTCCCCCTTGTTTGGGGCAGTGGGGGGAGAGAAGTAAGCTGTACCAGTCTTTTTGCTGGTGCACACTATTTCCCTCCACTGGGCCAAAGCAGAGGTTCAGGCCAGTGCATTGGGGCAGTGGAAGTGGGTCCTTTCACTCCCTGCCCCCTTGGGGGATGAACATTATCAGCCTTGTAGTGGCGGCTTTTTCCACAGTACAGGCTCTGGCAAAGTGGGTAGCTTGTGCAGAGTGTAAGTGGTCTCCTGAAACCTCGTGCTCCCCTTGTATGTGAGCCCTACACAGGGCCGGCTCCAGGCACCAGTGCAGGAAGCAGGTGCTTGGGGCGGCCAACGGAAAGGGGTGGCACGTCCAGGTCTTCGGCGGCGGGTCCCTCAGTCCCTCTCGGAGGGAAGGACCCGTCGCCAAAGAATGAAGTGGCGGTGGTAGAGCTGCTGCCAAAGTGCCGATCACGACTTTTTTTTTTTTTTGGCTTCACCGCTTGGGGCAGCAAAAAAGCTGGAGCCGGCCCTGGCCCTTCAAGAACACAAAGTCCTATTAGATGTGAAATACCAACTAAACTGAAGCTGTGGTCAGAAGGTTTATCTTGATTGCAGTAGTATTGTCCCACATAGCACTTGCAATATCTGCTGCAGTTGAGGAGAGAGATAAACACATTGAACCCTACTAAAATGCATATTGATGGACTCAACAGATCCTACATGCAGCAAAACATACTCCTACACATCTACTCATTGTATCAAAATGGTAAGATCAAAAAAGAGCAACATCCTACCACAGCCCTGACCACAGATTTCAATGTTTGCTTTGTGAAACACAAGCAAACAAGAAGCTGTTAATCTACCCAAGCTATAAATAATGCATACAGTGCAATCTTTGTTCAACGTATTTAATAGGTGAGGGGAAAGGACTGGTAGGAAATAAATGGATTTATTTCATCTTATTTTATTTGCTTTAAGATACTGTAGCTGAACATTTATGAGGGCTTGAAGTAAAGAATATACCTTCTAAACAAGTAGAGAGAGATGTTTACTTTTTAAAGTGGTAGTTAAATAATTGAAGAGAACCTTTTGGGAATTTTTAAAAAATAAGGCTGGATTCAGGGAAAGATATCAGCTAATAAATAAACAAAGAGAAATATTATTAAGCTATAAGGCAATATCTTTTTTTCCCCCCCTTCAGATGATTTCTTGACAACGGCCAAGTCTTTCTTCTCTTTTTCAGAATGCACTTCATGTACCATTTGAGCTAGGAAATAGGTAATAGTTAATGAGCCCATCTCTATGGAAATGTACTCTGTGTTCACACAGTAGTTTGCATGCTTTCTGATGTGTGGATTCTCCATGGCATAACAGAACCTTGCAGGAAATAAAGCCATAGAAAGGTATTCTGCCTTTCCTTTCACATTATTTTGTCCCAGTTTATATTTATATAAGACTTTTGATGGCTTCTGAGAATTCAGCCAACACCAGGAGCTAGAGTGTAGAGTTTAGCCATAGTCATGAGCAGGAGGCATTGTGGGAGCTCTGGGATGAATAGTGCTTCTCTGGCACGATGCATTGCCCTATAATCCAACTTCGTCATTGCCAGTCCCTGTACTTCCCTGAACTCGGCAAATGCTATCGTCCTTGGGACTTACACAGTGTGTGCAAAGTGTATATATACATGCTCCCTCCCTCCCTCGCATGCACATGTCAGTGCCAGGGACAATCTGGGGCTACTTGTTTAATGTTTCTTTTTCTCCTCAAAAGTAAGTGTGTGTGTGTGTGTGTGTGTGTGTTTTAAAGACACATTCTCTCAATTCCAGCTAAAAAGTTGCTTGCCACTGCATGTGAGGGTTTCTTTTTTTTTTTTTAACTTTGTTAGAAATTCACTAAGAGATTTTCTATAGTATCTGATAATAACTATTTCAGTGCTGCCTGATACTGTGCATTAAACAAGACACTGCCAGTGTTTCTTCTTGGGCCAGGCAGGAAGTGCTGATGTTCCCATGAAACATTGGCACTTTGGGGAAATGCTGCTACTTTCCATGGCTGCATGAAACTGAGATGGAGAGCAGGAAATAAAGGGGCTTAAGTGAGAAATGCAGTAGCTCTGTAAAATCAATGATTAGGTATACATTATTTTGCAGGACTTAATAAATGAATGACCACTTACAAAGCATAGATACCATGGAATGTAGTACATATCGCTACAACATATTAGAGTATATCATATTAAAGAAACTAGTAACTACTCAGGGTCAATCCTGAGCAGGGAAAGGCCCCAGCCACCCACTGCTTCATCCCACATAATCAGGCCATCTAGTTTAGTGTCTTGGCCCTACATCCCATATTCAGGGCCAAATTTCCAAAGACATTTAGATGCCTAAAGATGCAGTGGGATTTTCAAAATGTTCAATCAATGGGAGATACCTGCTTTTGAAAATGCTACTAGGCATGTATTTGCATCTTTAGGTATCTAAGTACTTTTACAAATCTGGCCTCAGTGTCTCAGTTCACAGTTTCACCCAATGTTTTAATCAGGTTTTGCTCTCTTACAAGGACGTGGCCCTGGTCAATCTTCATGAAGCATATTCAGACGCTGATTTAATTTAAATCAATAACTGCATTTTATAGGTCCCATTCCTCTAAAAAGAAACACAGTAAGTATTTATGCACCAAGCATGATCTCAGCCCATCAGTGAAGCCCTGCTCTCCTTTCCCACTAACTAGAAGAGGAGGACTGGCACTGGGGAGTGTACATGACACCTCCAAAAACTAATGTGCTATCAACAGAACCGTCAAATGCATTGCATACAGAGCATGGAGGTAGGCACAAGTATCTCTGGTGAATATGGCTTATCTACACTGAATTGCTGGCACTGATATACTTTAGTTACATACACACATGTACGCCCCTATTGGATACTGTACATAGTGTGAAGCCACACTATAGTTCTAATTACACAGACTAGCACAACTACTACATTATGAATGATGCAATTGAAATACAATATGTAAGGCCCACTTCTGCTCTTAATTATATGGGCATGACTCCCATTGACTTTAGTGGAGTTACTATGGATTTACACTGGTGTAAGGGAGAAGAGAGCCATGAGTTTAATTTAAAATGACACAATGGTTTACCCAAAAAGAGATTAATGTATTTTCTTTTAATGTGGGCTCACTTGTGCTATTTCGACATAACCCTGCACTGTGACACTGTGTGGAGTCCCACCACCTGAGGTGCAGCCCCAGAGGCATTCTGAAACTCCCTGATGCACAGAGGCCATGTATACATTGCTATTCCCCTTGAAAGAGCACAGCCCCTCTCCCAGTCCCCTCATGGCACAGCCAGCCAACTCTGTGACCAGCTCATGTGGAGGTGGTGCTAAGGCTCCAGCCACGTTCTCCCCTTCTGCTCGCCAGGGGAGCTGAGAGAGAGAAGTCCCTGCACGCAAGGGCTACAATTCTGCCAGCTCTTTCACAGGTCACACATCAGGGTATAGGTGATGCTAGTGTTTGGAACAGGAGTCTTGCCTAGTGGTTGGAGCAGACTCAGTGGGGAGAACTGGAGTGGTGGCCAGGAGACAAGCCAGCAGTTATAGCCAGGAGTTCTAAGGCAGGTAAAGACTAGGGCTGGAACAGGAGCAGGTGCAAGTTGGAACAAGGGCTAGTACAGGAAGCGGGTTTAGCACAGGTGCAGGCATGGAACGCATTGAGCAGCTACGGTGCTGCTGTTGCTGCAACACTTGAAAAGTGAGTTGTATGATTTTCTGTCCAATCGGAGAGCACAATCTCTTAGTGGGGGTTTATTGGGCCCAGCCAAGATCACTTGGTTGCTAGGTAACTGTACCCAGAGCCAGCTGAGTTCCTAAGAATACCATTCCCCACCCCTGAGAGTGCCGCTGGGGGCGGGGTCCCTGATAGATCAAGATGTCTTTGGTGAAATTCCTGCAGGAAATTAGCGTGAACACTTTCTTCTGGTGCCAAGGATCATTCCTCTGGCCTGTACCCCTTCCAATCTATTAAATACTGAAGATTGCCCCAGCCCATCGGGTGTTGAGCACCTGATGGACTTCAGATACCTCCTGCCCATATACAATTAGTGGGAGTGGAGGAGGATCTACCTGGTCGGTGAAAGGGTTGTTAATGAACAGTTTGAGGCAAGAAACATGAATGGTGGGGTGAATGTTGAGGGATTCTGAGAGCTGAAACTTGAAGGCAACTGGGTTAATTTGATCAGTGATCCACAAAGGACCCAGGCATTGGTGATCATGCTTACCCAAAAGACAATCCATTCTCAGGTTCTGAGTTGAGCCAAACCTTATCCTCTACTTCAAGGCTGGGGTGGCCTGTCACTTTCTTTCTACACAATGCTTATGAGTTTCTTTAGTGGCAAATGAGAGTTCCTGGTGCATTTGCTGGAGATGGATGACTAGGTCCATGGCTGCTGGGTTGGCAGAGCCTTCACACAAATCTGGATGGAATCGGTGGGGGTGAAAAACAAAATTTGTGATCAATGAGGTCTGTTGTGTTGAAGTGTGGATTGAGTTGTACACAAACTCAGCCAAACACAGAAATGGGAGCCAATCATCCTGATGGAAATTCAGAAAACAACAGAGAGACTTCTTGAGGGTTTGATTGACTCTTTCAGATTGGCTATCAGTCTGTGGATAGTGGGCTGTCAAGGTGAGAAGCTGAGAAGGCAAAGAAATTCCTACCAGAATTGAGAAACACAGTGAGATCCTTGATCTGAAATGGCATGTTGTGGTGCTGAAAGATGTGCTCCAAGAAGGTTTGGGTGATTTCATGGGCATGATGCAGCATGGAATTACATAAGCCATCATGGTCAGGGAATTCAGTACAGTCTGGATAACTGAGTGCCTTTGGGAGCACAGTAACTTCACTATAAAGTCCATTGAGAGGATGGACCAAAGGAAGCAG
Source organism: Terrapene triunguis (assembly GCF_002925995.2). Classification (NCBI taxonomy): domain Eukaryota; kingdom Metazoa; phylum Chordata; order Testudines; family Emydidae; genus Terrapene; species Terrapene triunguis. The sequence goes on from NW_020664530.1 coordinate 8,321,673, forward strand.
AGGCATGGAGTGGGGTGAAGGAGGCCCCCAAGTTTTTGCTCATGGTTTCTTCATGCAGGCATAGCGATTGCATGACCTAACATAGTTTATAACATCAGTTTGTAGGGTTGGCCACCAGAAATATCTAGTGATCTGGTTCCAAATTTTAAATTGGCTGAAATATCCTGCCATGGATGAGTCATGACACAACCTTAGCATCTAAAGCCAGGAGCTGCCCTTGGGAATGTGCAGATGATCTCCATGATAAAAGACGTCTTGTTGCAGATGAAACCTTGAATCTGGGGAAGCACTTAGAGTCTGGAAGACTGGAGCCACAAAAAAGTCACTTGGAAGGAAAGATCAGCTAATGGTCATCACGTGACCAGTGCTGATCCCACAGACAAAGTGGGAGGTACTAAGACCAGTGGTGTGAGCCTCCTATCCCACTTCATGGTCCTCAGCCTTGTGGGACAAAGCATCCACCTTCCTGTTCTTAGTTCCAGGATGGCACATAACTGTAAAGTCAAATTGGGAGAGGAAAAGGGCCCAGCAAATCTGATGCTGGTTGTGTCATCATGTTGTCTGTATATGCTCCACATTCTTGTGATCCATCCAGACTTGTATAGGTGTGTGGGCCTTCTCAAGAAGATAGTGCCACTCTTCAAAAGCAGCCTTGATGGTTAGGAGCTCCTTGTGGATAAGGCAATGGCTTTCTAAGTCAGAGATTGTGGGTTCATGTCCCATCTGGGGTGAAAAAATACTTTCGGGGGGAGGGATAGCTCAGTGGTTTGAGCACTGGCCTGCTAAACCCAGGGTTGTGAGTTCAATCCTTGAGGGGGCCACTTAGGGATCTGGGGCAAAATCAGTACTTGGTCCTGCTAGTGAAGGCAGGGGGCTGGACTCGATGACCTTTCAGGGTCCCTTCCAGTTCTATGAGATAGGTACATCTCTCTCTCTATATATATATTGTCCCATATATCATAAGTTTTCTCAGCAGGAATCTGTTTCCAAGAAAAAAGGCTCAAGGACAAAGCAACTGGTGAGGGCCTGTAAATTGTGAGAGGTCCAGGCCTATTGCAAAGTCTGAGGTGTTGGTCTTGACTATGAAGGCATTTGTGGGGTCCAGATGGGTCAAAACAGGGGTAGAAATAAATGATTTTTTCAAACTGTTGAAAGCTGCCTGCATGTCAGTGAACCAGGTGAACTTAGTCCTCCTCTTAAGGACGGACTTGTTATAGGAGCTATAGAGAATCCTTAGATGAATTGCAGGTAAAATTTTGGAAATCTGAGGAACTGCTGCACTCCGTGTATATTCGATGATGCCTTCCACTTGGTAATGGCTCTAATCTTGTGGGGGTCCATGGCAAGTCCTGCTGGAGAGATGATATAGTCCAGAAACTCCCATGGTATCTTTGTCAAATTCATATTTCTCAGGTTTCCCATAAAGTTGATTTTGGCAAAGCCAATTAAGAACTGTGTGCATGTAGTAGTCACGGAGTTCCTGATTCTCTGAAAAAATAAGAATATCATCAAAGTAGATGATCATAAATTGTTCGAGGATATTGCTGTAGATGTCATTCATGAAATGCTGGAAGATTGTGGGGGGTATTACACAAACTAAATGGCATTACCAAGTATTCAAAATGGACATATTAGGTTTGAAATGCAGTCTTCCATTCATTCCCCTGTTGAATTCTGACCAGGTTGTCTGCTTTACACAGACCTAGCTTCATGAAGACTTGAGGCAAATGGAATCTTTCTAGGAGTTTGTTTATGAGAGCAAGGGGGTATTGATTGTGGACAGTGATCTTGCTTAGGTCTTGATAATTGACACACATTTGTAGAGAGCCATCCTTCTTAGCCACAAAGAAGATAGGTGCTCCCGCTGGGGAAGTGGAAGGGCGGATGGTCAGCAGATACTCCTAAAGGTAGTCCCAGAGGGCCTGCGCTCGGGTTCAGATGTAAATGCATCCAAATGGGAGCTCCGTTCCCAGTTGAAGGTTGATTAGGCAATCGTAACTGCTGTGAGGAGGTAGAGCTGGGAAGGCATGATCATCATTATCATGAAGAATGGAAGAGTATAGATCACAAGTGCCAGCTGATTCAGGAGTCATGAATGACAAGCCAGGGGACACCAAGGATGACCTACAAGAGTGGAGTACAGTTGACTCTGAACTGCAAGATCTCTCAGTGACACAGAGGGTAATGACATCTAGGAGAACTCTCTCTGAGGAATAATGGGTACTGAGGAGAGAAGTGACCCATAGCTAGCCTTGACAAGTCCAGGAAAGTCCTTGTGAAGGATGGGAATTTGATGCCCCTTCACAAATTCATTATCGATGAAATTGCCAGAGGTGCCCAAATGAATCAATGCTTCTAAGTGGATGTTGTGCATGGCAGAATGCCAGAGTTGAGGAGAGAGATGGAATAGGGTAGTGTGATTTTTAAGGGTAACCAAGATTTCAGTGGATAGGTGGCCATGCAATTCACTGTGGGGAGGAGTGGAGTGCTGACTCAACACTAGCCCCCCTTTTGGTGTTGGGCTCTGGTGTTTCCTGATCCAGAGATGGGCTGGACCTTAGCCAGGTACCCTGCTGCAATATGCCCAGGCATCCCACAATGAAGGTACAACTCCAATGCTTGACAACAATTATTTTTAGTCAGCAGACAGGTGGGGCTGGGCTCATTGGTTTGGGGTCTGGTGGGGCAACTGGGGCCCTGGAAGATGAAGGAGTTCTGGCCAGCGGAGGTTGGGTGGCATGCTGTTTTTCTTGGGCTCGCTCCAGTACCCAATCACCAATCCTAATATAGGCTCCCAGGCTTGGCCGAGGTTCCACCCATGCTAATTCACCTTTAATAGAGTTGTTGAGTCCCTGCCTGAAGTAACATTGCTGCATGGCCTCATTCCAGTGGGTTTGCAGCCAGATATTGAAATTCTGCTGCATATGTGGTGGCGGACCTGGGAACCTGCTGGAGGGCATGGAAAGCAGCTTCTGTGGTATATTCTCAGTTAGGATCATTGAAGATGCCCACTATTGCTTCTTCAAAGTTCTCAAAGTGTTCAAAGAAAGGTCTGGACCCCTCCAGGAGTGGGGATGCCCATTTAAAGACCTCTACAGTGAGCAGACTAAGCACTACTCCCACTCTGGACTGATCTGTAGGGTAGAACTGTGGCTGCGACACAAATTGGAGATGAAATTGGTTTAGGAACCTGCAAAATTTGGTATGATCCATCCCCACTGAACTTATAAGGTAAAGGCAGCTTGGGCTCATGGAAACTGGATGCGAGAGTTATGGGGACAGAAGACGATGCTGGGGCTTTTACCTGGACCTATAAGTATGGATACTGGTCATGTAGTGCAGCAACCTAAGCCTACAGTTCCTGTAGGACCCAACAACATATGAGAAGGTGGGTTGGGCTCCTGTTGAGGCCCTTCCAGAGGGGAGCTCCATGTTGTGGGACGAAGTCAAACTGTGACACACTGGGGTGTAGATTGTGGGATGTAGTGGTCAGAAGAGAACCAAACGGTAGAACTGGAGTTGTGGTCATGAGACAAGGCCAATGGTTGGAGCCAGGAATCAGGAGTTCTAAGGAAAGTGGGGACTAGGGCTGGAACAGTTGAAGGTATGGGTTGGAGCAAAGGCAAGTACAGGAAGCTGGTTATGCACAGCTGTGGGTGTGAAACGCATTGAGCAGTTACTGCTGTTGCTGTTGCTCCAAGACTAAAATAGGAATCTGTTGGCCATTCTGTCCAATCAGGGAGCACAGTCTCTTAGTTAGGGTTTATTGGGCCAAATCAATCTCCTTCCGTTGTTGGGCGACCACTCCCAGAACCACCTGAGTTCCTGACAGGGAAGCCCTTTACTCCCTTCCCCTCCCCACAATGCACTTACATAAGGCCCTTATGGCCAATCAGTGACACTCATCCATGGTAGATACTGAGCAGCTTTCATCCACATGAAGTGCAGCATTTCTGAGTGTGACTTAAAACATCAAAACCTGGTGAAATTAAAATATGTCTTGGTATTTTTTATTCCTCACAGGTTGCTTTGCAGGTCAAACTTGCCCTGCAGAGAGTAGTTAATAAGGTTTTTCCCAGACTAATAGCTAAGGAAGGGCCATAACCCAATAAACATTTAAACCATTATGCTAATAATGATCACTGAGGCACTTTATGCAACAAAAAAGTGTGTTGGTCTTTGCCAAAAAGAGAGAACAGTCCAAGACTATTTTGAAGGTTCATTTCTGTTGCTGATGATTGATTATTCAAAGCAAGAATTATCTGATGGAGCTCCATAAGTATTAGAGAGAGGCTGGGACTGATGAGAGTGCCAGAGGGAGCAATCACTTGTCACTACATTGAACTTTGAGAGAACCTTCCTTCAGTGCCCATTTGATGACTCCTACAATGTGCAAATCCCATTATGCAGATGCGAGTCATCTATTCTGATGCCAGGATTCACCTGTGGTTTTAAACCATTATGAAAGGAAGCCAAGCAGAGTGACAAGAACAAAAAAAAAATGTAGAAAACATTCCTTTGAAAATAAGAATTCCACTCTTTTAGTAACATAAGAGCCGTACTCATATTGAGTAGTACCTTGCTCAGCCAAATGTCTCACTGAAACCAGTGGGGCTAGTCATGGAGTAAATTCATAGTGGGTGAAATCCTGGCCTCACTGAAATCAGTGGGAAGTTTCCCACTGACTTCGCTCATTTAAGGGTGCCTTCTCATCAATTTAATATGACTAATGTTCCAACTCACTAATTCTCTACCCTGGGTTCTAAATAGGATTGCCAGGTGTCCATTTTTGACCAGAATGCCTGCTTGAAAAGGGACCCTAGTGGCTCCAGTCAGCTCCGCCAACCGGGCTGTTAAAACTCTGGTCGGCGGTGCTGCAGGGCTAAGGCAGGCTAGTGCCTACCTATTCTGGCAGCGTGCTGTACCCCAGAAGCAGCCACCAGGTCCAACTCCTAGGTGGGGGGGGGTATACGGGGCACTGTTCTGCACTCCCATTGGCTGGGAAGCACGGCCAATGGGAGCAGGGGGAAGGAGGCGGTGCCTGCAAGCAAGAGCAGCCTGTGGAGACTCCTGCCTTCCCCCACCCGCCGCCGCCTAGGAGTTGGACCTGCAGCACAGGGCCAGGACAGGCAGGGAGCCTGCCTTAGCCCCTCTACACTGCTGACCGGGAGCCACCGAGGTAATCCCGGGCCCCAACCCTGAGCCCCCCACAACCCGGAGCCTCCTCCTGCACCCCAACCCCCTCATCCCTGGCCCCACCCCAGAGCCTGCACCCCCAGCTGGAGCCCTCACCCCCCACATCCCAACCCCCTGCCCCATCCTGGAGCCTCCTCCCACACCCTGGACCCCTCATCCCCACCCCAGAGCCTGTACCCGCTCCTGCACCCCAACCCCATGCCTCAACCCGCAACCCCCTCCCACATGCCGAATCCCTTCGCCCCACCCCCCATCTGGAGACCCCTCCTGCACCCCAACCCCTCATCCCTGGGCCCACACCGGAGCCCACATCCCCATCCCGGAGCCCATATTCCGTCTCACACCCAACATCCCTGCCTCAACCTGCAGCCCTCTCCCACACTCCGAATCCCTCGGGCCCACCCCGCAGCCTGGAGACCCCTCCTGCACCCAAGCCCCTCATCCCCAGCCCCAGTCCAGAGCCCTCACCCCCTCCCACATTCCAATCCCCTCTCTCAACCCGCAGCCCCCTCTGCACTCCGAAACCCTTGCCTGCCCCAGCCTGGAGCTCCTTCCTGCACTCCAGACCCCTCATCCTCAGCCCCACCCAAAAGCCCGCACCCCCAGCGCAGAGCCCGTACCCCCTCCCACACCCCAACCCCCTGCCTCAACCTGCAGCCCCCTCCCACATTCTGAATCCCTCTGCCCCACCCACCAGCCTGGAGTTCCCTCCTGCACCCCAAACCTCTCATCCCCAGCCCCATACCAGAGCCCAAATCCCCAGCCCCATACCAGAGCCCAAACCTCTCCCCTCCCGTATCCCAACCTCCTGCCCCAGCCCAGTGAAAGTGAGTGAGGGTGGGGGAGAGCGAGCCACCGAGGGAGAGTGAGTGGGGTCAGGGCCTCGGGAAGGGGTAGTGAGTGGGGGGCAGGGCCTTGGGAAGGGGTGGGGCTAGGGTGTTTGGTTTTGTGGGATTACAAAGTTGGCAACCCTAGTTCTGAAGGGGAGGGTATTTATGGATGAAGAAAGGTAGGGGAATGGGAAGTGAAAAGGAGGAGGATATGGCAGTGTTGCCCAATACTGGTGATTTTATCGTGAATCTCTTCACATTTTGTGTTTTTCTAAAAGCCCCAGTTACTGGAATCATTAATTATGGGGAAAAAAATCTGTTTTCAGTTTTCTTTAAAAGTAAGTTTCTAGTCCTCAAAAATTGGAAAATGGGGCACAAGTGTAACCTAAAGGCTCAGAAAAAAGTAGTTGCCCCCCCCCAAAAAAAAACCCCAAACCAAAAACAAACAACAAAAATACCAACTCAAAGGGCTTAAAAATCATGAGATTTAAAAAAAAATTATACAATCTAATGATTTTTTTTATATTGGCAATAATAAAATTGATAACAATAGTTAGCCAGGGGAATGTGAGAGCCAAGAGGGGAAAGATGGATTTATGCATCCCTAGTCAGAAGTGCACCTAGCATCACCTAGATCATTTTGTTGATCTGCTGCTTCTCTTTACCCCATCCTTTGTGCGTCTTTGCCTAATTAGATTGTACTCTGTCCAGGGCAGGGACTATTTCTTCCTATATGTTCTAAGTGCCCAGCACTTTTGGGAACTATACAATAATTTATAACAACACAGCAACGTTATGTTTGTAATTTTCTGTACACTGTTATCATGTCATATTTTAAATATTCTGACATATTTTTGCATTAAACATTCCTTTCAGATGATCATCGGTATCCCAAGTCACTGCAGTCTTGCTTCACATCCACATCGTGCTTTCTATAGTATTGTTCTACTTTTCATTTTCTTATTGGTTATATATCTTTGGCTTTAATGACATTGTTGTGTGGCAACAGAATCAGGCTGAGTCCTTTATATACAGAATTGAATGCTGTTTCATTATCCTATATATGATTATATTGTAGGTCAGATTCTCTGGTAGTAGAAATCAGTGAGTTTTGTTGACTGGCCCTGTATATAAATAAGATGATTATAGAGTGTATATGACCAGTTGCAGAACCTGATCCACCTTTCATTGAACTCAATGACAATTGCACATTGATGTCTATGGCAGTTGCACCTGGTACAATGGGATTGAATTTTATCTGCTGTGGCTCAAGATATACAATAAACTGCCTGGGTAAGAATCCAAAATTCTAGCTATTGCAGGGGCATGCACAAGGGGGGCAAGCAGGGACACAGGCCCCCCAATAATCAGCAAGGGATGCAATACTCCCACTGCCCCGGGGCTGCGGCTCTCTCCCCACCGCAGCTGGGGCTGGGGGAGTCCTCTCTCCCCAGGGCCCGGGTGGGGAGGAGGGGCAGCGAGCTCCTCCCAGGGCTAGGGCAGGGAGGAGAGGGGGACAGTGAGCTCCTCCTGGGGTTGGGGGGGGGCAGTGAGCTACTCCTGGGACCAGGGATGGGGAGAGGGGAGAGCAAGCTTCTGTGCCCCTCCAAAGGGGTCAAATTTTAACTCCTGCACATGCCCCTGAGCTATTGTTACATGAGAACCTCAATATTTTAATTTCCTGATTCTTGAATGCTTTAAATTACAGCCTTAGTGTTAATTAATATAGACTGTGCATTAATAAACAAGTGCATATATTGTATTTATCTATTACACATACACACTTAATATGTTTTTCGTCATGTCTCTCTCTGTGATCTATAGATAGATATTTTCCAGAATTAACCAAAAAAGAGGAGATGATGATGATGAAAGAAACAGAAGAGGGACATGCAGTTTATTTCTGTTTTCTAATCAAAATATTGCCAAAGATTAAATAATGTCTGAATAATCTGGAAGAGCTTTCTGCACATTATCATCGCAACAAACTATTTGCCTGCACGGATAAGCTATAGCTAGCAGCTTCTTCATAGCTTGAGAGTTGTCTTGTCTAGCATAGCTGTGGTGTTTATGCAGGGCCTAAATGTATCGGTTGGGTCTGCCATGAAGAATAAGCCTAAAGGAAGCATTAAAAGGTGGGTGAGTGGAAAATTTCACACTTCACAAGTTGGATTCTACAGTGTGGATGAAATTAAATGTCGCTTTTAGACTGAGATCACTCCGTCATGAGCATGAGCTGAACACAGTGGTGTAGCCAGCTTCTAAGAGGAGGGGGAGCAAACATAAAAAAGGCGCCCCCCCCTTGGCTCCTCCTCTGGCCATGCCCCCCTTGGTTCCTCCTCCGGCCTCACCGCCCCTCCCCCCCCACATGGCTCCTCCGGCCCTGCCGTGCCACCCTCGTGCCCCCCCCCCGCTCCTCCGGCCGCAGCTGCCGGCCGCCATGCTGCACCCTCCCGCTCCTCCGGCCATGCCCACCGCCCCCCCATGGCTGCGGGCCACCAGCCTGCGCCCCCCCTCGCTCCTCCGGCCACTTATGGAACATGTGCTGAGGGGAAGTGGCTGCTTCCCCTGCACCCCGCTAGCTACACTACTGGCTGAACATATATTATTTTGGGGAGATGGGGGTGGTACGAAATGAGCTGGAGGACAGAATAGTGACCTGCATCTGAGAGGCAGTGTGTGGAAAGGGGACAGACTTAATTAAGTACAAACCAACCAATGTATTTTCAAGAGTGAAAGAAGAGGAAGGGAGCATGGACTGATTACAAAATCAATCCCCTCTTTATTCTTTAGGGTTGTGTGTGTTTTGTTTTGTTTTAAGAAAAGGCACTGAATTTGTTGAAAGAGGAAGACAAAAAATAAACCAGGAGTTGCAGCTCTGAAATGCACTATACATTTATGCACACTTGTTAAATATTAAGGGCCATCTGGCCCTAGTGGATGAAAAAACTTTTGATATTAAATGAACTCATTAAAGTACTTCAGTTTGGGTAGAATTTAGAAATTAACAGCCTGTTTCACTTCCTGTTTGGAGGCAGGGCTGCCAGTGGTACTCTGGCCACACATTTTATCAGGAGAATACTGACAAGCAAACTATGAGTTGTCAAATGATACCTTACAAGGCATACTTTTGACAAAGGTTATTACAATAGTGTGTAGGGCAGGGATCGGCAACCTTTGGCACGCGGCCCATCAGGGAAATCCGCTGGTGGGCCGGGACAGTTTGTTTACCTGCAGCATCTGCAGGTTCGGCCGATTGCAGCTCCCACTGGCCATGGTTCACAGTTCCAGGCCAATGGGGGCTGCAGGAAGCGGTGTGGGCCGATGGATGTGCTGGCTGCCGATTCCTGCAGCCTCCGGGGTCTGCAGCTCCAGGGCAGCCCTGCCATATGGACTATCTCTGAGTCAGTGATCCAAGGGCTTTCAGGCTCCCTGCCATGGAGCCAACAGCCTGGAAGCCCTGAGAGCCTCAGCTCCAGTCAGAGCTTTCAGGGCTTCTAGGCCCTCCACTCCACAACAGGGGGACTCCTCTGACTCTCAGAGAATGTTCGTGCTGACCCCTCTTCTACAGGGAATCTGGGGCAACCTAGGAAGTCCCTTGGAGTTCGGGACATCCCAGAGAATTCCCCAGAGTCAGGGCAATGTGGGGAGTTTCTAGGAGTCAGGGCAGCTGGCTGTTCTATTTCTTTTTGGTAAAATCCAATGAAAATGTCTTTTTTCAATATGTCCTTTTCGTGGGAAATTTCAAAATGTCTAGTTCTTGTGCCAATTCAGAATTAAACTTCTTCTCAGAATTTGCTGCAGAATGGAAATGCTAAGTTTTGACCAGCTCTAGTCACTAGTTGGTGCCAATACTGTCTTTACTTCCTCCCCAATGCAAGCTGTGGCTTAAAGCCACATGCAAGCTCCTAAGATTGCTTTCTGCTATTTAAGGATTCTTTCCACTGCACTGTATCTTTATTGTTTTCAGTATGCGGAGTATAAAAAATAGGGGCTAAATTCTCAGCTGGTGTAAACTGACACTGGATTTGGCACTAAACATTCATTGTTGCACTCTTGCTTTTTCTGGACTTTTTTTTGCCCAGTTCTTGCTCAGAAAAATCTCTCCGTGAAGACAGTGGCAGTTTTCTTTAAAATAAGGCATGAGTGAACTCAAAATAATGACTTCAGGATTTGGCCCCTGGTGTTTTCTAAATATTTTACTAAACAGTCCAATCTAAATACATTTAGCCTGGTACTTAAACCAGTCTGACATACTGCAAGGGGAAGGGGAAAAAATAACATTTTTAAAGGCAAGGAGGCCTCATTTGCTTTGTTTTAAATTTAATTTTGATAAAATAGCATGAGTTGGTTTGTCACTGCAGATCGATTGTGTATGTCTTGGTAGATGTCTGAAATCAGGATATACTGTACCTATTCCATCTAGAATAGATACCTAGGTGTATTTCCTGATTGGTTGCATCCTAGTATGCTGGCATATGTTTTGCACCACTACAGAAGTTGAATCTCTTTTCATATAGCTATTCTGCTATTAGGTATCATGTTTATTCCCAATAGATACCAAATTTAAAAGAGAGACCGAGGAAGAAGAAAACAGTAATAAACAGAGAACTGGTGCTGGTTCAGATAATGCAAACTATAAGGTAGAGATATAATTTACATCAGAAACCTCTTTAAAGATAAGTATTTAAGAAGCTGGTGAGATGGGAGTTGGCTTTCCTTTATTCTCTCTTCTATTGATGTATGATAAATGAGGTGGGTCTTCATAGATGATTTAGGAGATGGTGTTATGTGTATGTGTGAGAGAATCATCTGTAATAGAAATGGGGAAAGACCAATCTGATCCATCTCCCTGCAATTCTGAACATTGTTTTATTCAGACCAGATTCCTCAACTACCAGACCCCAATTATGACATATTGGCCCTTTAAAATTATTGCAAGGATGTTACTTCAGATGTATTGTGGTGTGTCTGACTATAGAATTTGGTCCATAAGATATATTCAGAACTCCTCAGGCCCACATCCTGGAGCATAGAGTGCTGAGTGACTGCTGTGCCCACAGAGAGCCCCACTGAAGCTGGTCCGTGTTGTACATTGCAGGAGTTGGGCCTAAAGCTTCCTTCCGCTGTTTGCTTCAATATCTTAAGTCACTGGGAGAAACTAAATATCCTTATGGATAAGCCATGGATATTTTAAAACAAGCCTTTCAAACTTAAATCTGATCAAAGATCTGATTTTGCATAATTTCTTCGAGAGACACTCATTTTTCTTTGTACAGATACCACTGCTTAGGCTGTGCAAACAATGAGTACCCATCATACGAAAGTGTATGAAACAATGCTGGGTTTGGGCCAAATAAGCCCCTTAAAATTTTTTGAAAGTGAACTCACAGAATTGTCTGTTTCCTTCTGTCTCCAAAGCCCAGTCAATGGTATTTTTTAATGCACTAAATTCTCTCCCTTCCTATTTTTGGGGACTCACCAAAAATTGGCAGCTAGCTGTGTGTCAAGTAGTAACTCCTCTTCAAATATTGTTTTAAATAGATCTGTTAAGCAGCGTTATTGCTACCCAGGTGTAATTTATAATACTCTGCTAGGAAGCTAACCCTGGCACCTTTCCATTTGTTAAAGTGTTTGTGGCATCCATTGCTGAATAAATTAGATGCTATCAATATTGAGGAAGTCAGCTTTTTCCATATTTGAGAACTTGTTTTAAATTTTTAAAAATAGCTTTCCTAGGGAAAGTGCATTATGCTGCCTAGTCACATTAACTGAAATCTCCATCTCTTGCCCACTAACTTTTGGTGCTCACTTGCTGGCATCTAGCAACAACTGACAACATCTTCCAGCTCTCTGTAGTTGTAAATCATATTTCAAATCCATCAGGACTGAATAACCCGGTCAGTAACAGTCACTTAGAGCTGAGAAAGATACTATACTTCAGGCGGAGAATGCAAAGATGCCCTTCGCTGTCTCCAAGCAATTGGCATTGTCATAGTGTCTAGTAGTTCAAAACAAAATGTTTCCCTATAGCATTTCAATGAATCTTCAGTGCAACTGTGTCATTTGTTTATAGCCCTTCAAGAAAGATTCTTAAATGCTTTGTGGCTGATGAGACTGGGCATTATAAGTAAAAACAAGCCAGCAGAGCTCCGCTTCTGGATGGAGAGAAAGAAACTCCGCAACCATTGAGCGGTTACCTGGAAACCTCCCTAACAAATCACTGTTATCTGAGGAACTCAAGCTAGCAGTGCATCCCTGGAATACAAAAGAAGGTACTGTTGGCAGTGTGTTCTTGCTGAAGGACCCTTGGTTCTGGAACTTTCTTCACTTCTTGGTCCACCAGAGCCCAGATTTCCTGACCTTCACAACACACTGTAAGAGCCATTTGTTTCCCTAGACTTTTCCTAAGGAAGAGATAGCTGTATGGAACGGGAATTGGTTGAAGCAGGGGATAAGAGATGTTATTTGGAGCCAAGTTGTCAAACAGAACACTCCTTTTTTGTTATTGCTATAAGATGTGGGAATAGATTGTTATGGGGTGGGGGTGGAGATGTCTTGTGATCGTGTCTGACCATGCAACAGTGCACAAGGAAGAAGAGGTACAAAGAACTGCCATGCATCCCCTTGCAGTTCTGTTCAAGACCAGACACAACAGCAGTCCTGGCACTAAGTGCAAATATCAATCCAGACGAGCAACGAGAGTCGGGCCAGCCTCTCCTAAGGAGGTGAGGTAGGAGATGAGCCACGCAAAACTGGCCCTTGGAAATGGTGATTTTTTTTTTAAATAATGGTTGGTATCTCAGCAAAATATGAATGGAATTTCATGAGACAAAGAAAAAAGGCTCATCTCTAGCCTCAGGGCATTCTTCCTGCCAAACTTCAAAGGCTGCTGCAAACAATAGCGCTCCAAGAGCTTCTCTAAGGGAAGGGGGAAAGTAGCAAGAATCCTGTATAATGGAAAGTGTTCTGCATCCTAAATATAGGGGTCATAGCTAGCACCCTATGTAATAAGAAAAATATATCTTTTAATATATTCAGAGGTATAAATATCCCAGTATAGTACTATGTAATACAGACTGTCATGCTCTTGGAACAACTTACATTGTTAAGCAATGATCGAGGCTATTGTAAGGGGTTGACTTAATCCTCAGGACAGAGATTTAAGGGAGATTCCAGACCTTTTCCCAAAAGACATTGTAAACTGGTCTGAAATACTGAAGTATAAGGTTTGGCAAGGATCTGCCAGGCCTCCATGAGTTGATAAGGCCAGAAGATGTGTGAATCATCAGAAATGGGGGGGATCAGTAATTACCCACTAAAATATCATATTGGATACCCTAAGCTTTCAGGGATAGTGGGACACACCTTTCAAACAATTTTGGCCAGTTTTAGGGAGGAAACAATTAACTATATGGGAACCCAGCTGGGGGTGGGGTAGAGGCAGCCAAGCTAATTGCTGGTGCCTCATGGTGGCAGGTGTCAAGTTCCCTGATAAATCAGAATTGAAAGTAGACACAGAGGAAGGCATCCTCTAATGTGGGTGGCGCGTATAATAGGCTGGTGAAGGCTGTGCCTCCGCAAACAGCTCTGCATGGCCCCACCCCCAAGGCTGCCTCCTGCTTGCCACTAGCTGGCCCCAGCCAAGACAGGCTGTTCCAAGTTCCAGGAAACCTGCTGGGGCTGGACTCTGGAGCTAGGGCAGCTGGGACTTGGGGTGGCTGGGGCTGCCCAGGGCTGGGGAGGCCCTCGGCACTCCAGTCCTGGGGCACAGAGGCTGTACCGCCCGGTGCTCCAGGGCTGCAGGGGGGAGAAGCCCGCCCAGTGCTCTGGGGCTGGGGGGGAGGGTGGGGAGCGTGTGCTGCTTACTCCGGGGCTTTGTGTGTGTGTGTGGGGGGGCTGCCCATTACTCCTGCTTCGTGGCTGGAGGTGCTCAGGCAGCGTGGGGCTGGAGGGGACTGGCAGCTGCTGGGGGCCCTCTGGGCTTCGGCGGGGAAAGGGGATGGGAGGAGTGGTGTGAAGGGATAGGCCAAGCTGGGGGCTAGCCTCCCCGAGCCCGTGGTTCACCCATCGCCCATGTTCTCTAATGAACCTAGGGAATGGGGTTAGGGCTTCTACTGTCTGGTGCAGCAAGGAGAAAGCCCCCTTAGACCTCTGTCACCATTTCTCAGTGAGTCACAGCTAAGGATGTCAGATTCAGGACAAACTGCTGAGAAATAGGGCAGAGTCACCTCAGACTGGCAGTTATTCTACCATTAAATATACCAAGCCAGTAACAAAAGTAGACTTATGTCTCACCACATGGGTTAACAAAAAGTCAAAAATGCAGTCTCCTTAGGCATTCCAGCCCTTATCTTCCCCCCTCCCCCCGGCCCCAGACTCTTGACTATATGATGTGTGGTTATAGAAAACCAGTTTCATGAGACAAGAGAGCAGCCACACAGCCTGGTCAATATATAACTCAGATCTTACCCAATAATCGCACTGCTGCCAATCCTTTAGTAACTAAAATCTAGAGGTTGGTTTATAAAAGACAAGAAGAAGAGAGTTAAAATGGTTAATAGATCATATACATACAATCATTGCCAAATTCTTGTATCAGGTTTGAAGCAGTGATGTAATAAACTGCTGGCTTGTAAAGTCTCTGGTAATTTCCAAAAGATTGGAGGGTACTCAGTCATAGGCACCGACTATGTGGGTTCTCCAGGGCTGGAGCACCCATGGGAAAAAAAAAATTGTGGGTGCCGCTGGGGCCGGAGGTGCTCGGCCGGGGCCGGATTGGGCCGCGCCACGCCTCCCTGGAGCGCTTCTCACGTCCCCCTCCCACACCCCTGACTCAGCTTACCTGGTGCTGCCTGCCCGCCCCTGCTTCTTTTCAGGCTTCCCGCGAACCTCTGATTCGCGGGAAGCAGGGGCGGGGGAGGAGCAGGGGGTGGAGCGTTCAGGGAAGGGGAGGAGGGGGAAGTGAGCTGGGGGCGGGGTGGAGAGCTGTGGCGCGGGGCCCTCTTGGCGCGGGGCCCAATTCAGCCGAATCGGCTGAATCGGCCTAAAGCCGGCCCTGGGTGTGTGTTACTCCAGGAACAGACACATTTGAAATACAGGTACATAGTCAATATTCATAACTTTAGATACATGCATATAAACAGGATAATTATATGTGATAGATTAACTTTTCCATTGATACCTTATATAACATACTTTTAATAAGATTTGTTGCAATTGTATAACAGTGGTAGCAACAATGATATTCATGGTCATATCTCAATCAAACAGTGTCCCACTTCATATAAGAGGAGAGCGGTGGGGTCTTAGCAGTAGGCTGGGATCAGGTATGGAGAAATAGAGGGCTGACAGCAGCCACTCCACTACATCGAAACAAGTGAGGAAGGATTGATGACCTGCACTGTAGTAGTTATACCTGGACAGATCCCACATGAGTTAAAGTTGCGGCTTAGTTCAACCACATCCCTTCTATTTTATCTGCCTTACTATCTGTCCAGGACAATATAGGGTTTACTACTAGCTCCTCATATAGTAATAAAAATATTTTAATGTATTTTTCTATAAATGTGTGTAGCATAGTACTATAAAACAGACTGTTTCTAAACAAGAAAGGTAATGTTTGCTTTTTTAAGAAAAAAAATCTCTCTCCCCTCACAAACAAAAAAAGAATAGAACACTACATTGTAATTTCTATAAATATGTCTGCAATGCTAAACCGTGCAGAAAAATACTGTGACAAAAATAACAGATACAGGAGGTAGCTCATGACCTCTCAAAGAAGGTACTTAATAGACCTCATTGCTCTAGTACCTGAGTTCCTCCAAAACATTAATGAATTTGTGCTCACCCGAAAGAATTATCTTCCCCTTTTATGGATGGGAAACCAAGTACATGCAAAATAGTCAGACTTGGGTACCTAAAGTTAGGCTTCTAAATCTGTATCAATAAAAGTGGCCTGATTTTTCAGAAGCACCTAGCATCCATAAATCCCAGAACTACAATCCTAGGAAATACCGGTGCTTAGCATCTTTAAAAATCAGGCCAGTCATATGCAGATGCCCGAATAGGGTTTTGTATCCAAGTCTGAAAAATGTTGGCCCGTGTCTTATTGGAGATGACACAAAGAAGTCTTTGGTAGAGTTGGGAATCTAATCTAGCTCTCTTGAATTCCAGTACTGCCATAACAAGACCTTACATATAAAAGTGAGGTTTCTTAAAATTTTCTGCTTGAAGTGCAGAAATATATTCTGCTAACTGCTCTTTATTCTGTTCGCTTTCTAAAATGAACAACTGGGGCCAGATGAATTATAATAAACTCTATTTGTGAAGAGTGCGCTCAAGTATCCTGAAGACTTGTTCCACAGCTCAGTGAAGAAGGCTTTTGTTCTGATCCCTAGAGAGATAAATAGCACCAGCTGCAGTGTTGGTGCCCTGAATATCTGGCAAGGTGAGAGGGGGTGAACTGACATTCTGTGAACTAATCGTTCTTTAACTATAACAGTGGTTCACAGGTGATAAATAATTAGCATGATAATACATAGCATTTACATAGTGCCTTGCTTTTTCTTTTTTAATAGTGCTTTGTATTAAATAGCTAGCATGATACTCTAAATTTGTAACTTTCCATATTTTTTTCAATAAAAACACGAAAATGTGAAAGAAGGGGTGGAAGGGAATAAAAAAGAACAAATATATATTGTTATATAGGGAGAGTTGGTAGCACCCTCCTGTGTTAGGTTGCCAAACACTTTCCATTATTAAAGATTCTTGTAACCTTTTCTGTGAGATTCTTGTAACCTTTTCTCTTGTGTACATATGTATAAATACATCACCTTTCAGCCACTATTGAGAGATGGTTACACTTCTTTAGTGCCATAGCAGTTGAACGTATTGACTGAGATTTTCAAAGTCACTTTAAGGAATATGGATGCCAGAGTGAAAATAATGGGAATTGGATATCTAAATCCACGTGGCAGCTCTGAAAATTCCACCCATTTTTTTTCATTTACTTTGATTTTAGTTTCACTAGTTTACTGGTTTTAGAGCTTTTCATCCAATGATCTTGAAGTACTTTTTAAAGGCCTAATCCAGAAGTCACTTATGAGGAAGATCAAGGAAGGAGAGAAAAGAGATCAGTGGAACAAGAAAAAGATATTCTCTAGCATGCAAAATAGGAGAAAAATGTGTGAAGGTAAAAACCACATTGGAATAGTTGCGGGACAGAGAGAAGGTTATAAAGAGAAAGATAAGGAAATAGAAAGATGGAGAGAATAAAAAGAATAAAGAGATAGGGAAGGAAATGTAAGGCACAGTGCATAACTTTAAGGTTGATGAGTTTTGTTTTATTAATTCATGCTTCTACATTATATTGTATTTCCTTGGCAAATGTCCTACGACTTCATTTAGGGAGTAGGGAATGGCAGAATATTGTGCTTCTGGGCTTTGAGCATCATCCCTTCATATCATTGCTGTTGGGAATATTACTTTTTTTTTTTTTTTTTTTAAATAGCAGACCACTGCAGCAGGAAATGTGGTATTTAACAAAACTGAGCTAAAAAGCCTCCATTAAGAAAATCTGGACTTTTAAATCTTTCAATAGAAAAAACAGTTTACAAAATCATAAGCACTGGAAAACATTTAAGTAAAATCTATCTTCAATAGGGGCTTGATCCTGCAAAGTGCCAAGTGCTCTGGCCCTGATCACTTAATGATCTTTCCAAATGTTGTTTGTACCATTAGCTAACTATTGTAAAGTGATTTGGATAAAAGTGCTATATAAAATAATTAATAATTAATTGTTTTTTTGTTCTACATATAAAAGCACACAACTCGTATTTTAATATCAGTAGTAGTCTTACCTTTCTAATGCAATGGATGTGCCATCTCCCCCCGAGCTGGGAGTGGGAAGGAGGGGGTTCTAGCCCTCTCTCCCCTACCACAGCAGCCACAGGTTGGGAAGAAGAGGGAGGGATAGCTCAGTGGTTTGAGCATTGGCCTGCTAAACCCAGGGTTGTGAGTTCAATCCTTGAGGGGGCCATTTAGGGAACTGGGGCAAAAATCTGTCTGGGGATTGGTCCCCCTTTGAGCAGGGGGTTGGACTAGATGACCTCCTGAGGTCCCTTCCAACCCTGATATCCTGTGATTCTATGCTTCAACTATCACAAGTCTCTGGAGAGGTAAAGTGTCAACCAGAGCACCCACAGTGTTGGAGCCTCTGTGAAAGTGGGGTATTGGGGATGGACAATGGACCTGGAGGCCTAGGGCAGCTGGACCAAGAAGTCACAATTCAGTGACGGGGTAACAGACAGAGTCTGTGCCCAGGCAGTGTTCCAGAGAGGCAAAAAGCCTATCCAGACCAAGGGAAGCTTAAATGCACATGGGTCCAGCATACTGGGACCCAAACACAGCCACTCGGTGAGTGTCCAGAAGGGGAAACTCAACCAGGATTGTGCCACCCTCACATAGGAAATTATATTTATATCTTCTGAGAAACCCTTAGTTGAAAAACTACTGGTGATATCAGAAAGCTGATGCAAGCGTTGTATTCAAAGAAACATTCCCAAATGAATGTAGTTGCAAAAACCAATACTCGCTATAGGAATATGTAGTGGATGAACAAGCCAGCCAACTGCTTAAAATCAAATTGTTGCTGTAACTTCTATAATAATTGCATATATACTTCTTGTGACTCATAACTTGGGGTGTATACTGCCAAAAATTTCCACAAGTATAGTGGTTAATTTTTAAATAACTCATGAGTGGATGCTTTGCAAACAGATAAAGAGGTGAAAATAATAATAAACTGTTCACCTATCTGTAAATACACAGGTCTTGGTTCTCCAAAAATATTTACCTTGATTAATAATACATGGAGAATTATAAATTAAAATTATTCAAACTGAGCCAATCCTGAGAACCAATCTGAAGACACAAACAAAGAGGTGACAATATGCAAGCAAATGAATATGGTTAAGAACTGGCACAGCTTTTTAATTACATATATTGTAGCTATGTATTTATGTAGGTACTCCATGCATATCTACTTTATTCACAAAAAGAAGCTACCATTTAATAAGAGTTCTCAGTCCATTTCATAGTGCAGTGCACTTGGGACATATAACTGGGGTGAATTCCCAGGGAAATCTGATCGTATTCTGTTTGATAATATTCACTGGCATGAGTAGATGACTGGTCTCAAAGGAGAGCTTTGTTTCAGCCCCTTGGCTTGCCTGCTGGTTTGTGGAGGTGGATTCTACTCCCTGTAACTATCTCTCTTAATATCATTGGGGCTATTTGTTTCAGTAACTGGTCACAAGTGTGGGAGTAATGATCTGGCTCAAAATAACTGTTTATACTATTTGAATTTCTAACTTCAGTGTTAATGTTGATCACTGTCACTCACAGTTGTAGATGGTTGTATGGCATAAGCTCTATCGATCCAAAAAGTATCAGTATGAAGAATCCACAGCTAGAATCCTACAGCTGGTTGCAGGGAAACCTCTGTGCTCAGGTAGAGTCATTTTCAGGACAGGGGCCTTCATATAGACAAAAATTTTCTCTCCCTGAATAGGAGACTAGAATTAAATCCAATTCTTTATATTGTGTCAAGGCAAAAACTTCTAGATCTCCATCAAGTTTAGCTTAATAACAGTCCTGATTCAGCAGGGTGCATAAACATGAAACCTGGTCAAAAGTTTTCCAACAAAAATGTGTGTGTGTGCGGGGGGTAACAACAATCTTTTTCTAAAATGAACTGTTTTGCAAAATTTGTCAGCATTGTCAAAATTGTTCCTTTTCTTCTAAAATGTGTGCTATTTTAAAATAGATTGAAAATATCAAAATGGTTACTGCTTTTTTTATTTTCCAAAAAAAGGTTTTCAGAAAATGAAACATTTCTATAATCATTTCAATAAAGTTTTCAATAATTTTTTGATAAAGAATTCAAACATAAAAAATCAGTGATTAATTTTGAAACATGGATTTATGTTTGAAATTTTCACATTTCTCATAAAATCACTATCATTTTCCCCAAGATCTTTTAAATATGTGCCTAACTGTAAGAATATGGGTTGTTAAAGTTAGACACTTGCTTGTGTACTTGTGACTCAGGTCCATAGATAGAAAGAAAGACCTACCATTATTCTATCTTGATTTAAGCTACTACTAGAATGCTTGGGTTTGGGCTGGAAAATGCAGTTCATTTGATGTAAACCTAATGCACATTTGGAAAATCTGGCGTCATAGTTCAACTTCTACCAATGAAGTTCAGTGAACTGCTTAGACGGTATTTTGTGCTCTGAATAAATAGTGCAGTTGATGATATTTTTCAGTACATGTTGCACTGAACTTATGGAGTTTGCAATGTTCTAATATAAAACAATACCAATATGTCACTTTCACAAAATATTTTTTCTCACTAGAATAACACTTTAAGCATTTGACATAAACTGTTTCAGATCACCGCTCCCACATCAATTTCTCTACACAGCAAGGTTCAGTTTTGAATGCTGAATTGCACACAAAAAAACAAACAAAAAAATCCCTCCCACCTCAAACCCCATTCAAAATTGTGAAATGCATTCTATACACGAATGTGACAAATACAAGATGAGTTACATTACAGCATTTTTATTCAAAATATTTCTACTCTTGAGACAATCACCCAAAGCAGATGACTTCTAAATAAATGAGCTACATTTTGCTTGGAGAAGCACTGTTTTTCTAGATGCCTTACATAAACTATTGTCTTGTCATACTGGAAACTTAATCCACCATATGAAACTGCACACTGAATCCAAGATAACAGAATTGGCTCTGCAAACCTCTCCTTATGAATACTGAAATAGTTTATGTATGCAAAACTGTGATTTTATTGTATTCAGTCTTGCTATATATTTAGAGGCCAATTCTGCAATGTGAGTTCATGGGGAGTTTGCTTGAGTAACAAGTACAGAGACAGCTCCTTAGAGCGTCGGCAGATTATTCAAGGCTGAATACACTTTCATTCTCTCTCACAGTGCAGCCAGAGCCTCAGCTGGTATCAATCAGCTTAGCTCAGGTGACATCAATAGAGCTACACTGATACACACCAGCTGAAGTTCTGATGCTGGGTCTCTGGCTTGTGGAAACAAAAGCTTTGCGGTGAGAAAGCTTTTTTAAATGACTCTGACCCTGAGCTAGGAGATACAGAATGACCTGGTCTTACATCAGAACAGCTACTTGGCAGTAAGACAAGACATTCTTCCATGTTCTTGGAATAAGCAGCACAGCTGATATCTGTTAAAGGGGGGGGGGGGGGTAAATTACATTTTAAACTTTTTTAAAAATTCAGTTTGAGAGGAAAATCTGATTTTTAAAAAAAAAATACCCAGAATATAAAGATCTCCATGTTCATTCAGCAGGTTACCAGAGCCACATGAGAGCTAAGGTGGCCCTCTTCTGCCACAGTTACTGTAGCCCTCAAGCCATGCTAGCTGCAGAAACCTCTGTGTACTGAATGCAGCAGGCAGCTGTGTAGTGAAGAAAGCAGATGCGCAAGCCAGTTACAATTTATCAAAGGGAAACAGGCAAAGGTATTTGCGAAAAACTGCCTCTGTAGTTGTAATTCCCTGGCTGCGGACAAATTGAGTCCTAGACTGCACAACCATGTAGGGGTATAAGTGGGATTAAGAATCACGTTTACACTCTTGCGCAGGCTAACCTGACCTTGTACCTGGACATGCAGGAATAAACTGGTGTTGTGTGCCTATTACTTCCCTTTCACTGAGCCGGAGGGCGGGGGGCAGGGAGGAGGTCGCATTGGCCAGTGGCTTTACAATTTACTGCTGATTTAGGCCAGTAGCAAATTATTCTTTCCCTAAGGCAAGGAAAAAACAGGGAAAGGATTTATTAGAGGCACAATTAATTTCTTGAGCAGCTCCTGGGGTGATATAGTTATGTGCTGTTCCTTTCACAGGGCTTGTTGCAAAGCTACAATTCAGCCCTAGATGTGTTGCATTCATTTTCAGTAGTTAGAATAAGAGAATAAGAGGTTTCAGAGTGGTAGCCGTGTTAGTCTGTATCAGCAAAAGAATGAGGAGTACTTGTGGCACCTTAGAGACTAACACCAAAGCTTATGCTCAAATAAATTTGTTAGTCTCTAAGGTGCCACAAGTACTCCTCATTCTTTTAGAGAATAAGAGCTTACTACTGCTTCTAACCAGCAGAGTTATCCCATTAACTCAAGTTGCAGAGACCTGTTCTTTTGGTGCTAAAGGGATGAAGTTCTATTCCCCGGTGATATTTGGTGAGGGTTGTGAAATAGCCAGACTGATTTTGCTTATTTAACAGGATCCACACATTGAAGGGCAGATATAAGCTGTTGCCATCTTACCATTAATGTTGCACCTGTTGGTACAATGAGTGGCAAAGTAAAGCATAATTTACCTCAAACTGTGGAAAGTGGCATTTGTTCTTTCTCAAACCTTCAGAGAATTTACTTCCATCTGAGATAATCCTGGGAGGCACTACATTCTTCACCATGATCACCATTCTTGTGTGGGAGGCGAGAAGTCTCCTGAGACTGGGGGAGGAATGCATTTCTTCTTATCCCTTGCTACCAGGCACAAAATGGTTAATCAAAGATATATCTTTAGGCCATCAGCCTTTTACAACATCTTCTCAATATAGAAAATAATTGTCCCATTCACCTGCGTGTTATGATGCCAGGTTGTTCATCACTTCTTTGAGCTTGATTGCCACATAATGGCACTTGACGGTGGTAGAGTCCTGGGTTCCTATTCTTCTCTGTTATGCAGGGGTAAATCCAGATTAACTTGCAATCAGTGGAGTCACTCTTGATTTACACCAAAGTAAATGAATGGAATTTGGCCCACAGACGCCAGCTGTGAGAAGGGATTGGCTGTAAGTATTTATATAATGCCTAGTCCTACATTGTCGTCTCACGCAGGAGTTGGTATTTCTTTGATAACTCCAGTTCTTAGTCATGTGAAAAGCTGAGAATCTCAGCTTTCATTTAAAAAAAAAATACAGTAAGTTTATAGCCTTTGTGGTTACAGAGAAAAGCTGGAAAACATGAACCTGAAAGGCTCCAACACCAGAAGCCAAATAAAGACCCCAAAGTTTATTTGGCTTAAAAACCATGAGATTTTTAAAAGTATCTCATGATTTTTGGAGCCCGACTCACAATTTTTGAGTGCCTGGGGTTGGCAGTGCTGCTAGTCTAGGATCTAACAGTCCGTACTGAAAAGACAAATAACTCTTCAGATTCAGGACTAGTCTCCATATCGGTGTAGCCTGGGAAACCCACAGAGTTTTATGGACCAGGCTGTTTCAGGCAGTGAAGCAGTGGTAATCAAGGGAACAGAGGGACGAGTCTGTTCTCCACAGCATAGCCTTAAACTCAATTTAATAGCTTTAAAAAAAAAAAAATAGAGAACAGTCTCTGAATATTGGCTCTACACTTCGTGACCCTGAATAAATAGAATTAAAGAGCTAACTCAGGAATGTCAGCGTTTATGTGAACCAATTAGGAAACAAGACAGTTTAATTTCTAAATGGCAATGCATTAGAATTAAAGCAAATACTTCAATTATATTGGGGTCTGCCACCCCTACACCAGGGATTGAAACACATTGGAAGGGTGATGAAGGAGCAGCTTGCTCTGCAGCTGTACGTGCTGTAATTCTTATGTGGCTAAACAGAAGACTTCAATCTCCTGGACTGCCAACCCTGTTGCATTCAGTATCATTTAATCCACAGTCTGATCATGAGGTTTCCCGTATTTGGTGAGATTTAATGTGACTGCACATTGTACTAGGAGGGAGGCATATTGGATCATTGCCATTGTTGCCTAACCTCAGGCTTATGGGAGATTTTTGAAGTCTTCACCACTGCCTCCAAAATCTTAGGACTTTCAGTGAATCCACAGCCAGAGACAATGCAGTGCCTTCCCTTCTCTAAATCTGTTTTCACCAAGGTCTTTAATGACCGCCTTGTGGCCAGGTCTCAGGGTCTCTTCTCCATCTTCATCCTCCTTGACCTCTCTGCTGCTTTCGAAGCTATTTATCATACCTCCTTCTCTACAGCTTATCCACCCTGGCCTTCTTCACTACTCTCTTTTCCTGCAGCCTGATCGTCTGTTCCATTCTAGCGGCTTTTCGCTGCTCAAGTGGCACAAAGCAGTCATGAAGCTGGCTTACCTAGCCATCTGAGGATTACTCCTCTATTGGGAAACCCCTGCGGCTATTCTACCAATCTCCTTCATAGCTGGCATTTTGCTTTCATGATAATATTGCTATCAGATACCATTGGGCTAGACTGAAAACTGTAAGTCCTTTCCTTTTGTTTTCTCCCTAATTAGCGTACAATATATTGTCAAACACAAGCTAATATCTAGATGAACACTTTTGATGAGTAGCTTCAGTGGAATCATGTAGAGGGAAAGGTGGTGACTTTTGTTGTTGTTGTTGTTTTGTTTCTTAGCTAGAAAACTCCAGTGTCTTTCTCAGATTACTAGATTATCCCCACTGTCTACCTAAATGAACTAGGACAAATTCTAAAACAACAGGGGCATAATACTGCAGCTGGTTCCAGTGAATCAATCGGGCTCTGTGTGGGTGCCGAGGTTGCACTCCTAGGGGCCAACTGAAATATCAGGGCCTACTTCTCCAAAAAAAGGGGAGGAGCACTTTCCTTTCCATTTGTGTGTGGGGGGGGTTGGTTTTTTGGGGGTGGGGGGTGGGGCGGGGGGGTTATTTATTGCAAAAATAAAGCATATAAAACATCTTGCTCTAATTAATGAGAGGTGATCTGTTGCACCTACTATAACTAAGGTTAAAATGGAGATCAATCTGTAACCTTGTTTTCACAGGTGCATAACTTTCCAAATATTCACATCTGGGTTGAAAATTTTCATGCTTGTTTTTTTGCTGAAAATGATGGGCTGGGGGGGGGAGGGGGGCAGGTTCTTTTCTTTTTTTTCTGGTTGCTGTTTTGGGGAAGGGTTGCAGGAGGGTTAAGCAAAATCTTTTCCTTTATTTTTGAGTTATGAGGAATTAAAAATAAAATGTCTCCTTGCAAAAGGTTTTAACCATAGTCTTTTTGAAAACTGAGAAACAATAACTTGAAACTTGCCAGCCTGCACATATATGGAAGCATAACAGCCCCCACACCACAGTTTATTATGACAATGCTTCCTTCATTGGAAAGAAACAACAATCCAGTTAGTATAACATAGTATGGATGCCAGCAGAAGGGCTTTTTTCTGGCAGCATAGAAGACTGTTGGGTGGGCTGCCCAAAGATCCCACCACTCTGGTTTTCTTTCATATAGAATGAACCAGTCACATTTGGAAACCCAAGATTTCTTCCTGATCCAAAACCCACTGGGTTCAGTGAAAGTATTTCCCTTGACTGCAATGGGCTTTGGATCAACGCATCAAATCCATGGGCCGGTTCTATGGCATGATCACTGTGAAGAGGCATTGGTTAAGTGTGTGGTGGAGGCTCTGAAAATAGTGTCAATGCTAATGACCACTCTGGGCAGTGCACACTTGAATAGCAGCTGGAAGAGATGTAGAATGGTTAACTTCCCCTTTATCATATAAATGCCACAAAGATTCAGTGTCTCTGCATTGTCTTTCCCATTAATCAGGAAGTTTAATTCCTGGGTTTGATGACTGACAGGTGCACAGGATGGAGTAGGAAGGCAAAGCTGGCAAGGGAAGGTCTAATCAGGTTCTTAAAGGCTGTAAAGGAAACTATGAAAACAACCACTTGAGAGCATGGTTGGCCTTTAATTCCTGTTAGTGGTGCCGTATCTTCCTAAAGGACTGATTAAAACACCAAACTGAGGGTGAGGGGGTTATTTAATCTCAGAATCAGTGCACTCAAAAACCTCAGCTTGATCCACTTCACCAACTCAGACGCTTCTGTAAATCCCTTATTTAAAAATTAAGTTAGCAGGGAAATCTAATAAAGTAATATTAAAGCCTTTCAATTCATTTTAAATTAAGATTTGGTGGTTTTTGATGGAAATCTTAATTAGATGCTATAATTAGTTTGGAAGATTTCATAAAGTCTGAGTTAGACCTACTGTGCCCAAAATGTCTCAACACTCACTAAACAGCATGGACTAAAATTGCTTAAATCTTTCCATCACTGTAACTGAAAACTCCTTCAGAGGCATCTCCGAAAAATGATCTTGGTAGTCCCCATCTTTGAAGCCCAGAAATGATCTCCTCTAAAAATGCAATATAAAATACTGCATATAATGTTTTGTGATTTGATTTTTACTGACATGTTTGTAAATAATTTAATTTTATGGTTCAATATATTGGATTGGATTCTCACAGTTGCACCAGTGTAAAGCCAGAGCGAGATCCACATCAGGTTCCATGAGCTTAACTTCCTAAGCAGGAAACCATTTCTTGTCTGAGGCAAATTGCTCAGCTAGCCGCTGCGGGGTACGCTTCTCCTGTGACAGATGTGCCTCAATGGGAGAATGGGCACCATATTTTATTTAGTAATCCTTACAGGCTCTATGTTCCCTTTGCTCCTCTCTGCATCATGCAGCCAGAGGGGAGGAAAAATGGACAGAAGGCTCAAAACCTCTGATGGGGGAGCAGACCTAACGCAGCATGTTCCAGTTCCCACCCCCGTGCTGGGGCATACCCTTCAGTACAAATGCTGTGGAGCTGATATTTGTATGAGAATTGTGTGCTCTGTAGGAGTCAGTAAAAAGCATGTGCCCGTGCATACCCATCACATTTTCAAGTAGAAATCACCTCAGGAAAAAGGGCAGCATTGCTCTTAAATATGTCAGGCAATTTTTTTTCCGTCCATGCAGTTTTCAAAGCACCTTTCCTCCCCTCCTCCACACGTTTTTCTATAGGAAGGGAGAATGTAGCTTGACTCTCTTTATGGATGCATTTTTTTTTTCCTGAATAGCCATCACTCTTCAGACAAAAATAGCAGCACTGATGTTAACAAAAATTAACTCTGAAGGCAGTCCCATGCCTGTAAAATGGGGTAATAACACTGCCTACCTCACAGAGGTGGCATTAGGACAAATATTTTTGAGGCCCGCAGATGTTTGTGATCAGCACTATAGGAAAAACCTATAAACAGGTAAACTGCTCATATTTTAGACACACTGGATCAAACATTTTTCAACATGTTCAAGGCCAGTGTCCTACATGACACACTTTATTATTATTATTTTATTTATTATTTTTATTACAGTGGCTCCATTGTGCTGAGCAGTGTGTAAACACACAGTGAGATACAGTCTCTGCTCCTACCTAAAAAGACAGGACAAATGATGGGAGGAGAAAAAGGGGGCAGAAAAGTGAAGTAACTTGTCCAAGGTCACACAGCAGGTCAGTGGCAAATCCAGGTAGAGAACCTAGGACTAACCTAGCCCTAACCCTAACCCCCAGACCATGCTCCACCCCCCCCCCTTTAGGCCTCTTCAACTCTTAGATTAGGAGATTTTGCTCCCCCCACAAGCCCTCATTCCTACAGCTCAGTTCTGTATCATGCTGGAGATTCCACTGAGCCCCCTTCTCCCCCACAGAGAAATATATGCTCAAATAGCGTCAAGTCAATGGTTGGAAAAGAGAATTCCTATATTACAATACAAACAATGGGTGTAAAGATGAACTGTATAATGTTCATTTCCATTGCAAAGGGGATGATTCAGCAGGTTGGTGATGGAATCTGGGAAATTTTACCTCTAGTGATTTTCAATATTACATCCCTGGTAAGTTGTGAGCTAAACTTGTTCCTATAAGATGTTGGGTGCGCTACATGGAATGAGCTGGTAGGAATGCACCACAACTAGCACTCCCACTGAAGAAGCCAACTGCATGGGCCATGGAAACAGAACTACCTGGAAGGGGGTAGAAAAGCATTGTGGTGTTTTGGCAGGGCAGTGTGAGGAAACTTGTACAGCAGAAGTGAGAGTTAGAGGCATAAATGGTGGGCTTTATTCTACAGAGATATCAAACTGGAATCTCTCGTGAGCAATATATTCACTTAAACCTACTGAAGCTTTTGAAATGACTAGTGATTTTTGGGTCCCCGACCTGAGGCAGCTTGCTGGGCCTTACTTTTAGGGGGTGGATGCTCAGCAGTTACTGTACGGGTATGTCTACGATGCAGTTGGGAGGTATAATTGCAGCATGCTTAGACACCCCTACTGCTGTAGCTACACTGCTGCTGCTACTCAAGCTAGTTCTGATCTAGCTAGGTCAAAGCTAGCTGAAGTATGTTTATGCAGGCTTCAATCGCACTGCCTGATCAGGTTTTTTTTTCGAGGCACCTGAAGATGGGGATCCAACAATTGAGGTCACTTTTGACAATCCAGTCTGGACTGTCATGTCAACGCTGCAGATAGGAGGTGGGATTCCCAGTGCAGGTAGACAATCTCACACTAGCTCTCATCAGGGCCAGTACAAGGAAGTTTTGCGCCCTAGGCGAAACTTCCACCTTGCGCCCCAGCCCTGCGGCAGCTCCCCGCCCCCCCCCTCCCCCGGGGCCCCCCCCCCCCCCGCAACCTCCCCGGGGAGCCGTGCGGCAGCTCCCCACCCCAGCTCACCTCTGCTCCCCCTCCTCCCCAAGCACACCTCCCCACTCTAATTCTCCTCCCCTCCCAGGCTTGTGGCGCCAAACAGCTGATTGGCGCCGCAAGCCTTGGAGGTGGGAGAAGTGGAGCAGCGACGGTGAGCTCGGGTGGGGAGCCCTGCGGCAGCTCCCCCCCTGCCCTGAGGCACCCCCGCGGCAGCTCCCCCCCCACCCCCGGCCTGGGGAGCCATGCGGCACCTCCTCACCCCAGCTCACCTCTGCTCCACCTTCTCCTTGAGCACGCCACCCCCACTCTAATTCTCCTTCCAGGCTTGCGGTGCCAAACAGCTGATTGGCGCTGCAAATCTGGGAGGCAGGAGAAGTGGAGCGGCAACCA
Organism: Terrapene triunguis; assembly: GCF_002925995.2. Lineage (NCBI taxonomy): Eukaryota > Metazoa > Chordata > Testudines > Emydidae > Terrapene > Terrapene triunguis. The sequence goes on from NW_020664530.1 coordinate 8,350,664, forward strand.
CACGCTCAGGGAGGAACGCTGTTTTTAATTAAAAAAAGAAAAAAAAGATTGGTGCACCACTTTTTGGCGCCCCCAAATCTTGTCGCCCATGGCAACCGCCTAGTTTGCCTTAATGGTAGCACCAGCCCTGGCTCTCATTGAGCTGACATGCTAGAAGCAGCAGTGTGGATGTTGAAGCACTGGTAGTAGCTCAGGCTAGCCATATGGGCTTTGACCTATATACTTTCTCTTCATTTATTTCTGGTTTTGTTCTAACTCTTTCGTGCGGGGGAGTGTGGGGGGGTGTTTGTTTGTTGTCCTTGTAAAAGGAAATCATACCTCTCCAAACTACTAGAATTCTTTGCGGGTGTTAACAAACATGTGGACAAGGGTTATCCAGTGGATATAGTGTAATTAGACTTTCTGCAAGCCTTTGACAAGGTCCCTCACCAAAGCTCTTAAGCAAAATAAGCAGTCCTGGAATGAGAGGGAAGGTCCTCTCATGGATCAGTAACTGGTTAAAAGACCAGAAACAAACGGTGGTAAAAACAGTAGTCAGTTTTCACAATGTAATGAGGTGAACACCGGAGTCCCCCAAACTTTTATATTGGGACCTATGCTGTTCAACATATTCATAAGTGATCTGGAAAAGAGTATGAACAGTGAGGTGGCAAAATTTGCAGAAGATACAAAATTATGCAGCCATCTTTGGACTTAGTTATCTTGAGTAGAGTTACAAAAGGATCTCACTAACCTGGGTGACGGGGCAGATGAAATTCAATGTTAAGTGCCAAGTAATGCACACGTGGTGGGGGGGAGGGGAATAATCCCAACTCGTGTGTGTGTGTATGTAATATAAAAACAATGGGGTGTAAATTAGCTGATACAACTCCAGAAAGATTTTTGGAGTCATTATGGTTAGTTCTCTGAAAATGCCCACTCAATGTGCATCAGCAGTCAAAAAAGCTGACAGAATATTAGGAAAGGGATAGATAATAAGACAGTAGATATCACAATTCCACTATACAAATTCATAGTATGCCCACACCTTAAATGCTGCATGCAGTTCTGGTCACGACATCTCAAAACAGATGTATTAGAATTGGAAGAAGTACATAGAAGAGCGACAACAATTATTAGGGGGCATGGAACAGCTTCTATACAAGGAGAGAGTAAAAAGACTGGGGTTGTTCATCTTAGAAAAAAGACAACTAAGGCGGGATCCGATAGAGGTTTATAAAAAGTGAATAGGGAAGTGTTATTTACCCCTTCACCTACCAGGAGAACTAGGCGTCCCCCAATGAAATTAATAGGCAGCAGGTTTAAAACAAACAAAAAGAAGTACCTGACACAAGGTGCAGACATTTGTTGCAGGGATGCTGTGAAGGCCAAATGTATAATTGGGTTAAAAAAAGAATTAGGTAAGTTCATGGAGGATAGGTACATCTATGGCTATTGGCCCAGATTGTCGGAGTGTCCCTGAACCTCCAACTGCCAGAAGCTGGGACTGGGCAACAGGGAATGGATGATTCAAAATTGCCCTGTTCTGTTCATTCCTTCTACAGCACATGGCATTGGTCACTGTTGGAAGAGAGGGTAAGGGGCTAGATGGACAATTGGTCTGACCCAGTATGACTGTTCTTAGGAGTTTATCTCCATCCACTGTAGCTGATAACTTCCTAGCATGCATCAGACTTGAAAATGATTAGAATGTTTGTAAGTGAGACAAGATGTAGCCTTCATATTATCACCAAAAATGAGGTGCTGTCTGTGTTTGCTTTTTCCATTTCCTGCATTTGGTATGCACTCATTTGCAAATAATACATTAGCAAATGCTTCTGATGGCAAAAATAATAGATACAGTACTTTCACCCTGTCATAAACAAGTTGCTTATAGCAAAACTAGACCTGCTGGTATTATTTCTGGCCTAGGTTTTCTTAAGGGCCCCATTCTCTGAATCAGTGGGACTACTATGTGAATGAGACTGCATGATTGCCTGCAAGATCTGGCAATGAATCACTCGGAGGCTGAAGTAGTATGTACAGTAATTCCTCACTTAAAGTTGTCCCGGTTAACATTGTTTCATTGTTACGTTACTGATCAATTAGGGAACATGCTCCCTTCTAACGTCGTTTGGCAGCCACCTGCTTTGTCCACTGCTTGCAGGAAGAGCAGCCCGTTGCAGCTAGCTGGTGAGGACTTGGAACCAGGGTGGACCGTCAGCCCCCCTATCAGCTCCCCGCTCCCCTAAGTTCCCTGTGCAGCAGCTGCCCAGCAGGCTAGCAATTGCAGCTGTCCCTCCCCACACTGCCATGTGCTGCTCCTGCCCTCTGCCTTGGAGCTGCTCCCCAAGACTCCTGCTTGCGGGGGGGGGGGAAGGGGGGGGCTAATGTCAGGGTGTCCCCCTGCTCCTGCACCCCGCTTACCCAATCTTCCATAGAGCAGGAGACACACACGACAGGGTTCAGGAGAGAGGGAGATTGCTGGCAGCAGCAGCTGTGGTCTCAGCAAGCTGATCTAATTAACAAGGCAGGGTACTTAAAGGGGAAATGCGCATCTCTCTCTCTCACACGCGCGCGCACACACAGTGTGTGTCTCTGTCTGCAATGCTCTCTCCCTTCCCTCCATTCCTGCTGCCTTGTAGACTGTGAGAGTTAACCCTTGAGGGCTCAGCCAATTGCTAGTTCATCATTTAGCAGTAAGGCATTCCCTGGCAAATATCCCACCTTCTGACTCCTCCACCTCAACCAAGCTTCACAATCATCATCACTGTGTACCAGTATTAAATTGTTTGTTTAAAACTTACACACACTCTGTGTGTGTGTGTGTGTGTGTGTGTGTGTGTGTGTGTGTGTGTGTGTGTGTCTAAAATTTTTAGAGAGGGAGAGGAAAAACAAACCACAAATTCCCTGGAACCTAACCCCCTCATTTACATTAATTCTTATGGGGAAATTGGATTAACTTAACATCGTTTCGCTTAAAGTTGCATTTTTCAGGAACATAACTACAACGTTAAGTGAGGAGTTACCGTACATGTAATAAAAATGAATCATTTGTAACCTTAAACTTTTAAATATTTTCCTAATGAAAAGACTGAAGCAACTTACAGCATATTCCATATCTATTATTTATTATACACCTCTACCCCGATATAACGCGACCCGATATAACATGAATTCGGATATAATGCGGTAAAGCAGCGCTCTGGGGGGCGGGGGAGGGGCGCACTCCTGCGGATCAAAGCAAGTTCGATATAATGCGGTTTCACCTATAATGCAATAAGACTTTTTGGCTCCCGAGGACAGCGTTATATAGGGGTAGAGGTGTAGTAGCTCAAGAACAAGATGAATAATTTAGGGGTTTTTTTTTACATTGTAAGATTTACTTAAATCTTAACTGATATTGACTTCTATTGTATTTATAACTCAAAAGGTTTTACTTGGTGTTTTCTAATGGATTAACAACAAGGAGTCTGGTGGCACCTTAAAGACTAACAGATTTATTTGGGCATAAGCTTTCGTGAGTAAAAACCTCACTTCTTCGGATGCATAGAGTGAAAGTTACAGATGCAGGCATTATATACTGACACATGGAGAGCAGGGAGTTACTTCGCAAGTGGAGAACCAGTGTTGACAGGGCCAATTCAATCAGGGTGGATGTAGTCCACTCCCAATAATAGATGAGGCCATGTCAATTCCAGGAGAGGAAAAGCTGCTTCTGTAATGAGCCAGCCACTCCCAGTCCCTATTCAAGCCCAGATTAATGGTGTTAAATTTGCAAATGAATTTTAGTTCTGCTGTTTCTCTTTGAAGTCTGTTTCTGAAGTTTTTTTGTTCAATGATAGTGACTTTTAAATCTGTAATAGAATGACCAGGGAGATTGAAGTGTTCACTTATTGGCTTTTGTATGTTACCATTCCTGATGTCCGATTTGTATCCATTTATTCTTTTGCGGAGGGACTGTCCGGTTTGGCCAATGTACATGGCAGAGGGGCATTGCTGGCACATGATGGCATATATAACATTAGTAGATGTGCAGGTGAATGAGCCCTTGATGGTGGATTGTAATCCAGTAGAAAATGTCCCTTGCAATACTATATTCTGAAGTGGTTTGGTTTTTTTTGTTTTGTTTTTTTTAAATAAGAACATTAACCGTATGTATTAAGTTAACTTGGGGACAACTGCAGTCAGTGTGAGATGAGGGGCTTTATCAATTTGCAGGAGTGAGCTTGGATTTAGGTACAAAATAAATAATCTTTTCAAATTCTCATACTTGTTGCTGTAGGCTATTAAAAATAGACTGAGCATTGGACCGAGGAGGCTTTGTTCTGCTAAAGCTTAACATCAGAAAGTTCAGGCAGAAAGGCTACTCTTCTGCTTGGGAGTATTCTGCTTTCTGAACCAAGACTGAATCTCTAGCAGCTGCACACTGCTCTCAAAGCACATGAGGAAAAGAGGTCTCTCTTAATCCGTGGTACAATGTCTTGGCTGAGAGAGTTATTGTGTTGCTTGTAATTGCACATTCTCACTCCGCCTTGTTTGAAGTAGTTTTTGTAAAGAAATATAACAATATCCAAAACATCCTTTGCAGGTCAAAAGTTGTTGCTGTTATTTTAGACAGGAATGTCTTAAGAGGTGCAAGAATCAGCATGTTTCTAATGTTTATATTAATGTAAAGACATTCTTCTCTGGGAACTCAAAGCCAACCCCGTTACTATCATTTCTGTTCTAAGTACAGCACAGTGTGAGTGATCAGTTTTGGGTAGCACTGACAACAATTTGAAAGAGGACTGACTATCTGGGTCAAATCAAAATTCCTTTTGACTTCAGAAGGACAGGATTAGGGTCTTAATGCCCAATAGACTTCTGGGTAAACAGTACTTGCTGAGAAGCAAAATTCATCTGCTATCGGACAACCATGAGAGAAATTGGATGGATACTTGGTTCTTTTTATTACTGTAAAATATGCATGTTTTTTTACTGTAAACAAGCCTATTTTTATCATGTTTTCCTTGTAAATTACAATGTAGTGTTGCCAATTGTTTGTTTGTTTGTTTTTTTTTTTGTTTGTTTTTTGTTTTTGTGAATTTTACACTCCGGTATTTTTCTTAAAGCCTCTTTTTTCCTGGTATCATAACTGCATGAGAATCTCCGCTTTCTTGGTAAAATATGTGAGTTGTAAACCATGTGGTTGTATGTCTTGAAAATGGGAACCCTAATGGCTCAAAAATCAGACGTCACAAAAGTCCCAAGACTATTTATGTTTTAAAATCTCATGACTTCTAAGCCAATCCCACTATATTTGGCAGATGGGACTCGTGATTTTTGAACACTTGGGGTTGACAATACTGAAAATGTAATCCCAGTTACACAGTACAGTGTAATCTATGGCCAGGTTCACTGATTTGAAGATTTTGATGTAATGTTTACACCCTTGGACTCAACCCTCATCCCAGAAATGACACTTATCTCAGGATGTGCTGGATTCTCCATCACTTGAAGCTTTTAAATCAAGACTGGATATCTTTTTAAAAGATCTTCTATAGCTCAAACAGAAGTTATGGGCTTGATACAAAAATTATTAGGTGAGGTTCTTTGTCCTGTGTTATGCAGGAGGTCAGGCTAGATGATTATAATGGTCCCTTCTGGCCTGAAAATTTGATGATGAAATATGGAGGGAAAATTTTTACATGTCTTGCCACTAGAATATCAACATTTACCAACAGTTAACGAACAATGACATTAGCTATTTCCTGATTTTAATTTTAGGTAGAAACTGTGGTAGCACAAACACAGTGGTGCACTAACTGTTGGCAAATACACTGGGACTATAATTAAAGAGTCAGTATTGTTTTGATCTGACTGCATTAGACCTGTTTGGCATCCTGAGTTTATCCAGCAAATAAAGAGTTACATAAATTGTGGGTTGTAGCACTTTTGGAGCAGCATGTGCTTGCTGTCTTTTACTTTGACCCAGACACTTCCACCCAATAAGAGAGAGTTTTTAACACTCCTGTAGCTTTACATCTGGTGTTCTCGGCAGACATTTAGAGTAGTTTCTAATTTACATACAGATGAAATTGGTAACAGAGGCCCCAATCTGAGTTTGGCATTGACTTCAGGTGGTTTGTGTCTCAGGGCCCAATCTGATCAAGTGTCTGCAGCTTACAAAATAGGATCATCCTTAAGCCTCATTGTGCAACCACTCCCCGCATTGGTGAGTTATGTTAGCAGTCCCATTGATGACGCACATGCTCACCAGTGTGAGCAAGAGGAGCATAGTCAGGTCTATGGAGGTCTTGTTATGAAATAGGCCAAAATAGGCATCTTTTCTCCTCTTCAATCACAGATGACATCCTGGCTACCTTTCTAATTATAAAGGGAAGATTATAATGACAGGTAGATTGAGTTCACAAAATAAAGAATAGCACTACAGGGCTTGATGTTTGAAACAGAAAAGCTAAAGTTCTTCTTTTGCTGTTCTCATTGTCAACAAGATTACATTGGAATACAGAATATGAGTTGATGGAATCGGGGGGTGGGTTAATCTATGCATTTTATTCAATTTCATGTTCATGAAGAATGCCAAGTTGATAAACCTGGAGTTCACAAACCTCTGTTCATTAAAGGACAAATTTTGCAAAGTTCTGAATAGCTCCAAGAAGTGCCTAACACCTTCAACTCCCTTCTTCTCCTCTGGGAGTTGAGGTCATTCACGATCTGCAGTCATTGCTGAGCACCTTGCAGACTCAAGCACTTACAGAAAAGGTAGAACAAGCTTCCCGCCCCACCACCGTCACCACCACCTACTGCTCAACCAATATGCCTTATATTGGTTTTACAAGAGTGTAACCCTCAGCCCTCATTAGGATAGACCACTCTGGGGTGGGTGACTGTAGCAGGGTGGCTACCCCGCTCCTGCCTGAGGGGTTTAAAACAGCCCTGGCAGAGGCCTGGGGCAAAGGGAAAAGCTACACAGCTGGGCCACGCCCCAATCAGGTCCCAGCTGGCCTGCATAAGAAGGTTGGGAGCCAAGAGGTCAGCAGTCTCTCTCTGCCTTCAGAGAGAGAAGGGCCTGGCTGCAGGAAGCTAGACAGGGTACCTGTAGTGGAGCAGGGTTGGGGAAAGGCTGGAGAGCCCCAGGCCGCAGCCTAGCAGAAGGCCAAGGGGTACTGGGGGTTGCAGAGGACAGCCCAGGGCTAGGCCAAGGCAGCAGGTCCAAACCCCCCTTGCCAGTGATGAGTGGCCTATACTGCAGTCTGCCCTGGGGAGCGGGGGCTAGTTGGTGACTGGCAGTGGCCTAGTGCTGAGGCAAGGTGGGGATAGTGCGTGGGGGTTCCCCTGGGAGGGGAGACCTAGCGTGTGGGTACTGCTAGGGGGCAGCACCCAGAGCAAAGGGGCACCGGGGTCCTGGGAGAGACACTGGGGCCAGAGCAGAGGACAAGGCGGATCACCGGCCTGCAGAAGGCGCTCCAGAGGCTGGTGAGCTAATTCCCTGGATGACCAGCAGGAGGTGCCGCAGGGGTGAGTCCGCTCATGTTACAGTGACTAAGCCAGTTTCTGTGTCCATTCTAGCCATAGTTTCTCTTCTGAGAGAGCCAACAAGACTGCCCTCATGGTCTAGACCTTGACCATCCAATATGAATTGTTACAGGAATTATAGTAAGTTTCATGTTGTCAATATATTGTGTGCCCACTGCTAATTTAGGGAAACAGAGAACTCTTCATGGAGAGAATGAACACACAATTTTTCCGAAAGGAAACTGAGCATGCCCAGAGAAAATGAACCTGGCCTCTGCCCTCAAGGGAGAAACAAATAACAAAAGTCACTGGTGTGATGCTTGACCAAAGGTTCTGTGGGGCCTGCTACAGCTGGCTGTAACCATGCTGAGCACAAGGAGCGCCTACACAACAAGAGAAGGGCAAGGCCTTCTATCAAAGGGCAGGTAATGACAGCTGTGATTTGACCACCTTGTAAACCCAGAACTGATTGTGCCACCCAACTCCTTTCACAAAGACAACCAAAACGACTTTCAGTTGCTACTTATGAGTCAATTGGAGCTGATGACTTAGAGGTGAAAAGCTCTAGGTTTGTTTACATTCTGTCAGCATGCGACAAGCCAGAGTGTAACTCTACAAGTGCTCTAGGCTGCTGTGTGCTAACTGGCTGCATGGGCCTTGCTACCATTCACTAAATGTTCTATGGTGTACTCCTGTTTCATATAGCTATATGTCAAAGCATGCTACAGAACTTTTTAGTGCGCAGTAGCAGAATCCACAGGGCCAGTCAGTGCATGGCAATTTAGAGCACTGCACATCGACACCCTAGTTTGCCATGCACTAAGTCTTCATGTGGACAAGCCCTCTATATCCCATTGTCAATTCTTTGGGTTATCTAGCGTTCTAGAGAGAGTTTTAGAGGGGCCAGCACTACTCCAGATGGGATGGTGCTGGCAACAGAAAGTACGTAGACAGCACAGCTGTGGGATCCACCAGATCCAGCACATTCTTCCCAACTACCTGCAATGGCAGGATCCCTTGAGGCCCAGCCATAGTTCTCCTGGCAGAAAACACCATGGAAATGTGGTGCTGTCCGCCCTCTGTTGCAATGTAATTCTCACCCTCTCTCTGCCTCAGATACATACATCACCCGGCCTTAGCTTCATTGAATCTAGCTCAGAATATTTTAATCAGATGAGGAGAAACAAAGTAGTGCCTTTTTTTTTTTTTTTTTAATCATTCTATACAAGATAATTTCATCTACTTGATTGGGAACTTAAAATGCAGAAAGGGATTTTTTTTTATTGTTTGTTTTTTATTTATATATATATAAAGAGCTCCTCCAGTTCCTAACCAGACTGCCTTCATAGCAAGGACCTTAGGGAAAGTCTACACTGCCAAAAAAAACTAAACAAAACCCTGAAGAGCAAGTCTCAGAGCCTGGGTCAACTGTGTAGAAAGTCATTGGATTTTCAGGAAGATTTACTGAATCTGCCCTGCCCTGATATTGTTTATCTCTCTATTCTGCAAATGTTAAACCTATTTGGCTTGATTTATTCCATCTTAGTATCTTAATGCAATACTGGCACATGCTTCTTAATATTGTATTATAGCCACCATAAAATCCTGGATGACTTCTCTCTCTCATATATTTTATTGAACATTTCTACTGGAGCTTATCATAGTAGATAGGAACAGATGTAATAAAATTCTGTGTAGCTTCCAAATCATGGATGTGTGCAGAAGGCTGCACAGATATTTAAGAATTTTTTTCCCAAGGCTTACTGAAAGTGGAAGAAATGATTTAAATCTGGTCTAAGATTCATATTCAAAGGCAAATTGGTCAAATTAAATACAACATTAAATATAAAATTATGTAGCATTCTTGATCTATGAATCTTACCTTCCTTTGTAAAGAACTTTAAGTCTAATTATCTCCACTTTACATATGGGAAAACTAAGGCACAGAGAGGCCTATTGACTTGCTCAGAATCACACAAAACCAAGAATAGAATCTAGATCTCCTGACTCCCAGTCTAATAGCTCACTCACTGGACAAAGCTTCCTGCCCTTTATGTACCTTGTACATAAAATCTAATGTACTAAATGGAACCCTTCTAGAAAAGTAACATCCTTGTAGATGATTATCCTCACTCTAGATTTACTAGAGTGCAACTCCATTTACTTCAAGAGGATTACTCATGCTGTACATGGGTTTGAAAGGAGAAACAAACCCGTAGATTTCTCATTGACACACCCTGATAGTTTCTGCAACATATCACATAATTTTGTCCTGTTTACCATTTAAAGAATATGGGCCTGATTCTCAATGTAAAGGGGAAATGGTGTAAATGAAAATCAGGCCCTAATCTATCTTCCAGCAGTATGTCTACATGTGCCATCCTGAATTTGTATGTAGGCCCTGGTTTTGAGGAATTGGGGTGAGGAGCACAGCAGTGGAAAGATCATTATCTTCCCTAGATATCTCTTAAAAATATACTAAGATGTGCAGACAGTATCTGAAAGGACAACAGGAGTCAATCACCATGTTTTGGTTTTGCTTATGGTTTATAGCAGTTTTCTGGATGTTGTCAGTGATTAGTGCTTTTAAAGGCTTCATTTAATGTTATAGCTCTACATGTCTCCCTTTTTTTTTTTCAAACCACCTCCCAGTTAATAATTCCAGGTAGAGACAGAGAATAAATTGCTTATTTTTATAAATTAAATATACAATGAAAATGTCCCAGTTTGATCCTTCCTGGTAAGTCTTGTGACAGATTAGCTGAAGGTGGACAGCTGTGTGAAATGAGGCCTTGTGTGCCATCTGCCTTATGACAGGTGTTAGCAAGCATATTATAATCTGAGGCGAGAGGCATTATACATATTTTCTGTGATGCTTTCATCGTTAAGCCCACAGTGTCTTGGCTCCTACATACAATAAACTTTGTCATAACTATGGATGGACCAAAACCTCAAATGTGAACAACTTGTGAAGAGAGAATTCTGTTGCTGAATCCAAACTCAGCTTTCAGGGGTTAGTCCCTGGTCCAATCCAAAACTAGAAAGAGATTATTTGCTGTTTAAAATTGGGATGCAGGTGTATGCTATGCCTGAGGTCAGTCTGTCAACTCCAAAGACTCTTAGAGGTTTTATCCCTCACAGAATGTGACTGAACTTGGTTTTCCTGTGTGTGTGTGTATCATGATATCATAACTGAATCTAAAGAGACTGCCCAAGGAATCCAGAAAATGGAGAACTTGTAAACTAATAATAATTCCTGAGAAGAAAAGGAGGATTTTTCTACACGAGTATTGGTCTCCCTAATTTTTTCTAGCTGTTTGACTGAGAGAAAGGAGTAGGTGAACTGGAATTAGCACGATTTCATTTATGTTATTAATCATTTGTATTGTGGTGGTGTATACAGGTAAAAACTGATGATGATGTCATGTTATCACCCAGAAGCCCCATTCATGGACCAGGACTCTCTTCTGTGTTTGTACAGCACCTAGCACAATAAATAGACAGTCCCTGCTCCAAAGGGCTGAGGCCCAGATCCTTAGGGGTAGTTAGGCTCCTAACTCCAACTGAACTCAATGGAAGTTAGAAATCTAAATACATTTTGAGGATCTGGGCCATGCAAACCAAGTAACTGGGTTCAGAGCCTTTAGTGGGGCAGATAACCCCTTCTTGGCTGATGGAGGGGGGTGGGTTAAAGAGCTCCAGTGGCTAAAATCAGCTCCAACCTACTGCAACTGTGTGGCTTGTCAGGCCTAGAGGAGGGCCTTTGAAAGGGAGGAACTTGGTCCAGTTGGGGTGGTGTTCTGAAACCAGCTGAGCATGGCATTTGGTTATTTGCTGAGGAACAGCTTCAGAGTACCATCAACCTGAGCCATCTGAGTCATGAAGATAGTCTGGTTTGTTTCTTTTCTGGAAATCCCCAGGGATAACCTCTTGGCCTTTAGCCATCCAGGAGGGTGGGAGCTGAGATTTCCTGCAGATCCTGAAAGACTGCTTCCCCTCCTTTGCATAAGAGAGGGGGGCTGGCCCTTGGAATGATCTTCCTTTTTTAAATACCTCACTCTAAGGAGGTGGACTTGCTAAGAGGTACTGCCCAAGGGCTATGTCCCAGTACCAGACCACAGGCTTACTGTCACCCAGAGAAAGGTTTGAGGTTCCTGTTGTCACCCCAAGGGGTGACTTTGAGACATAAGCTTTGACAAGGCCTAGTTGTGCTAGAAGCTGTATGCTGGCATATCTACTTAATAAGCTGTTGCTGAGAATATTGTCCCCATTTTACAAATGGTGAACTGAGACCGAGCTTTAGTAACTTACCAAGATCACTCCAAGTCATCTGAATCTAGTCCAGTGCCTTAACAAGATCATTCTTCCTTCACTATGAATCTTCAAGTACCTTTCCTTCTGCAACACAGAAGAACTTTGATGCCCTTGAAAATGTCTGATTGGCACAAGGGAAAGAGCAACCTCAAGTTTGTCAGCAGTTGTTTCCACATTGGAATGTTAAAAAGCAGGGTGATGTGATACTACGCTAATGCTTTCTCGTGAAGAAATTGGTCTGAAGCATAACAGTAAATTAGTTTACACTTTTCAAGGTGGGGAATGAACCAGGTCTGAAATGAATCTGCTGTTGAATACCAGGAAAGCTTACATTTCCTTTCATATACATTTTTAACACACATGCACAAATAAAATGCTCCAAACTGTTCTTTTCTGTGGGAGCTTCCATTAATTTCCATAGCTGAATTTGTTGGGGAAACTTTTTTTTATAAGACATTTAATCAGGCACTTTCACTTATTTTTTTTAATGTAATTAAACTTAAATCATATAAGCAATTATATTTGAATCACATTACTATTTAAATATATCATCTTGGTCATAGAGTTGCAGTGCATTTACAGGAAATGAGTATAACAAAGATGAAAACAGTACTATATTGATATATAAATATGTAGCACCGTGATGATGATATTCATTTCTTCCCAGGATATGGTAACCAAGTACAGCTGGTGTGGTTTTCCATATCGGTGCTCATTTTTTGAGTGAGGATAGGTATGCAGAGGAAAAATGTTCTGAAATAGTTGAAATGCCTGCACAACCCTGATAAAGGAACAGAAATATCAAGAATAGTCTCCTCTTGTTCACACCACAGGAAATACTAACTTGCTGTGAAATAATGCAACATACATTTCACTAGGAACACTAAATGTGCAAATTATAAAACAAAAATTGTTCTCAAAGGCAAATGCTTATGACAGCTAGAGCAATGACCATATAGACAAGTTGAGAATGTAGAAAGTGGGGTCCCATTATGTATGTTACGATATCCTTTCCTAAAGAATTTCTTCTTATGGGTAATTAGGAGAATTGTAAGACTACTGTGTATAGAAGATGAGATGCAGAGAGAACAATGATTAATGTGTAGAGTATAATAGGAAACCTAGTGCGTTAATGTAAGCTTAGATTAAAGGTCAGACAGTTGTGTATTGTGTGGAAGAAACCTGTTTAATTTAGGCATCTACTCTCAATGTACTATTCCTTAGGGTGGAGGTAGGGGATGACTGTATTTTGTTTCTCATACAACACCAAAAGCATTGTTGGTGTTCAACAAATATATAATAATTCTAGAGCCATCATACGTTCTTCGAATAATATTGAGTTTAAGTCACTGGGCCTGTTCTCACACTTTCTATTCTGATGAAACTTGAGGACATACAGGATTGCGTCCAGCGCATGTGTGAAAGAGCCAGCAATCATAGTTGCCTTTTGAAAGAGTTATTAAAACTACTTTTCGTCTTCTGTCTTAATGTTAATTGTTTGCAAGACTACTTTCCTTCTCACGTTGTTGCAGCTGAAAATCTTCCCTGATTTAGCCCTTCTGTTTTATAAATGGCTGAAAATGTTGGGATAAAATAGTGTTTCCACCCACCTACCCACCCATATGTGCCAATCAATCATTGCCCACATTTAGAACTGAACCTGTTTAATAATGAGTTTATTGAATGTTCTCACACACGCTAGCATAGTGGGTGTTTCATATAGGATTGATAGTCCCAGATGGTGAGAGAGCCTCTTCATTTGCGATTTCTAATCCAACTCTGCAGACTCAAGAGCTCAGAATAGGTAGGATAACTAATCAAACTTTAGATACCTTTCTGAACTTCAAGTTCTTGTATATATTCGCATTCTGACTGGCTTTGCATGCTGAAGTGTGAATGCCCCAACAGTCTACAATAACTTTTAAAAAAAAAATTAAGATCTTGATATTTGATTAGTAAGTTTATGAAGCATCCCAAAATGGAGGGCAACCATTCTGTGTCTTATTTTATTTATTTGTACTACCATAGCACTTAGGAGCCCAGTCATGGACCAGGACCCCATTGTGCTAGGTATGGTGCAAACACAGAATAAAAAGACAGTTCCTGCCCCCAAAAGCTTATAATCTAAGTAATGGTAGAATTCGTCCACTACACCGTGCAGTGTAAGAAAAATAACACTTTGCATTCTCAAATTCTATTTAAATACATATTTGTTGATTTCATTCACCCTCTTTTTTTTTTTTTTTTTTTTTTTTTTTTTAAACCTGCATTCCATTGAATTCATTGCAAATTAACCTATACAATCATAGAAATGTAGTGCTGGAGGTGTCCTTGAGAAGTTATCAAATCCAATCCCCTGCACTGGGGCAGGACCAAGTAAACCTAGACCATCCCTGACAGGTGTTTGTTCAACCTTTTCTTAAAAACCTCCAATGAGTGGGATCCCACAATTTCCATCGGAAGTGTATTCCAGAGCTTAACTATCCTTCAAGTTAGAAAGTGTATATATGGCACCCTCTTTGTCTATTTGTTTGTGCATAAATCATGGCAGTCTGCCACATGAATCAGGCAGGCCTGAACATTTCCATGCCATGGTGCAAAGAATGAAGAGAGGAAATCTGGCTTTTATTATTCAGGGAAGCACACTGAATCTGTGGGACACATGATGTAAATAAATCACCAGATTTCCATTGTTTCAGCTTGTTTGACTACAGATCTTATATATCGGTGTGTGGGGCTGGAGGGAGCTTCCATCGTTAGTATCCCATTTTCTCAAACACAATCTGGAACCCATCATTTGAAGCAGACAGGTTGAAGAGCTCTTTAATTACCCCATGAACATTTGTGGTCCGTTACTTGCCCTGTACTGATTATCACTCCTCTACAGAAAAGAGATAATTTCTCTTCTAATAAAAGCACAACCAGTGCAGGTGGTGGTTGCTAAATATACTAACTCCAGACAGAAAGACTGAAGATAAATGAACTCTTTGGAAGCCTTATGAATTCTATATAGCGAGACTTCTCTAGACTTAATCTCTTTTCTCAGAGAAGTACAGTGTTGTTGTTTGATAATGTGACCATCTGACATTAATTATTATTAGCAGCCAGAAAAAGAAATCTATACATAAAGAGCTACTTATAGGAGGGCAGTGCTATCAAAAGTGTACTAATTCAGGGCTGCCCTTAGGGTTGGCAGACAGCACTTAACATCTTCAAAGAAGTAGATCAGAAGGAGAGTGGAGAAGAAAGATAACTGTGACTGAAACTGTCATGTATTTTCAGCAGCACACTGATAACATTATTTAGATGACCCTGGGTTGCCAGAAGTCTCATGTTTTAAGAAACGTGGATTACAGCTACAGAAGTGAGCTGTTTCCAAGAGTTTTGTGACCCCCTTCCAGCCTCACAAGTTCCCTGCCGTGTGCCCACAGGCTCGCATCTGCCAGAAAGATGATTGTTGTTTCTAAGGATACATTCATCACTGAAAGCTCTAGTCTTGCTGCCTGCCTCTCCTGTAGGGAAAGCAGTCAGCTGAGATCAATGTGAAGGATTGGCAGGCTGTAGTCAGTCTGAGGAAGTCTCCCCTCACGTAAAAGAAGTGGATCAACTGTGTGGCCTCAAGGCAGTCCCAGACAGAACAAGCAGACCGGGGATGGGGGAATCTATTTTCTGCTTTAGGGATTTTTGCCTGGGAAAATATTTTAAAGTATTTTCATGATAACTTTCATATTTGAACAATGGAAAAATACTACTTTGTTTACCAGTGACTATGCCCTGTAGTCAGATGTCATCTAGGAATGTCTCAAATATTCATACTCTTGATGCAGGCAAAAAAAAACATCTTATCACTGTAATATGGCACTATAACAGCAGTGCAATTTTTGTTGGTTTTTTTGGGAGGGTCAACTTCTAAGTTTCTTACTCCCATTGGGTCTAATTCTCCTCTTGATTAATTTGGTATAAATGAATAACTCAGCTAAAGTTGACAGAATTACACTGCTCTAAAAGAGATGTAAATGAGAGGAAAATCAGACCTGTTCACTTCATATGACTATAACTAAGTGGAGTTTGCCAGAATAAAAAGTGATCAAGGAACACAGAATCTGGCCTTTTTCATTTTTTATAGATGCCATAAAGGAATGAAAGTGTGAAACTGGCAAAGAAAAAAACAAGAGTAATTTCTTTTTTTTTTTTTTTTTTTTTTTTTTAACTCTTGATTTGTGTGTGTGTGTGCGTGCCATTCTGTCCAAAAGGAATAGCACCTATACCAATAACTTGAGGAGAAATAAAGTCCTAGATCCTTTTATATTGATGATAATGCAGTTCTTGGCAGCTTTAAGAAGTGTTCTAAGAAAAGTGTAATGCTTCCCCAACACCATGTTGTCTCTTATGAAATAGCTTTTTAGAGATCTCTAAGCAGCCTGCCTTGAGTGCCTGATTCAAAGCCCATAAAGCTTGACAGGAGTCTCTCTATTGACCTCAGTGGGCTTTGGATCAATCCCTAAAGCATCTAAGTGAATCCTTTTTAAGGCATATCAGTGGTCAACAATATTATCATGGCCGGATAAGTATCTTTTCATTTTGTAATTGTTCTGCGTCTCCTAGGATTTAAGCTAGTAGTATTTCTGGGATATAAAATATGTCTTTGCAGGATTAGCTTAGGCACCGGTTTAACTTGACGCACTGTGAATAGTCCTATTGATAATCTTCGCAAACCTTGTCTGTATGGTGCCCTAGATCCACTGCTAATAACATGGTAAGTCTGAGCAGCCTAATTTCCAGCACCACTTAGCATTAAAGTGCAATCCTACTCTGCAAAAGTGGCAACTTACTATTCTAAAGATCTGTTCCTTGTATGTATTCAGAGTCACATTTGCTGAATCTAGTGACGTGTTTTTCCTACATTACACTCCTGTTAGTCCCACAGAACTGAACTAAAAAAAAGCAAAGAAAATGAGCTGAATTTTAGTCCTCCTTTGTGCATATTCTAGAAAACTATTACTAAATTCCAATACAGACGCTCCCCGACTTACGCAAGCATTCCGTTCCGGAACGCCTTGCGTAACTCAAATTTTGCATAAGTCGGAAACACATACCTGACAATTACGCCCCCCCCCCAAACCCCTCCTATTTCTAGCTTGCAGAACTTTTTCCATAAGTGTGGACTTGTGTAAATCGGGTTTGTATAACCTGGGGGGCGTCTGTATGTTACACCTGTGTAAGCCCATTGAACTAACGGGTTCACAGCAATTATTTTAAACTATAAACCACCAAGGCTAGGTGCCTTTCTTCCAATGGCTGGAAGTTGAAGCTAGACAAATTCAGTGTAAATTTTTTTTTAACCGTGAGAGTATTTTAACCAGTGGAACAATTTACCAAAGGTTATGGCAGATTCTCTATCACTAACAATTTTGAAATCAAGATTGAATCTTTTTATTTATTTTTTCCCTAAAGAAATGCTCTAGGAATTATTTTGGGAAAGGTCTATGGTCTGTTTCGCAGAAGGTCAGACTAGAGGATCACAATGGTCCCTTCTGGCCTTGAAATATATGAATCTAACTCCCATTGCACTTTTGAAAATCCTCCTGGGTGCCTATCTAGATCTTCAGCACCCATATATCTTTGAGAATCTGACCGCAAGTCTGAAAAGAAACACATTGGAAATTGCAGTTTTGAGCAATTTCTAATCCAATTTATATATTGACTAGAGGTGGGCAAAATGTTTTTGACCAAAACTTTTTTTTGCATGTGTGGTGATGGTGGTGGGAAAATGCAGATTTGGTGACATTGAAATGTTTTGTGAATTTGTGTCAATTTCACAGAGTTGTTCATTTCAGGAGGGAAAAAAAATCCCCCAAATAACCTAGTTTGTTTTGACATTTTAGAAATGAGAATTTTTAGTTTATTCAAAACAATTTTGAAAGCAATTAAAAGTTCTCCATTCCCAATCAGAAATGAAGATTAGTAGAGTCCAATTGCAGGTATAAGTACATAGATTGATTAAGTCTTATAAACAAAAATAAGGGTTCTCTTTAAAATGTATCCATCTAGTGAAATCTAACTTTAGAATTTTTTAGCAAATACGTGAATCAATAAGTATAACAACTATGTAGTTAATGTACTGGTTTCTAGCAAAAACTATAGATGGTTATGTTTGAAATAAGCACTTGTTTTCATATATCATAACTTTGTGAAAAATTCTTCTTTTGTGGTTTAAACTATGCAAGCTTGATCTCAGCCCAAAAGCAAATATTTGGGTAAAGTCCTTCAATCATTTTTGAGCATTTTGGGGGGGGGGGGGGGGGGAGAATGTAATGTAACTATTAAAAATATTCAGCTGAAATCTTTTAAATATTTTCTTGCTGTATGTTTTTACCTGAAGTCTTAATCACTTTTTTTTAATAGCATTGCAATAAGTTACTATGGATATGATAACCCACAAGCAGAGACTTGACTTCAGGTGGTAAATAAGGACCTGGCACTGATGAAGTCTTCAAAAACGTGTATGTAAACATATCCAGCAATAAAACAAGAGGGTGAGGAGAGAGGAAACAATGAGGAGGCAGAATTGTTTCTATGTAGAAGAGTTTAAAATGTTTTTCCTGAGGCATCATTTGCTCTCAAGGGCAAAAGACTTTTCACCTGCTTAACTTTATGCACATTGGGCATAAATTCATTTGGCCTTTTCCTGCATAAAAATAAACATGTGTAAATCTTTGTGGGATTGGGCCCTACAAAGCCTGAGCTGCAGATTCTAGCCTTGTTCAAGAAGGTGCAACAGCATAATCTCAGTATGGTTCATCCTTGCTAATCAGTCACAGGAATCAGAGCAATTTTAAATAATTGGAAATACAATTTTTTTCCCTGTTCATTTAACAGAGCATTCCTAAATTGGTTTTCCTATCATTTGAATCCAATTTTCTGCACCTCTTATTCAAACACAGCCCATTTCACTGCTTATGTATTACAACTGCATCATTGTAGTAGTAGTAGTATGTATTTATTTATTTTTTTTATACTATCATCATGCCTAGAAGCCCCAATCATGGAACAGGACCCCATTGTGCTAGGCACTGTACACAAACAGGACAAAATAGTCTTTGCCCCAAAGAGTTTACAATTGAAGTATCAGACGAGACAACAGGTGAATGCAAACAGAGGAGGACTGCAAGGAAATAATGACAGTATTGGTCAGCATCATAGGCAGTGGTCTCAACTCCTCAGCAGCCTACTGTTGTCTTTCAGTAGTTTCCTGAAGCACTTCCAAAAGATATCTATTAATGCAAACAGCTTTTGCATGTTTTTTTTTTTTTTTTTTTTTTTTTTTTTTTTTTTTTTATAATTTCTATACCTCAGTGTTCTCTCCCTCCACTGCCATTTCAAGTGCATCCTCTCCAGTGTTGGATGCCACTAGGTATCTGGCTTTCTTTGGGTTGACTACGTGGGGGTGGGGGAAGTAGACATTCTTCGTGGCTTGAGTCATGTGGGCAAAGAAATGGGAAGGATACTGTCAGCATCAAATGTACATCCTGTAGAGAATAACTAGTCATGTGGATACTGACAACTTTCAGGCTGCCTCCCTGCAGACTGTGTTACCCTCTTACTTGAGGAGGAGAAGGGAGATTTACATGGTCACATGTAGAAGTGAGTTGGGCAGTAATAACTGGCTCACACAGATTCCTTCATCTAAACTGTCCCGTTGGTCCCTCCACTCCCCCAACCTGAGTTACCTTGAAAATCTGGGCATCCCAATTCCATTCCTGCTCAAAAAGAACTCCTCCTCAATCAGGACATAAGAATGGCTATGCTGGGTCAGACCAAAGGTCCATCATGTCCAGTATCCTGTCTTCTGACAGTGGCCTCTATGGAAAATATTAAACTGAATATGATAACCCCAGATGTTACTCTGGGGTGATGGTTTATTGATAGGTAAGCAAACAATGAAACGCAAGGAACACACAGTCCGTTTTCCAAATAGCCCCCAAGAGAACTCTATGTTGGCATATAAACAGGACCCATCAAGTTATGCTCTAAATACCTATATAACCACACGATCTCATCTTAGTTACTCTTGTCTCCACTTCTTTCTTCCTTCCTGTTTGTTGCACTTTCATGTAACAGCTTGTTTCAAATTAGATTATGTAATTTGGGGGGGAAAAAACCTCTGTCTACCTGTGTATTTGTACATCACCTAGTATGATAGGGCCCCAGTCATGGCTGGGGCTTTAGACACTGCAGCAATATAAATAATATGTGACACCTAAACTGTGTTTGAGTTTCACTTTGGCAATGTTCCTAATAAGCTGATCTTCATGGTGAGACTGCATGCAAACACTCAGCAATCAGACATAGGCAGTGAGCAATGCTGTCACGCTTCTTGATACAGGAAAGAATAAATTTGACTAAATGGTAAATATAGAGAAATTCACAAGCAAGTGGTAAGACTGTTCATCTAAGTCAGATAGCTGTTTGCATGTTTTTTTGCTCTATCCTCAGCACTACTTCTATTTTTTTTTCCTCTCTGAAAGAAATTGAGAGCGCTGGGGAAAACTTTTCAAAATCTACTTCATCTTCTTCTTTGTGAAGTTATTGAAGATTTTATTCTCGGGGCTAGAGCAATTCACTTTGATTAGTATTAATTATTTATATAGCACCTAGAGTGTGTTGAGTGCTTTACAAGCACATAAGAAGATAGTTGTACACTCAATGAGCTTACAACTTACAGCCCTGATCCTGAACTACATCCATGTGGCCAGCCCACTGCATCCACAGAGCCCTGTTGACTTCAGTGGTGCTTTATACATGTATGGGGTGTGCCTGTGCATATCCTGTTACAGGACTAGGGTCTAAATCAATGAAATCAAGATCAAAAGGATTCACTGCAGGTTTCTTCTCTCCCAACTCACACAACACTAGTCCTGTTTTCGATTTGTTTTTCTATCCTTGTCTGTTTTGCCCTTTGATTTGGTCTTTGTTTGTTTTTTCACTTGTAGCTTTGACCCACGGTTTGTTTTACCCCTTTGACACGTGCATCCCTTGGCTCTGATACTGCAAGTACGCAGATGAGTAACTTAACAATTGGGGCCAAAAAGTTGTATGTCTCTACTTCCCTCGGTTGGCTAGACTATCAGCCATGTTCAAAGTTTACATCCTGTCCCCATCACGCTCTGCTGGTCACCCTACAAAGAAGCCATTAACCCTGTTACCATTATAGTTGTTGGAAAATTCTCTTTACTGCAAATGGTAGAAGCCTGTGTTTTCTGGATGGAAATGTCATGAATTTTATTCGCATTGTTTCCTGGGAAATCCTTTTCTGGTCACATTAATGCAGAATAGCTGGTAGCCAGGAAGTCTTCAGTGGCCATGGAATCATAAATTACACACAGCTACAGAAGAGTTAATTTCCAACAGTTAATCTCCAGCAGGATAGATTTTTTTTTTTTTTTTTTTTTTTTTTTTTTTTATAATGATCTAAAATGTTTAACTCTTCTCCCAGTGTGTGTCCATTTGTTTTTACTGTTGGTTTAGTAAGCTGTAAACACTGCACAACACAGCAAGTGGAATGTAGGCAGACTGTCATCACATTTTGTATTTTCCTTAATGTCTTGTGAAGCAATATTTTATCACCACTCTACAAAGTTCACCAAAGAGCATCCCCAGGAAAGCAGATGTGCCCTGAATTGATGTCAAGTGCTATTATTGAAGGGATAATGGGAAATGGTCTTCTGGTGATATCTATTCTCACTGCCTGACAACCTAATGCTGTTCGTAACAGCAGCCTGGATTGAAGTATAAATTTATGCAGGAGCACATACAGAATGTCTGGGAAGGCTCCTTACTATAGGAGAAGTTTTCAGGGAATTTCACTGTTGTGTGCAAATGGCATCATTAAGGAAATTGGTTTCCCCCTACCACTGCCACTTTTTCAATCATTATGTGCCTGCAACACGTGCACTGTTTTGTGCTTTTCCAGTGAAGATACCATATGCCCACTTTGTGTAGGCAGCAGAACTGCCTCCATGCTTACATAACACAGCAGCAACAATGAATTGGAAATGAGGCTATAAATATTCAGAGATCTAAAAATTGCTGCTGCCGTCTTTCCTTAAACTGCTGTCACTCCCCGGTACAATACAGATCTACAGATTAATATTCAGGGAAATCATTACTTTGCTGTGTTTCATCAAGCCAAAAATAGAGAGCTCTCCTGAAAAGGAATGTAGCTGAAATCGAGTCGCTTATATAATTTTGCTTTTAGTATCCAGTGTGAGATTGATGTTATGTAATCACATTTTATTTAACAGTATAATCAAATCTCACACTCCCATCTCCAAGAAAATGGGAAGGGTAGTACTTCTAAAAAGAATCTCTAAGGTATTAGTTAGCAGAAAAACTTAATATACCATATGAACATTTTTGATTTAAAGTTCTCCATGTTAACTGGGCTTGTTGAGTTGTATATCCTATTTTCTGATAAGGGCTGTGTCAACAAGGAAATGAATTTCACTCATTGTGGCAGCATACAATATACAAACAGAGTATACATATGTGCATTTGGTAATGTATATCAAAAATAACTTCCGCTTTGTTCTGAATTTGAAAAAAAAAATCTTTTTTTTTTAAACATTATTGGAATTGAGGAAAGGCAATATAGTAATGATGCATAAATGTTTCCTTTCATGCTTGCTATTGAAATACCATAGCTGGATAATGCCATTTAATGTTCTGTTGTCATTCCATTTACATAGTATTATGAGCACATGTAACCCAATCATAACGTCAATGTAGTACAGTATCAAAACTAATGATGCGACAATGACTTCATAATTAATTAAAGTCTTCTATAGTGGAATCCCAGAAAATACTCTCTTGTAATACTGTTATCTGGTATTAGAATATTAGTACAGTGCTACTAGATAAACTTGAATGTAAATACAAATCAAATTATTTAAGCCCTAAGTGGAGACATCCTGTCCACAAGCTGGAATTTCACATACGGGGGGTCCTAAAGTGAGGCACCTACTGTGACAGACCCAGACCAGTGGGGTACAGGAGTCTGGTAGAGGGCAAATTATACTGGTCACTGGATGAGTAGTTTTCTGTTCCCTGAGTGACCAGAGCAGGGGCTGCACTAGAATAATCAGGAACCTGCTAGAACCAGTTAAGGCAGGCAGGCTAATTAGGACACCTGGAGCCAATTAAGAAGAAGCTGCTAGAATCAATTAAGGCAGGCTAATCAGGGCACCTGGGTTTTAAAAGGAGCTCACTTCAGTTTGTGGTGCGAGTGTGAGGAGCTGGGAGCAAGAGGCGCAAGGAGCTGAGAGTGAGAGGGTGTGCTGCTGGAGGACTGAGGAGCACAAGCGTTATCAGACACCAGGAGGAAGGTCCTGTGGTGAGAATAAGGAAGGTGTTTGGAGGAGGCCATGGGGAAGTAGCCCAGGGAGTTGTAGCTGTCATGCAGCTGTTACAGGAGGCACTATAGACAGCTGCAGTCCACAGGGCCCTGGGCTGGAACCCGGAGTAGAGGGTGGGCCAGGGTTCCCCCCAAACCTCCCAATTGACCTGGACTGTGGGTTCTTCCAGAGGGGAAGGTCTCTGGGCTGTTCCCCAACCCACATGGTGAATCTCTGAGGCAAGAAAATCCGCCAATAAGCACAGGACCCACCAAGATAGAGGAGGAACTTTGTCACACTACATTATTAGCTTAATTTACAAAAGACCTAGGCAACCAGAAGCTCCCCTAGACCTCTGTGGGAGCTGCTGAGCGTTCAGCACTTTTCAAAATCAGGTCACTGTTTTAAGTGCCTAACTTTACGCCTCCAGTTTTTTGAAAATCTTGGCCTTAGGCCTTTGTAGAGTTTCTCCGGCCCTTAAAAATGTCAGTACTTTTAGCACTGCAGCTGAGAATGTGACGTTAAGTAGAATTGGTATGTGAAAGAGACCTAAATAGGCATGGCTGCAAAAAAGGAAGAGCTTTCACTCTTGAGACCTACCGCTGATTGCCAAAGCTTTTTAAAATTTGGAAATTTTCTGATTTAAAAAAAAAAAAAAAATTAAAACCCACAGTTTTCATATATCATTTTTGTCATATGGCAAAAGAGTCTTTGGGGACAGGAATGTGGATAATAAGATGAAAATCTCAGGCTTTTCAATTAAACATGGTAGACAGATATCACTACACTATAAGTTACTTGCTTCAGCAAAGTGATCTTTGTAACACCTGTAGAACTAATGATTTGGTATGAGTACCTTGTCATGGATAGTTTAAATCAGTGCACATTAGCACTTAATAAAAAGTGAAGAGCGCAGAAAAAGCCTGGATAAATGTTCTTCCATGCATACTATCTAGTCTAATTTTGAGGATGGAAGAAAGGTCAGGAGCAGGAGGCAGTGCTGAAAATATGGCATGTTAACTTTTCCTGATGACATTTTTAACACGTGAATCATGATTGGATAATAAAAGATAATGCAGGACAGATATCGGAAGCCAACAAGAGGTAGAACATTTGTAATTTTAGACATTTCTCTGCAAGATAAATAGTTGTGAATTAATGCTATGTTACAATGCAATTAACAGGATAAGAAATAAAGTTCACATTACGGTGCTCATCATGATGAATAGAATTAGAATGTATTCCAGAAGAAAGCCAGATATTGATTGTTCTTGAGATGAACATCAAGATGTATTGATTGAGAGGTAAATCTGGTTGGAGGTGAAGCTGAGGTCAGTATTTTTAACTCCTGGGTCAACAAATGTTGATGTTAAATGGAAAAAGTCAGTGGACCAAATCCTCCAGTCCTTAAATTCTTAAGCAATTGTCATAAAAGTCAGTGGGAGATTTGTCTGAGTAAGAAATGATTATTTCTGTTGCAATAGCACCTAAGGGCCCCCAAACAGGAGATAACCTGTTCACTGTGAATAGTTCTTCCTGATAAAGTTAATAGTTTGCACTGATTTTAGTAGTAGCCAATTCAGATGCTTTATTTCCATATGTAATCTGAGTGGCTGATATTTGTCTAGAGCGAAGTATTTGTGACCTCTGAAAAAGTATATAACACCGGCCTGTTTCATCACAACTGTTTTCAGCAAATTATGAGCCAGAGTTTTCTACTCTTATGCAACAGATAGTGAATGTGGCCACAATTTTCCTTGAAGTTTATTTCACTGGAAGACGTAAAGGAACAAAACTTGAACAACTAAACTGGGATTTTCAAAGTCGGCAGGAGTTATGCATCTCGAAAAATTCCAGCACAGAGTTGTTCATTGTACCAGAGGCGATCTCTGAAATTTACATTGCAATTTGTTACACTGGAAAAACAGATGCCATTGATGATCTATTCTCCTCATGCTCATGCAAAAAAACCCCTACATGTTAATTGTAGTTTACTGTGTGCAAACATGTCAAGGGGAAAGTTATATTCTCCTATATATTGATGGGGAATTGTCACTTCGGATTATACAAGAATCAAGACACACTAACAAATGAACCAGGAGGAAGAATTCCAGACAAAGAGGAGTGCTGTCAGTGAGACAACATTGTTGCATATAATGTATTTTAACTTTCATCACTGATACCATGTGAAGCAATACTTCAAATGCCCTGTCTGATCTATATATAAATTGCACCATAATACACCACTTATTTCACATGATATAAGACCTTATGGAATGGTGATCTAATATATGGTATGCCACATTATATAGTAAATACCTAACAAGCCATCATTATTTTTTACAAAATTGTTCAGCTGAAGGAATGTCCTGTCAATTTCAATTCTAATCAAATATGCTTACAAAATTTTTCTTAATTTTTACAGAAATAAGTACTGAAAAACTTTCCAAAAAAAGTGGGATTTTTGCTTTTATTAGTGAATTCAAATAGAGGCATTAATCCTAACTGTTCTCAGTTTACTTGTGTAACTAGCTCCATTGACATTGATCTACTAGTGGCTTAGGCCTCAATCCTGTGATAAGCTCTACATTGGTTGACCCATATCCATGTGCAGTGCCCCACTAAAGTTGGTTGGGTTTCTAGTAGATTCAGGGGACTGTGTCAATACAGAGCAGAGTTCCCTGCAGAATTGGGGCCTAATTATGCAATAGGAGCATGATTTGATCTCTAATGTGGCCATACCTTAGCCCAAAGTAGTATGGATCCTCTATTGTGGTTGAGTGAAAATAGATCTATCAGTGAATTTCTTTTGCTTATCTCCATGAAATCTGGAAAAAAACATTAAGAAATTAGACTACTACTTGCTGGTATGATACATGGAGTTCTGTGGCAATTACTATCTTTCACTCAGAAGGTGACTATATTGTTTTTACTTGTCATCTAACTTCGTCTCCTTTTTTTAGAAAGCGTTTCATAAAGGGAAAAAAAAAGTCCCTTAAAAAAATTATTACCCATACTAGAGGAATTTCCAGGTATGTTCGCTGAAAGCATTCACAATTTATGGAACCGTTACAGCTATTGTCTTCTTGTTTTATGGATATAAAGATTTATTAGTCCTTGAGGAAAATATTGACTTCATCTTCACCTGGTTCAATAAGTCTTTATATTCACCTCAGTGGAATTCAATATCTTCTTTAAGTCTGGATAAACAATGGTAGAATATATCTAAAATAAGGCAAGGGCATATATTTACACTCCAGTATCACTATAAAGCATTGTAGGGTATCAAAACACATTTTTGTTATCTTTATAGGCCTAAGAGGACTACTTTTTCTTCTTCAACAACACATTAAGCATAGTAGGCACACTTTGAAAAATTTCATGCTAGTTCTAGAGATACTAGTGGTTCTAGCTATATTCCTCATTTTAAGACTGGGGGATAGCTTTGAAACTTGCTCCTTGGAAAATTTAGGATTGTGAACAAATTTAGGGGAAGGAAATATGCTGAAAAGGGAGAGAAATTAACTTTATATTTTAGAGTGTGTATAATATATGTGTGTATTTATTTACAAAAAAAGGCCCCCTCTCCCTCACTGCCTTTGTAGCATAAGCCCCAATCCAGAAAAGCACTTAAGCACATGGTTAACTTCAAACAGGTGTATGGTCCCCTTATTCACCTGCATAAACTCAAGCACATACTTCAGTGCTATGTTGAAGCAGGACTCTGCAACATACATCTCTGCACAGAAGCACCATATCCAACATTGGTCTGAAGAGCACAATTTCATTTGCTTTATCCTCAAAAATGTCTAGAAATAGTGCAAACAAAAAAGTTCGCATTTTGTAGTATTCCAATGTATGACCAATTTCTTCTAAGTAATTTTCAGGTGAAATGTCTTGTGTGAGTGGGTTACTAAGTTATTATGATTTTTTTATTAAAAAAACACAACAAAATAGAATAGACTTTTCTTTAATGATTTACAATATCTTATGGAAGACTTTACAAAACCAATTGTACAACTCTGATGTGTAAGTTCACAGATCTTCTGGACATTCTTCAGGATAATTTCCCATTTTTACAATGTTGTGCTCCCATATTGTTCTCCCTCACGGAAGGATTCCAGCACGTATTTCTTGTAGCAAGTTCGGCTTTAACTATGAAAACAGTATCCTCTGCCATATAAATATCTTTCTGTATAAATGTTTAATAAAAATAATGAAATACATTTTCAGAAGAAACTTTAAAAAGAAACTTCAAAAGCATAATATCAAAATTAGCATTTCAGTGGATTCCAAACCACTCTAACTTTGGACCTGATCTTGCAAACTGTTGTGCCTCCTCAACAACAGAAATTAAGGGCACTCAGCAGCCCTCATAATTGTGCTCTTTGTTTCTAAGCTCTAATGTGGCATCTTGAAGGTGAAATACTGTTACGATACTAAATGTTACAGGCCAGATCCTCAACTGGAGTAAATTGGTGTAGCCCAATTGATTTAATGAATTTAAGCTGATTTGCAATAACTAAAGGTTGGGCCCTCCATTAATTAATTTAGTCCACATTCATCAAAATGCATGGTGGGTTTGTTGTTTTTCATGGCTGCTATCAGGACTAATGGCTTTTGAAGCTTGCTGTATATAGTTAACATGATGCCCATCAACTCCTTATAAAACACTATGAAGTCTATCGCCAATGCTGTGCTTATTTTCTGTGGAATATGGTCACCTACTTCTCAGTGTTTGCTATGAGCAGCATGGTTTTTGTGATACCATTGGCCAAGAGAGAACTTTCTGCCACTAATCTTGGGGGGAATGTACATAAGATTAGGAGATCGTTTAAGGTTGGAGCTGTGTAAAATTCAACATTACAGTGAAAATGAAGCACATGAAACAGCAAAATACAGTATATGTATAAATGTCCAGTTTTACTCCATAGCACATATTGAACTATCAACTTTAAATATAGCCTCCCCAAAACATTCCCAATAAAGACTCATTGTTGACATCCACAAACTCTTAATGGGCTGTGGTCCATGTAAAGTTAGGAAGGTTTTCTTTATTCATGAAACACAGGGTCATTCCATTTTCCCTGCCCAAGCTACAGATCACCATGCTGAAGTAGAGACTTTAAAAGCATTTAATAGATAGTCAACTTAAAAAAATTACACTTCTGTACGCAAAAGTTTTGCCGCCTTTTGTACCAAGTAACAATTAAGATTATCTCTAATATTTCAGGTATAATAAACAGATTTTTAGAATCTGTTGATTTAATGAATTGCTAGAGGATTTTTTACCTGTCTATTTGGGTACTAATATTTTTAAATGCCTAACAAAAATGTTGCCTCTGTGCCTTTAAATTGATAAACTCCTTCACTTCCTAAAGTTGTTTCTTTAAAAAAAAAAAAATAAAAAAGAATTGTTTCGGAAAGGGTTTTGAAAGCAGTTCAGAATCAGTGGGATATCATTATCATAGTGAGATCACAGTACATACTTTTCCTGAGCTGCCCAAAACACTGCAAGTTCATAAAAATATTTACTCCCTTGGGATGGCAATTTTGTCTGTATTCTTACCAGCAAAATTGTGACTCTGTAGAGAAAATAGATCTATTTTTTTTTTAATATGATAAAGCAAGAGGGTATTTTTACCTAACCCTCACAGATCCATAATCTGAAAAGGGAGATAAGGTTGTTGAATACTTACCAGAATCTCTCTTGACCTGGGCCCAAATCCTGCCACTGGTTTCATGTATGAAGCCCCCTGTCTCCATGCCAAGCCAGTAGCAGGATGGGGCCTAATTACAGAATTCTTGGCTACAGGTGGTGGTGTTTTTTTCTATGTTGAGTAAATTATTTTTTGACTTTTTTTTTCCCCATTGATTTATTGAAAGTGTAGTATTGCTTTGGTTTTTACTTAACTTATGGACATTTAACTTTGTTTTCCTTTATTTGAATGATTTGGGTAATGATCTGCTTTAGGTTTTGTCCTCTTTTGAGACAAGTGTTCATAACTGGAGTTGATCATCTATTTGGAGACACTCTTTTTCCTCCCCTCCCTCCTGAATGTCTTTTGATTGTTATAATAATTCATGTACATTTACATATAAATGTTTTAAGATGCTTGGAGTTGCTTTTGGGTGGAAAACCAAGAATGACTGATAGAATGATCTGAATATTTTGAACTGGCTACACCTTCTGACATTCCCCTACAAAATACACTAAAGTACCCTGATAGTGAGATTTTCCATATGTTTGGAAACCAAAAGGCATATCTAATGTCGGAGTCCAGTACACTCTATTCAGAGGCCCAGATCCATAGCTGGTGTCAGTCACTGTCAATCCATCAATGGAGTAATACCATTTTACAGCAGCTAAGATCTAGCCAATAGTTTAGCAGTTTATAATCCTAGATATTTAGTCCCCAGAGTTTTTGGAGATTTGTAAATATGTAATTTTAATTTGAACTTCCATTAACTTGGGGAGAAAAATTACTGTGAGGTTATCAATTCAGTGAGTGGAGCAGGTCAAACCTGGAAATCTGCTAGATAGGTGTTTATATGAGTACACATGCCCTTTATTTTCTCCAATTATATTTCTTGCCAAGCAGTCTTCACTTAGCATTACAATTTTAATGTTAACTTAAGATCTGTTATGGTTGACTGAAAATAGACTGTCCTTTTGTTCAGCTCCGATTTTCACAAATATCCTTCAGGTGTGAAACAGCTTAACTAAGGCATGAACCAACTCCATGGCCTTTTCAGTGTATTATCTCTTCATAGACGACAAAGACACCAGTTTGACATTAAAAAATTATTATAGTATTAAAGCCCAAAATCAGAATGTGGTTTTCTTGTTTCATTCACCTCAGCTCTACTTATGGGAATGTTCCTTGTAACCAACACCTATTCTTAATTTTGTAAATTGACAAAAGGTTTCTGAGTGTAGCTTAAAAATTGGTGGTAGGAGGTGGCCATATGTTTTTTTGGCTGTGTGTAGTCAATGCTTTGAGATTGTTTATACTAATGTTAAAAGGAACAATTTCCTCTCGTTCTTTTAAACCATTATTAATGCTTAAAAATCTTCAGAGTTCAGGATGTGGGTCACTTAAGCATCTAAATATGAGTTCTGGAATCTGCAAATTGAGCTAGAAATCTCCTGAAAAATACAGGTTGTCCCAGGACTTCTAATGATTCCATTTTTTGGTTCTGGCTGCAAATTATCCAGTAATCGCATCTCTTGAAGTGTTCCAGAATTTTAGGTCCAGATGCTAGTGAGAAAGTGGAAGTGCAAAGTCATGCAAAAATAACCTAAAATAAAAGATGGATTGAAATAATGGGAGAAAGTTTCAGTAGTCTGCCATATTTCATAAATGTTTTTCTGATTCCTAATGATTAGTGAGCAATGATCTATAAATTGAGGGGGGTTTCTAGGAGTGAGAAGTCTGTAAAGAATAATGTTGACATAAGGGGAAAGGCTTACATTGACTTCAAAGGGCTTTGGCTCACATATCTATATGGTGTACATGCAGAAATGCATGCATCTGCTGGAAAAAAGATACAGGGATAGGTCAAATTAAAAATGCTGAATTCCTGGGCTTGATACAGTGCACCAGTAAAGGGGGAAACCAAACAAAACAAGGAGAAACAAAATACTATCTCTTTAAGGCACGCACTTGTCTACAGGAAGCCTCTCTACTTTGACCACCTTAAAATGAATTGGGATAGAGACTTTCCCCAGCTTACTCTGTTGGCAAGCACAGGGGGACTTGATTCAGCCCTGGGAAAACAAAATCAAGTGGAAATACATAGCATTAACTTAGAGGATTTGCCAAGATGTACTCTCACCTGGAGTGATTAAAGTAGTCTGTTTCCTAGTTTCTCTGTGCCTCTTGATCAGGGAGTCTGTGTTTCTTCATCCCTCAGAGAACCCCAAGCTAATTCCCCTAGTTGGTTAGATAGCTGCCCTAATGAGCCTAGGTGGGGATTCTCCAGCAGGCAAAGCAGCTTCTTTGGTGTGCAGCAGGCCCTCTGATTCTCTTTGAAGACAATGAGCCCCTTCCCTGCCTGGCTGAATGTAGATTATGTGCGCATCCTATCCAATCACACTACGTTAAACAATCCGAGCTTTTGAGAACTTTTGGTACCACACTGTGTTACATCAAACACACAGCACTGGGTCGCGTCAAGTTTAACTTGACATCCCATCAAGACTGCAATTATGCAGGCCAATGTGATGTAGTGTAATGCACTGCATGAGCTCCAAGATTTTCAAGGATGTAATTGTTTTAAGCCTAGATTTATGAAAGCGAGTTTTAAAAAGTATACCTTTTGGGGATGGTTTAGAAATCCCTGCTACACAAATAGAGCTGGTTGTCTTTTTTTGGGGGGGGGGTTGGATGATCTCTGCATGGCCACTGCAGTAGCAGTTTATAGCAGATTCTTTCCTTTCGTATATGCAATTCCCTTTGGGGTTCTGGCTGTTGGAGGACTATTAAGATTTAATTGGATAATGTATTTATGGGTGTGTTTAGGACCTTGTCCGATACATACATGTGCCAAAAATATTCCTATGTCATTATGTGTATTAATATTTTC
The DNA here is from genome assembly GCF_002925995.2 of Terrapene triunguis. Classification (NCBI taxonomy): domain Eukaryota; kingdom Metazoa; phylum Chordata; order Testudines; family Emydidae; genus Terrapene; species Terrapene triunguis. The sequence goes on from NW_020664530.1 coordinate 8,382,460, forward strand.
TTTCCTGCAATTCTTCTCAGGTTCTTACACTGCACCCATTGTTATGGGACCTGGATGCTATGCAGTAGTGTATTTCCCAACATCAATACTATATTAATGCTATGTTCTTACAAGGAATTTCCCTATTTGTCTGTTGATGCCCAATGTTTTAAACCATCATAGGTTAATCATATAGGAAAAAATTAATAGAAAGTGTTCGAATGAAGATGTGTAACTATGCTGTCTTCCATTCAGACTTGGATTAAGTCAATCTGTAAAACAGGAATATTGATATTTACCATCCTTGCAGATGAGGAAATTGAGAGGTGAAATGACACCATCCTGCTCACATAGCAGGTCAGTGATAGGACTGGAAAAAGAACCGAGACCAAAAATCCTGATTTCCAGCCTAGTGTTCTATTACATACGTATGTGCATAGAAATCACAACTAAAAGTATTGTGCTCTTTTGAAACCCAAATGTCAGATACTTGAGTGAGAGAGTAAGGGTAAGAGAAACTTTTTAATGTACATTTGTTACTAATTATTTATATACCTCATCAAACATTCAGCACATTTAGCTATGGTCAGTGCACAATTCACCACACTTCACCACCCACAGCTTATCCCCTTCTTATTTTTATTTAATGGCCTTTTACATAAACATAGTTAGATGCTTTGGATGAAAGCCTTCCCCCTTCACTTCAATGGAGCCAGGAATTCGCCCTTAATTTCTAAAGCTGTCACTTAAGCATTTTTTTTTTTTTAAACTGAAGCACTTTAGAATAAAGAGATTACAGAGACAGGACTATTGTCCTAGCTCTGCCTTTGTTTTCATATAGTCACAAAAGACACAAGAGCAGGATTTGGTTTTTTCCCTGAAACCAGAGAGGTGAGCATACAAATATCAGACTCACAAATCCCAGTGATGAAATGTGTGAAATATAGATGCTTTCAAATACAAAACCAAGAAAGAAAATAGCTAGCTACTAGTAGTGCAGACATGACTGTTAACAGATCAACCTGTTTCAAGAGAAATACTATCGCACCTCTTCTCATTTCATAGTGGTAATGCTGTCTTAGCTCCATGACCAAACTGTAAAGCCTCGATATGCTCTTCAGCATACAAAATATAACTGCTAACAATCACTAGTGTCCAAATTCTGCTCCATTGCACAGCACAGTGGGAAACAAAATTGTATAAATCACACAGAGATGAGCCATAAGGGGATGGAATTTCCTAGCAGCCACCAAGCCTTTACTTCCCCTTATAGAAATTCCATATGGGAGAAGTGCCATTAAAAGTGGGAGTGGCTGGTGAGTCGGGAAATGAGTCATGACTTTTCTATGAGGTGGGTCCATTTCTACACAAAAACAGATGTTTTTGGCCATTCTGTTTGGAAGGTCACTGAGGGCTGTGGTGCTTTGTGTGGGATAAGGAGGGAGCTGTGAAGGGGCATATTGGCCCCAGATTGGCAAGGAGGGGGTTAATGAAGGCCTGGGGCTCCTCTGTCCCTGCCATGCTATACTGGCAGCAAATGTCGGGTGTGGAGAGGAGAGTTAAAAGGAGAAGATCCAGCTTAGTTCAGGGCTCACCTGGAAGGAGAGCAGAGCTATTCTTCTCCCTTGATGAGGGAGGATAAGTCTGAGATGGCTTTCTTCCTGGAGGAGTCTCCAGAGGATGGGACAACTGGGCCCAGGGAGTTTGGTCAAAAGGACTGGCTGTATGAAGATGAGCCCTAAGTAGAAGGGCAGGGTCCTGCTGAAGACCCTTTGGAAGATCCTGCTGAGTTCTTAGCATTCTTTTATTTTTTTACTTTAATGTTCTTGTTGACTGTTGGCCACTGATCTAGTCTTGGGAGGTCTGTATTTGAAAACAGGACATAGTTCACATGCTAAGAAATGTTGATAAGAAACTGAATTAAGCTGTAATACAGTTAGATGGAACATGAAACATCGTATTAATGTTTAAGATAGGTTTTGTAACAAGCTTGAGGCCTAGTAATGCCCATGGTAGTTAATGTGAGAATTAAGCAGCAGTTAGCACGAATGTTTAACCTAAGGTTATAAGATTTAGCGATAAGTGTTTTGGTACAAAACAAGTTTGAAATAACGGATTTCTAGGGAATTTTTGCAATATGCAACCATGAGATTAACTGCATTAATGTACTGGGAAATGTATTAACCCAAATAGCTTATGTCAACAATTGGAACCCCAGTTATAGTTCCCCCTGAATGCCTCATGTGGATGTGGGGCCATGAGGCAATCTAAATATGGTCACCAGCCATGTCGCGGTATGCAGAAAAAGTGTATAAAACTATATATATCAAACCTCTAGTGGACATATTGGGGTGACAGGATGGCAGAAGCTTGGAACACCACATCCTGCTTATGATGCTCTCCACTACCTGTTGCTTTTATCTTTCTTTCCAACAATTTCCATGATGGGAGTATGTCAACACTGGGGGTGCTCTCTTTGTATATATGTTTTCTGTGTGCTAATCCTTCTGCTAGGATTTACTTGGATTTTAAGTAAAGTTTCTGTTTCTATGTGTGACTCACCAATCTCATCCTTTATTTACTGTGGCAGCCACATAATTTATCTGTTATCAGTGAGTTATTAATTTTTCACTCTAAATTAGTCAAAGACAACACCCTGAAAGGAGAAGAACACAGATCTCTTAGCCACAGAGCTAAAGCACCACTGTACTGGACCCCTTGAGAGGTGACAACCAATTGCTGGAGACCCTGTGGCAGGGTGAGTGGTGCCCTTTTGGGTCACAAGGAGTCACCATGGGGGTGGGCCCTGTCACAGAACACCTGTGACACATGAGCCGATAGCACAGCAGCCTGAGTTGTGCTGGAGGTTAAGAGGCTGGGAGGAGCTGGCGTTGCTGAGAGTAGGATGGAAGAAGAGTCCTTCTTTGCATTTGATCAAGGAGCTGTCAGGGTTTCCCACATGCCTATATAGGCAGTTCAGGACCCTTGACTATTGTAGACCTGCATCAGAACCACAGCAGATGCTGCATGGCAACTGGAGCTCTCTGTTGCCCGTGCAATTTCTCATGCAAGTTGTTCCCTCCCAAATATTTTTGTTCAAGGGCAACCTAAAGTTTACTGTTTCCCACACAAAACAAAATGTCCTGACTCAGGAGTTCACTAAGAACATCCTACAGAAAGTTTGATTTTATATGATTCCATAAGATGAGGATAAGTCACCCAGGTCTGTGATGTCTGAGAGAAAGAAAGGTTATAGGGCTAATGTAATGAAGATGTGAGACACAGGAATACTAGTCAGACCCTGAACTTTATTTCCTGGCTGTGGGTTACAAAAGGTTAATACCCCTATCACATGATAGGGTAAAGTGTCCAGTGGCTGTTATGACATCTTTGTTTATACTCTTAGCAGAGGCTGAATGGATATGGATCTGAGTTGTCCTTTCATTTGTATATGTAGTCCCTAAAGGTCAAGATTACTACACATCAATAACCTGTATCATGTTTTCTTAGTAACTATATAGGAGGACTTCAGGGATCTCAGGGTACATCTACACAGGGATAAAGAACCCACAGCTGGCCTGGGTCAGTTGACTTGGGCTCCATGCTGAAAAGTTGCTGAGCTCTGAGATCCTGCGAGGGCGGAGGGTCCCAGAGCTCAGGCTCCAGCCCAAGCCCAACTGTCTAAAGTGATTTTTAGCCTCACAGTCCAAACCCCAGAAGCCTGAGTCAGCTGACCCAGGCCAGTAGTGGCTGTTCTGGGTGTCTTTTATCCCTGTGTAGACTTAACCTTCGTCTAGTCATTTTCACAAGTGCTCATTTCACGTGGGGATGGGGAGGAGATCATACCAAGGGAATGAGCAGATAGCTAGAGTGTTCTCTCTGACACTCATTACCTGAAGTCAGTAATATTTCAGTATTGTTTTCTATGGAGCTATTTTCAGGAATCCAGGATTGAACATAGAGTAGTGAAATTCAGTTTTTAGACTATTCCTACAAATGCAAATGAAGAATGCCTATACATAGAAAGGAATCTAAGTAAAAAGGAGGGGATAGTGTTGTTGCTTTTTTAAAAATAGGATTTTAATAAGAGTTGCTTTGACAAAGAGAGAAAAAATTATGTTCCCAGTTTAAGAGTAGTGATTATTGGCACAAGATTGTTTTAAGGCGGAATCTGAAGGACGACAATGATGTTGCCCCTCAGTGAACCATCTTTCCTCTCCCAAATGCATTTTACAATCACATCCTGCTTTCTTTGGCTGAGTTTGAAAATGTCTGGAATTTAATGCACAAGAACATTTTCTTCACAATTAATAGTTTTTCCCCAGACTTTAGGATCAGACTGTAATTGAAATTCATTTCAGTTATGGCACAACCTCCATTGGGGGAGTCTCCTGTAATTAACACAAGTGAAAATTTACTCTAAAATTATTCCCAAGGGATAAGCAGACTGAGGGATCCTTCACCCTGTTTAAAATGATATTAGACTATGTTAACATACAGCTGGTGAAAAGTTAGCCTCGAGTAAAAGCTAGGCTAGAGTTTCATCTCCACGCTAAATTTATTCGGTTTACTATCTACTGTCCTGCTCCCCGTAAGACTGGTAACTGCTGTACATTCCAGCTACTTTATTTAATCAAATACACTCTAAGGCTGTACAAATGAAAAGGAACTAAAGCTAAGAAAAGTCTCCACATCTCGCATGTTCACAAGTAGTACTGGAATCAAATGAAATATGCTGAAAGAGCCAAATGTACTGTGGATTACTGATAAATTTTAGGAGCAGGCAGGGCTATGAAGAAATCCTAGAAGGAGCAGGAGAAAGGACAAGGAGTTGGGAAGACTGTTTGGGTCACCTAAGTTGGCACAAAAGCATCATAATCTAGCCCTAAACTCTGCCATCTTTCCACCGCCTTTGCACCATCTCTTCACAACTGTGGCTTCAGGGTGTTCTGGGGCAGGGTGCAGTGGACAAGAGGAGGGAGGAGACTGATTGAGGTTTGGGGAGGATGTGACTAGGTCAGTCCTTGTGTCCTAGCTATTATACCCACCTAAAGGCTGCCCAAGCTGTGTTGGGAAAGCAACTGACCCCTAGCAGCCCCTGAATAGGGGACGCATATGCCAAACCTCTCCTTCCTGCACCAACACAGCGATGAATTTAGACCTGATAGTTTGGTGTCAGTCATTTTAAAATCTGTTACCTCCTTTAATTTTTGCACAATGTAGTAGGATTTATTTACCCAGGGTGCAGCTCTTCTGTAGAAACCAGTCCACATCAAAAACTCTCATTAAACAGAGATACTTGTCCATCTTGCATTGCAGTATGTATGGCTGAGGATGCTTCCTTGAGCGGTGTCTTGTTGTGTAATAATGCACCAGACAACTGCACAGCCACTTTGGGGGGGGGGGGGGGGGGGGGGGGAAGGGGGGAAATGCCTTGTACTAAATGAATAATACTAAAATTTATTAAATACTAAATAAACTCTCCAATTCCTGGCAGAACACACAAAGGAACAAAGAATGACACAAAATCAATAAGAAATCCACTTAAATACTCTTCTGCTAGATGGCACGTGATCCTTACCTATTATCTATGGTGATATCAGTTGCCTTTGGGCCATTGGTGTGCTTTACTTTTTTCCTTGGCACCCTTTCTATGCTCAAAGTATGTGGTTTGCTACTGAGATAGTGGCACTCTTTAGGGGAAGGACAAATCTGCACCATCAGAAAAGATGCCCTATGGCTGTTTGGAGGCAAAATACTTGCTTTGGCTTATATCTTTTTCACTTCATTTAAAAAAAAGAGTCAGAATAGGATAAACATAGCAAAATATGCTTCAGTTATTCCCATTTTAGCCTTGATGTTATGTTCCATTTGAGCAGATGTCACCGCATCATGGCAACCTAGTTGAATGCTAATGTAACCCACTGGTGAATATGTTACAAGTCCACCTTTGTATCAATTCAGGGATGATATGAATTGTCACAGTCCCTATTTCTAGAATGTTGATGCTTTAGCTCAAGATACAGCAGCTCATGCCGTTTAGTGCTGGAAGTCCCTGGTTCACTCCCCAATATGTTGTCAAGATGGCAACCCTCACGCTACCCCTGGCATAGTATGCATTGAGTAGCTATTTTGTAATGGTAAATCTCTACTCTTTAGACCTCCACTCTGCAGAGTGGTTATAGAGTTCCTGGTCCTCCTCAGTTACCAGAGAGTACCAGTATGTGTTGCAGGAGGAGCTTAATAAAATTATGAACTTCCCTGTCAAGCAGTTCTCGAGTTGCTGCTTAAGGCATGGCTTTTATTGTTTGTCGTCACTCTATGGACTCTGCCACCTTCTGTTTGTCACAGGAGAGGCAAGAAGAATACTTATCTCCTGAATTAGAATAGTCTTTCAGAGCTTGGCCCCATCCACTAGAACAGATTTCCAAGGAGAATCCTCTTCTCCCATCCCTGCACAGTGTGACAAAATGGCCAATGGTGGTATGGTGGGTCCCACACTTTTCTTGGCAGGGGGGCTAGTACACCACCCCTTAACCCTGCTTTTGGGGCCCCAAGGGCCCCACTAGGGGCCCAGGAAGGTGGTAGAGGAATGAAGTGGGGAAGGGGGTCTAGGTTTGCTCCTCACTCTGAGCCCCAGCCCCTCTCAACCCCTGTGGGTTTCTTACCCTCTTCCCCCTGGGTAGGGTTACCTTCAGTCCTTGATGCTGGGGGAGGGAGTCTCCCTGCTCTGCTTGGCAGGGTCTCCCTTTCTCTGGTCTTTCCATTCTCAGCAATACGCCTCCAAACTCCAGTCCTCTCTCCTTCCTCACTCCACCCTATCTGCAGGGTTTTTTTAATTAAGTTCCTGACAGGGACTTAATTGGCTACAGGTGCTCCAATAAACCTGTGGTAACCTTCCCTAGTCTACAGGGAACCATGCCTTAATTAGCCTATGGCTTATATACCTCCCCTCAACCACTCTCCCACTGCTCCCTGGCCCTGCTGTATCACAACAGCAATGGAGATCATATTAGCAGAAGAACCAATGGTAGTGCTGCTGTGCAAAAGAGGATGAAATTGGAGTTGGGGAGATGGTTTGGTGGGTACATATTGCTTGCATGGTCAGCAGCCAAGCTCTGCAGAGAGTGGTTGAAAGAAGGGATATGGTAAAGCAGAGAAGCCAGAAGTTTTGCTGCTCTTAAACAGATTCTCCTGTCTTGTCTTCACGTGTGATACATTGCTATTCACCCATTGGAGACTGGAGGGGGGAGCGAAGTTGAAGAATTTGAATGGGGATATGGGGTAGGATTAACACTTTGAGTAAAGGGATGAGAGAAATGCGTGGTGGATGTGAGAGGGCAGAATGTTGGTTAATTTGAGGAGATAGTGGGAAACCAGTTGATGGACTTGGATGGGAGAGTAGGTAGAAGAAGCAGTTGATGGATTTGTGGACTATAGAAGAAAGAATTTGTAGAAGGGTGGATCCTGTCATGTTGCAGTAACCAGCATGTGTTTGGAGAGGAGAGCATATGACTGAGAGCTATGAAAGGCAATTGTAGCAGTTGATGTCTGTACTGGGTTGAGGGGAGTTAAGCATCAGTTTTGCTCTGTGTCTGTCTAATGAAGTCTCAGGCCTGATGAACTGGTACTGTCTAAGACACAGTTTTCAACATGATGGATTTGTGGAGCATTGTATGGGAGACACAATTGGAGGATACACATGTAATGTAGCAAAAACACAAAACAAAGAAACCTGGGAACCCAATCTTGTTCAGTTTCTTTTTGTTTTCTTATTCTTAAGACAAGGTTGATCTTGACAAATTTAGGAAATTACTTACTTGAAATATCTCCTCCTTGAAATGTTTGATCAAGACATCTTAAATATTCAACTTTAGAGCTTCATTAGTGCTCCAGGTACATAATTCAACTGGTCTTGATGTTGGATTGTTTTGTTTGCCAGTAATACAGGCTCCTAGGTTGCATATCCTCACAGGTATTTAAGGTGCCTATCTACCTGTGAAATCAATTTGAGTTAGGTGTCTACCTATGAGGATCTGTGCCTTGAGTCCTTACATCAAAATTGCACCTTCCTGAATGTGAGAGGTCAGTCTAGGGCAGTGGTCTCCAACCTTTTTTTGTTTTGTTTTTTTTATGCACAAGATCACATTTTTTTAATTTAAGTGCAGCCCAGGATCTACCTCGCCCCTTCCTCGAGGCTAGACCCTTTCCCCAAAGCCCTGCCCACTCCATCCCCTGCCTCCCTCTGGCCCTCACTCTCCCCCACCCTCATTTACTTTCACTGGGCTGGGGAAGGGGGTTGGGGTTCGGGAGGGGTGTGGGCTCTGGGCTCGGGCTGTGGGGGTTGGCGTGTAGGAGGCTGAGCCTTGGGTAGTGGGTTGGGATGTAGGAGGAGGTGAGGGGTGCAAGCTCTGGGAGGGAGTTTGGTTGCAGGAGGAGGCTCCAGGCTGGGGCACAGTGTTGGGGTGCAGGAGGGGGTACAAGGTGCTGACTCTGGGAGGGAGGTCAGGGCTGGAGCAGGGGGTTGGGGTGTAGGAGGGGGTAAGGGCGGCTGGCTCAGTGAGGGGGTTTAGGGCTGGGGGTTGGGGCGCGGGCTCTCCGCCAAGCGGCACTTACCTCGGACAACTCTTGGTCAGCGGCACAGCGGGGCTAAGGCATGCTCCCTGCCTGTCTCGGCCCCACGCCGCTCCCGGAAGTGGCCAGCATGCCCCTGCTGCCCCTGGGGGGCACATGGCTCTGCACGCTGCTCCTGCCTGCAAGCACTACGGCCAATAGGAGCTGTAGTGGCAGTGTTTGCAGGCAGGAGCAGCACTCAGAGACCCCTTTAAGTGGCCAGAGATCATGATCGACTGGAAGAGGCTCCAGGATCGACCAGTCGATCACAATCTATGGGTTGGTGACCACTGGTGTAAAGGAAATAAAAGGGTCTGAATGAATAAATAAATGTATTTCAGAAATGGTATTCAATATTCATCTTAAGACGACAACAAAGGAAAGTGAGAGAGGGAAGTGGAGTGATTGAAGAAGGGTGAGTGAGGGTAATGGTAAAGGAAACATGTTTAAAGTCAGTCTCAAAACTAAATTTTCCCCAGCTTCAACTGCAGCCTACATCTGCCACTCTTCAGCACCGACCTTATCAATATTTTAAGATCAGTCATGTTTTCTATGAAATGAAAAGGTTCCACAGCTTCTTCAAATCATTTTTCAATTTTTGTCCTTGTATATGTTAGAACAAGCCAGATTTCCACTGAGACTGATGTAGTTGTGTCCTCAATCAATAATCTTTCAGTCTTGGGAACTATGCCTTATAGTGAGAAACTTAAGAGCTTGATCTATTTAGTTTATCCAAGTGAAGATTGAGGTGACTTGAGCACAGTCTACAGGTATCTACATGAGGAAGAGATTTCTGATTGTAGACAACTCTTTAATCTAAAAAAAAAAAACAAAAAAAAAAAAAATTTTTAGAAGCTCAAGCGAGACAAATTCAGACTAGAAATAAGGCACACATTTTTAACAGCAAGGGTAATTAACCATTGGAATAATTAACCTAGAGATGTGATGGATTCTCTATCAGGTTCTAAAAGATTTGCTATATTCAACCAGAAGTTTGATGCAGAGATTAGTTGGTGATGTTCTTTGGATGGTGTTATGCAAGAGGTCAGACTAGATGATCATAGTGGTCCCTTCTGACTTTAAATCTATGAAGTCCCTCCAACTTTAAATTGCTTTTGTAAATATAGTACTATTTTGTACAATCCCATGTGGTGTAAAATGTATGCTAGCTGTTATAAAAGTATTCTATGTCCTCCGTCTAAATTTCATCATACTTGCATTATTTGGATACAATTGGAGAGATGTAATCTTCATGAGGGTTCCATAGAATGTCATCATGGGGCATAAATCCTCCTCTTTCACTCACCCAACTCTAGTTTGGAAGGCAGTTGTAGAAGAACATACTCTTATGTACTTTAGGAGTATATCATATATTGCAGTACTTCTTTTCTAGTGAAGGTTTGAAGTTTAAGTTTGATCATATCTACTCCTTCCTCTGGCTTTCAGTGACTACTGATTCCATCCACTTCCTATCTACCTCTCTCCACACACCCATTCCCCTTCCTCTCTGGACTGTTCTATAACTTTCTACTTGTTTCCTAATAACAGGAACTTTAATGGTCTTCTCTGATTCTGTGGTTACTTCCCCTCTAATTTTTTTTAGCATATTTACCGTTTTCTTTCCCTGGTTGAAATTAGATCCTAACATTTCTAACATGAAAAAACTTTTTAATACATATTGTGTTGATGAAAAGATTTCAGAGTCACAGAAATGTGAAATATAAACAACCCTGGAAAGCCATGATGAAACTTGAAAAACCTACTTTTTCATTTGCCAGCAACTCGCCACTATCACATCACTGCATATTTCATATTTGCTGGTACTCTCACAGACATTTATTCCACACATGGGGAGGGGCGGGGAAACTAGAAGGAACAGTGGTTATTATTTATGTTGGCTGTGTGTGAGCCAGGAAAATATCCAGCTGCAGTCAACATGTTAAATGCACTCCGCTACACTATGTAATTATATGCTATAAAGAAGAACCAGGCAAGCCACTTGACCAATAGCAGGTGCCATTAAAACAGAGATACTCAGACTGAGGCTCACAAGCTGCAAGTGGCTCTTTAATGTGTCTCTGTGGCTCTTTGCAGCACATGATATAAAAACACTGTGTGCTTTAATTATTAACCAGTCTAAGTTATTAAGCAATCTGGATGCTTTTACTATGTTATTACCCAATAGTAGTTGATAAAATAATAATACTTAGTCATTTTGCTGTGAGAATTATTTTTATATATAAAGTAAATTAAACAATGAATTCACACGACTGTGGTTCTTTTGGGTAATGTTGATGGCTAATTTGGCTCCTGAAGTCTAAGTATCACTGCACTAAAAAGAGAATTGACCTATGGACAACACATTAGTAAGGGATCCACTTTCTTTCCAAACTGAGGAGATCTGGAAGGAAGAAGCATCTGAATGTGTTTTGGCTGGTTTTTTTTCCTTTCCGTTATCTTGCAAGCTAGTAAGAGGTAGCAGAACCTGAAAATACCACAGGCAATTGGAGACATGAGAAATTGGTTGATTTCAGTTTCAAGAATGATGCACTTGTGATGAAAATACATAATAGCAGGAGGTAAAGATGCTGATGTAATAGATCTACTTATGACAAGGCATGTGGCCTCAGGACTGCGAGTGTAATTTTCCTAGGAGTCATGATAGTCCATGAAGGTGGACAAATATAGTTCTGTAGTGGTGGTGGGTTTTTTTTCTTTTTTTTTTTTTTTAAAGAGAACACTAAATACTTAGATTTCTCACTGTTAAATATTATTGATTATTAAGTTTCAATATATGGTTTGTGAAAAGTCATTTGTCTGAAGACCATCGCAAGCAATTTTAAATCTGTTCTATAAAGTTTGATTCCCGATTGAGAAGAGCTTGGAGGTAGATGCATCCAAAAGTGTGTGTGTGGGAGGGTTTATTTATTCCCATTTCTTTGCAATCTTATAATTATTACAGAACTTTAACATTATCTGAAACCCATAACAGCTGCATGATTCATTTACACAGACACCTGCTCACTTTATCCCCACTGCCATCAAACACAAAGGTATCTAATAATATATTTGCAAGAAAAACTGCAATGATTGACTGTGGAACAACTGCAGTGGCTGACATTAAAATGTCAATATTTATCCCCATTTACCACACAGTGAGATTTTAGATCCTGCAGTTATTTACTTTTCTAAGTGTAGAGAAACACGCTTCTGCTGAAATTGAAAGAGGCATAATAAAAGAGGCATGTTCATTAAGATTAATGAAAGTGGGCCCTCACCTACATTGTAGGTTGACACTTGGAATATTCCATTTATATAATATTATTAACACAATCCGTATAGAAAACACATTGGGGGAGGGTCTTTTTAGAAATATCTAAGTTTTTTTTACTTTAAGTGGATGAATTGGTGGTAAAGACAGACTGACATGGCAAATACCTGTTCACTAGAAATTATTTTCCAGCACACTGAGAAATCAAAAAATACAATTAAATAGCTCCTCTGTGCTTTCAAGGCTTTAGCAAATTTGCTATTTTTTTTAATTAGCTTAAACTGAAGCAGAGATCTCAAAAACACTAGGAGCGCTGAGACTTGAATATATAGTTTTTGACAGTAGAGTCAATGTCATGAAAGCAATTTGTGATGACAGCTACAAGCATGTTTTCTGTTTTTCTCCTGAGATGAACCTAGTAGTATGTGTTTTACTGAGCACTTATCTATTGAAAACCCTACTGCAGTGATCTTCTATCTGGGGATGGATAAACATTTTAGGTGAACATAAGAACTGACCCAAACTTCACTCAGAACTCAAAGTTGAAGTTTTAAATTGTTGGTTAACAGCTTTGGAAAATAAATTCCATATGCTTTAGCACTTCCTTCTCTTTTTAACCCTCTCTCCACCTCCCAAACCATTCTATGTTAAGGGTCCAATGGGAACTGTACACCACTAAGATAAGAGGGATTTGGAACTAGAAGTGGAAATACCATAATAATGGGGGAAAGACTATTCTCATTGGACCAATTGGTGATACCTGTACTTGTGATGAATTGTTCCTTATGACTCAAATAGTTCCACTGAAGTCAATAGAACTTTCCAGAGTAAGGTCCTATTCAGTGTGAGAGTATCAAAATGCGGCCCATTGCATTTTTTGTTTAATAAAATCAGCATTTCTCAAAATCTCTGGGCACATTTAGAACAATTGTCCCAGAGAATAAGGATGAAACCAGAAGCGTTTAAATTAATTTAAATAAAGTTATTAAAAATTACTCAAAAAAACCTCTAGAACTTAATCATAGAGAATATCCTTTTTTACGGGCCATATAGTGATGCTTATCCCCAGGCCTGTGTCTGAAAAAATCCTCCTCCTACCTCAGGGGGGCCAGTAAGAGGCAGAGCGAAGGAGAAATGGAAAGATTTGCACAGAGGCTCCTTTAATTTAGTGTTTTCACCACTAGTGTTTCAGGCTGGGTGGCACAGGTTGCTGCTGAAATGTCTTCAAAGCCCTTGCAGTAGTTTAGTTGCTGCAAAGGGAGCCCAATATCTAGGTTTGGGAACCTCTAGCATAGGAAGTGAGAGAGGAATATGGAGAAATAAGAGTAGCAAAATTGTGTAGGGCCTTCTCTGGGAGGATTATGGAGGCCTGGACTTTGATGTGGTAAGGGACAGGAAGCCAGTGGTCTTAAAGTTGAAGAAAAGAAGATTACTTTAACCGTGGCTTTTTAAGCAGCTTTTAAAAGAGTAGTCAGAGTCTGGGAAGCTAGGCAGCAGAAGGTTACAGTAATAGAGGGAAGAAATGTCCAACACGTAGTCATTAATAATCCTATTACTGAAACCCATGTCCTAGAGGTTGAACAAGATAGAAAGCAAACTTCCATAGGAAAGAAGAGATTCAAGCACACACTGTTACCTCAGGGAATGTTATTAAGAAGTTCAAAACCCTGGGGAAAAAAGTACAAACTTTACAGCTAGATAGGGTTGCCAATCCTGCTGGATTGACCAGTAGTCTACTGGAATCAGCCTTAATCTCATGGTGCCTATTAAAAGCAATCTGGGAGATTTTAATAGGCCAAAAGTCCAGTCGGCGGTGCAGTGGGGCTAAGACAGGCTCCCTACCTGCCCTGGTTCCACATGGCTCCCGGAAGTGGCTGGCATGTCCGGCTCAGAGGCATAGGGGCAGCCAGGGGGTCTCTACGTGCTGCCCCCATGCCACACCCTGAGCGCTGACTCCACAGCTTCCAATTGCTTGGAACTGTGGGGGCGGTGCCTGCAGGCAGGGGCAGCATGTGGAGTCATCTGGCCGCCCCTAAGCCTAGGAGCTGGACATGCCGGCCACTTCCGGGAGCTGCCCGAGGTAAGCGCTGCCCAGCCGGAGCCTGTACCCTCTCCCCTCCTGCACCCAAACTCCCCAACCCGGAGCCTCCTCCTGCCCCCCTCAGCCCCACCCCAGAGCCTGCCCCCCTCAGCCCCACCCCAGAGCCTGCACCCCAAGCTGAAGCCCTCACCCCCTCCCTCACCCAACCACTTGCCCCAGCCCTGAGCCCCATCCCACACTCCGAACACCTCATTCCCAGCCCAGAGCCCCCTCCTGCACCACAGAGCCCACACCCCCAGCTGGAGCCTTCACCCCCTCCTGCACTGCAACCCCCTGCCCCAGCCTGGTGAAAGTGAGTGAGGGTGGGGGAGAACAAGCAACAGAAGGAGGGGGGATGGAATGAGTGGGGGAAGGGTCTTGGAGAATGGGTTGGGCAGGGGGAGGGGCAAGGATGTTCAGGTTTGTGCGATTAGAAAGTTGGCAACCCTACAGCTAGAGAGGGCTTGACCCAAACTATTAGGTCTGGTTGTAAACTTCTTATCTTTATAATGGACAAAACTAAGACCCCATAATTGAACACTCTCAAACAGGCATATTCTAAATCTGGATAAATATCTGAACATTCCCAAAATTCAGGCTATTTGAATTCAAACTATTACAGTAATAGTCAAGTGAAACTCAAATGAGAATCTGGATCTGGGGTTCAGATATCATCTCTAATTACAACATCTTAAAAAATGAAGTTCTAATAGGAACACCCACACTGGATCAGACCGAAGGTCCATCTAGTCCAGTATGCTTTTTCCGGGAGTGGCCAGTACCAGGTGCTTCAGAGGAAGTTGCAAGAATTTTGCAGTAGGCAGATGTGATAATCTGATGCTATTTAGTTATAGGGGTATTTACAATGTAAATGTTTGCTGTTGCATCATAACAGGATACAGATAAGAGAAAACAATGCATATAATGTCCCATTAGTTTTGTGAAGTTTAAACACCCAAACACTTATACATTTAACAATTGCTTTGATCTATACTAATACACAAGTGAATTGGCCTGGATACACTCTGACATGACCTGGTCTGCCAGCATCACAGAGGTGTTCAGATAAATGAAAAGGAGTAAGGGAGATGAGGCGGGAGATGGAGCGAGTGGGAGCGGCAGGTACGTAGCGAATCTGAGGTGAAGAGACTGAGGGAGAAGATGAGGGAGGGTTGGGGCAACAGCCAATCAGCACAGGGCAGAGAAAATTAGAGAACATTTTAGTTTTGACCAGAATGTCCTGAGGTCCCTGCTTTGGCCGCTTCTGCTCCTATGGGCTGACGTCTCTGGCTGGCTGTTCTCTGCAGGTTTCCCCCAAGGCCATGTGAAGAGGGGAGGGATTTAATATACCTCCCTAAATTTCTGTTATCATTAATTATGATAATATTGGATCTTCTTATTATCTCCATAGATGTCTAATCCCATTTTTAACCTTGTTATATTCTTGGCCTCAATGACATCCTGTGGCAATGAGTTCCACAGTTTAATTATACATTGTGTGAATATGTATTTTTTTTATTGGTTTTGAATTTTCCACCTTTGCATTTATTTGAATGTCCACTTGTTCTTGTGCTGAGACACAGAGAACAGAAGTTCCCAATCTTACCTTCTCTATGTCAATCATGATTTTATATACTTCTATCATGTCCTTCTTATTATCTTCTAAAGTGAGTGATCCAAATCTTCAATCCTCCTTCCTATGAGTCTTTCTGGGTCCTTAATCATTCTTGTCACCCTTCTCTGAACCCGCTCCAGTCTTGCAATATCCTTTTTGAGATGAGGTGAGTGGTACAGCACAAAGTATTCCCGATGAAGCTGCGCCATTGGTTTATATAGTGGTATTATATTTTCCGTATTAATCTCTATCCCATTATTTATGCATCCTAATCTGGGCTATCCTTGGGAAACTCGTCTTGATATAAATGAAACTTTTAAAATGACAAGGAGATGAAAAAATTGGCAGTATCTTCCCATATGTGATAGACTATATAACTCTATCCAGAGTCTGGCAGGGAAGGAGTTAATCCTCTGAGCAAAGGAAGGACCACAGCTGTCTGCCTTCAGCATAGGATCGGCAGGGTAGCAGGTAGATGTGGGCCACATGTGGTAGTTAAGTCTCCTTGGGTACACCATAAGAGGAAACTGTTTGGAAATTAAGCACTCGGTCTGGCAGTGAGAGTCAGGAGCTCTAAGAAGTGGCTGAGAGGAGAATCAGGATGGTGAAATCAAGGGACTTGGCTAAATGAGCCATATTTTAGACCTCTGCTGTGAGATGGCTGAAGCAGGCAGGGTGTTACTTGACTTTGGATGAAGAAAGCCCCTGTTGCATGTTAGCTTCCTAATGGAGAAAAAACATTCCTTAATTCACTTTTCCACTTACAAAGCCCACTACAAAGGTATTCAAGCAAGTCTATTAAGGGGTGCAGAGTCCATTCCTGATCTAGGTGCTCATTACGAAATCTAGTAGTGTCATGGTTTTATTTGGTAAACAAAACATACAATTTAAGCAAATAACCTCTGATGTAGAGAGGCCTCTCAAAAGCAAAAGAGGGTGGAGCTGTAACTCTCAAAATTTTCCCTTAATCTGAGATCACACATAATCTTTAGAATAGTTCATGGATAAAAATGCAAGAGAAGAAATTCTAAACATCTTAAAGGAGAGGACTGAAACCTTTGTAATGTGAGGAGGGAAAGCTTGACAATAGATGTTTGGGAAGATTAAGTACAATCACGTAAGTACAATTACAGAAACCATTAAAGGTGAGGGAATTGTAAACCACTGCAAAAACCCCAAAGGAAATCTTTGGTAAAAGATTTCAAACTCCTTATAGTTAGCTTCTAAAAGTGTCCTAAATGACTCTAAAAGTATTCTAAACTGCAGGTAAGGGAACAGAGAATACCTTGACAAAACCTTAGCAACTTTGGACTGTTAAGATTGGGAGAAAGTGCTATTAACAGTGAATATGATTTTATTCTTTTATTTTAGAAAGCATTTATTCCTATGCTGGCTGGAGCATTTAGTTACATCTTAGAAACCAGTTCCTTCCTACCTCATGACTAAAGCTAAAATTATTCTATTAAAAAAAGGTTAGATACCCCTTTTCTTATGGTAGTTCTAGTCCAGTATCACAAATCAATGCTGATTATAAGGTGTCAAGGCATGATGCCTCAAGGGAGTGCTAAGGAATTTAAATTGGACAAGAACAGGTGTGATCTGCGAAAGGCTGCTTGTTGCCAAACTAATTATAATTCATACTGCAAAGAGAAGTCAAGGAGCCTGTTGGGGCCTTCACCACAGATATGGGGAAAGCCTTCAAAGCTATCTAATAGGATTTTCTTTGCCAGGCACAGGTAAAAGTAGAGATTGGCCTACAAATATCCTACAGAGCATGGAAGGAGGGAAATGTTTGTATGTGCCCTACAGGGGTAGGGAAGATATGGGAATCTATTCATTTGTTTTCCCATGTGAATAAAAAGAAATAAAAAGGGCAGACTTTTAAAATAAAAAATATATGCCAGTTGATGCAATCTGGTCCATTCCAAAGATAAAAAATGTACTCTTCATTAGTATTTGTATAAGCCCTGTGATCTCTGAAAGGGATGTTTCAGCAGCACACAAAGAGGAGACTGTCAGAGGCAGGGGAACATCCTATCTCTTTCATTGGGTCGCAGGATTATAACAGATGGCCCCCTAAGAACCATCAAGAGTCACCTCCTGCTCATCTCTCGGGGGCCTGTGAGGCGTGGAAGAAAGGAGAAGAGCTGTCTGTCCTTACTACTAGATTTCACTGGAAATTTTTTGCAAGGGGGGGGATAGGGACATGTGAGAAGATGGACATTTAAGTGTGTCCTTATATAGATGATATTCCACTCTGAGTAGGCTGTGGAGGCAGGGTGTCTAGGTTTCCTTGGGTAGTGTTGAAGACAGTTGGAGAATGCATAGCATGATCCATTAGGGCCTTAGCAGCTTAACTGCCTACAGCATTTGCCTCTGCCATGTTGCATTTGGTGCACAGTTAGGGACTGTTTGAAGAAAAACGCTGATACCACAGTACTCATTGGAATCCATGAAAGATTGATGATCACAATAAATGTAACAAAATCTTAAGTGACCTAAATAGGATGCTTCCCTTCCAATCTTAAAGCTAGACTTAAACAAAGATGAAGTGCTGTGCCACTCTCCATTTGGGGAAGAATAGGTATGCTGAAAATGTGGAGCCTAACTAAATTTCTTGGTGTCTTAGTGGAGATTCGATGCAAAGCCACACCCAATTTGGTTCAAAGGCTGAAAAATAGGCTTTATCAGGAGTTCAGTTTGATATAGAAAAAAACAGAAGATGATGAACAAATTGTGCTTCTCAGGAGAGGGGAGGTTTTGAAGTTCCAGACGTACAAAAAAAAGCTGGGGGGAGTGTGACACAGAGACCCATTGGCAAAGGGTCTCCTGTTGTTGGTAAACAGCTCTTGTCTCAGACCTGACAAACTCATTATACCAAATACATATTTTGTAGGGTATTTATCCATAAGTGTTATCATGTGAGGTATCTACAGACAGCTCGTAACTTGTCAAGGCTCATAATCATTGTGAGATGGTTTTACAGGTAATATTTAAGGAAAAGTGTATTTATACTGAAAGTATGTTTTATAGACTTGGACTAAAAAGTAAAGATTTGTGTCTGTCATGGCCCATTTAGGCAAGGGGGAATTATTACCCCTCCATATCTGGCCGCTATTGCAAAGCAAGACAAAACTTGCACAATAGTAAGACTTTTAATGGGAACCATCGGAGGCAAGGACAAGCTATCAGAACCACGTAAAGGTAAAGAAACTTTGCAACAAGACAGGAGCTCGCCCCGTCTCTGAATAGAAACAACAGACTGCTTACAGTATAACAGAGGACACTCTGTATCCATTCACTGAGGAAACCCCTTGAAGAGCAGGGCTGCATTCATGAACACTTGGATCCTGGTTTGTCTGAAACCAGACAGCTCTGCAAAAGACTGATTTTTTGAGGGTAATCTACTTTATTAGGTTGGAAAGGTAATTATTGATAAGTTTAGACCCAGGTTCACATTTTATGTTTTGTTTTTATTGTAAACACTTGTTTCTTCCTCTCTCCCTTGTTTTTAGGTAACTCTTTATTCTTTTTAAAATAAAATAAAAGATGATTTATCATGAGTGTTCAAAGTGCTGTGTGGTTCCAAGGAGCAGTGGTTTAAGGTAAAACTGGTAAACGGCGTTACACTGCAACTTTGGATGCAGAATATGTGGAAATTCTGTGAGTAGATAGTCATGGGCTGGATAGCACAGGAGAAAGATTCAAGGGGGTTCGGGGATTGGGGTGCACCTATTGTTAACCTGCAAGGGATATGGCTAAAACAGCCCAAAGAAGAGTGCTTGAGTGGCTAAAAGGCTTGTGGTGCCAGGGAACTAACACCCAGCTACCACAAGAAAGACTCTCTCTTACTGGAAGCAGAAGGTAACAGGGTAACTCTCAGTCCTGGCTACTCCAAGAACCATCACAGTGGGGTTATAATCCCCTTTTACCTGCCTGATAGAATGAAAGCGTTTGAGCTGAAAATAAGTAGAATAAAAGCTGTTTTTTAGCCACAGCCCTGGTGGCAATGTGACTGCTCCATTGCTAAGCAGTTTGCAGAACTCAGCAAAAGAAACAGCTGAAGTGTTTTAAAAAAGAACAAAACCTTTGCTAAATTAAACGCTAGAAGTAGTGCAGCAAAAGACAAAAGGGTAAAATTTTCATAAGTGCCTAAATGACTTAGGAGTCTATGTCCCATTTTCAAAAGACAGTAGGGCCCAGAGTCTCAAAAGTATTTAGGCTCCTAACTTCCATTTAAATCAGTGGAAGTTAGGAACCTAAATACCTTTTGAGAATCTGAGCCTTGGGCACTTAGGGCCAGATTTTTAAAGGTATTTAGGTACCCAAAGATGAAGATGCCTACTGGGAATTTTCAAAAGTACCTAAGCAAGTTAGGTGCCTAACTCCCACAGTTTTTTTTCATTGAAACTTAGAAGCCTAAGTGCCTAAATCATTTTTGAAAATTAAGTTCTTGGTTACTTTTGAAAATGTGACTCAATCTGTAATACTGAAGATGCTGTTTCAAAGTTTCCATCGGATAAAACACATGCAAGTTAGTTCATCTGCTTGAAGAAGTGCATGATCTGGAAATGGCCGTAGACTATCTAGTGAGGTTCATAAGAATTCCAGAATGTACACAGAGTGCAGAGATGACTCAAATCTTACCTTAAAGCAAGAATACAGGTGGTATGTTCTAAGCAATCTCGCATACAATGTTTACACTGCATTTACAATGCTCCATTATTCAGATGTCACTGATTATTACTTTCCATTAACATGAGTGTATGCTTTCAATATTACTGCTTGAACTCATTGGGTATGTCTACATTGCACATTAAGATCAGGCTCTGACTCAGATTTGAGCTCAAGCCCCACTTCTGTCCACAGGCAAATCAGTCTGACTTGGGTCCGCAAGCACTCATGACCTGGGTCCCTGCTAGCAGGGTGCGTCCGAGCCCGAGTCCCGCTGTGACTCCGGCCCAAGCCCTCTCATTTTGTGGTGTGGGTGCAGGTGAAGCTGCAGTCCCAAGTTGGAAGGTCTGCATAAGCAGAATGAACACGTTAGCACGGCTGTGAGTAGAGTCCAGGAACTGTAAATCCAGGTTTCCAGTGCAGTGAGGGTGGCTCAAGCATGGGCTTAGAAAAACTGAGTCTGCTAGCCTGGGTTCCACAGACTTCGGCTTCATGTGCAGTGCAAACATACCCACTGTTAGCAATGCATGTTATAAAATTAGGGGCTGTGTTTGTAGGTGGTCATCTGGTGGTTATTTATTTTTTTTTTTTTCAGCTGCACCTGAAGATGTCAGAGGAGGAGAAACAAAGTGAGAGATTAAATGAGGCTGTATCTGTTTGTTTTTAAGAGAATTAATTCACATCTCCCTCAAAAACCTATAAAGACCCAGAGAGGCAAGAGATAAGGATATTGTAGTAAAGCAGGGTTAACTGGGTTACCCGAAGTATTAGGGGACAGAGCCGTGCTCCACTACTGCATTACTTTCTGTTTTGTTAGGGGGCTTTTCCTCCCACTCTGTTTGTTATGCAGTTTAATAAAGCAGCAAGTTCCCAGCCTACAAATACTGTGAGTAGAGTGGTTATCTTGTTGTTGTTGTTGTTGTTGTTGCACTTGAATGGTCCCTTTACAAAAGATAAACACCAGCTTTCCTAACTGACCACCAAAGACAGAAGCATTATATCTAGAGATGACTAATGGGGTATACACTCCTGATCATTACAACTTGAACATCCTTTAAATTGTTCTTTGAAGTCATAGAGGACAGAATTCCTCTGCTTTGTATGTATGATGGTGGTGATATATATTAACAATAGGGTGGGGACTGCAAGTAGGTAAGGAAGGAGGGAAACTGTATAAATTACACTTCTGGCTAGTAGGGTAACATCTATTTTTCTGAAGTAATTTCCTGAAATTAAGTGCTCCTTTTTAGCTACCTCCTTCTCATCATCCTCCACATTCCCTTTCACCAGGTTCAGACTGATTACCTCCCCTTCTCTTCCTCCAGAGCTCTTTGTGGCATCTCTCATTCTCCTTTCTGCATCATCTCCTGTCATCTCTCTCCTGCTTTTCATGTTTTTCCTGCTGCCTCTTTCTTTTTGACTTGCATCTTCTGCTTCTCAATCAGCTCTGATATTTGGCTGCTTCTTTAAAGTGTTTTACAGCTTCTGTCTTCTTCACTGTCTCCTCCTTCTTTGTTTTTTCCTCCCCCTCATCAATTGGTACCTGCCTCTGTCACTGTCTCTAGCTTTGTGGCTTCTTAGCACCTTTGCTGCTTTTTCCATCCCCTTGGGGTCCTCCCTCTGGGCTTCCAAAGAAAGTTACAAATCCATGTATGTGATCAAGAAAAAGGTGAAAATCTTGTTTGGGGAAAGATCATTTGCACAAAGTTTCAGTATTGGGACTAGGATGATCCTGCTTTCCTGAAGGCTGAATGGTGACAAGTGACTATAACATATATTAATACAGACAAATATTAAATATATGATGATATATGATGCTTTCCAGTCAATATTTTTTTAAGTAGCCAATACAATGAGTGATATTATTATTATGGAAGCACCAGCTGTGGCTCTATAGTTAAGGTTGAGTTGAGATTTGAACTGAAAGCAAGCAGTCAATTTTATTGTTCTGTAGGAAAAGTACAGCCCATGATTGCCAAAATTACCCTCTTATTGTTTGAATAGAAAGAATTTACACGTCTATCTGTTAATTAATTTTAACTAAAACTAAACTAAACTAAAAACAAGTCCTTTCAGAAATTTAGCACCTGGTGGCAGACTGTTTTATTTTACCTATTAATCTTAATAATGGAATAACTAACACTCTTAAAACCTCCCGTATAGTTAAAACTCAGACATCTTGTGCATAGGCTACATTTGCTGATGCTTTTTTTAGGATTAATGGTCATTGATTGCTGTTATTCTTCACAGTTAAAAGTTTCTCCTTCAGCCCAGGCTGACGAATAATGTTCCCCTTTAGAGACTTCCATGAAGACTGTCTCTCTTTCAATATGTCTACTAACCGTTATTGTTTTCAACAGGACTGACGCCACAGAGTGCCCTCAGTTATGTTACTCTTTCAAAATGGCCACGGCCTCCCATTTTTCTCAAATGGGTCTGAGGCCAGTAAAAAATATTGTTGTTACAGATTTAGCTCAAGGTTTTAATGTAAATCATCTGACACAAAGCAATTATGGAAATAGTCTTGTGCATGTGCAGGCAGCTATCATTAAAATACATGTATTTGGGAGGCTGCATGTAGGCTGGCTGAATTTCACCCAGAGTAGTACAATACATGGGCAAGAAATGTGCTGGCAGAGAATTTGGATATGTATAATGCTAAAATGGGCTACCTTAGAACCACTAGGCTACTGTGTAAGAATTATTTTCAAGAGATTTCAATTAAATATATCTGATTTGCTCCTCTGCTATAAAAATGGTGGAGGGAAAAATCTTTTTTTAACTACAATTTATTCTGTAGCACTTCAAACTGCTGCTGGCTACTTTGAATTAAAAAGGACATCAAAGTAATTATATACTTAGAGATAAAGTTTACTTAAGGACATCAAAGGGAGTCCTCGTGACAAATTATAGTCTGTCAAGTGAAGCTTAAAGTTTAAACTCTGATGAATTCAAGTGTTTGTGTCTTGTGTGGAAAATCAACATTTTGGTCTCAAATCATCTCAATCAATGCTAAAATTTCAAAGATAACTATATGAATGTGTATAGCAATGGCACTAAACAAGCTCTAATGCAGTAATGCACTTCATAATCTTACCGGCCCTAATCTTTTCTCCTACTAAGAACTTTAGATGTGTTTTCACAGTGCTCCTTGAGTGTGTAATATCAAGACCTGAACCCAATTCGGTATGAAATTAATACAATAAGACAAATGATTCAGAAAAATAAAATCAAAGCCACTGCAACAAAGTGGACCAGAATATTATCCACTTGATTCAGGGACATATAGAGCCATTTTTTGACAGTTGGGCATCTTACAAAAACTTAAGGTTACTATTATTTTTTTACTGTGTTACAGGCCTGATGCCATTTGTTAACTGATTGGGTCAGTAGATGAAAGAAGCAAATTAAAGTCTCATCTATACTAGCCTCTTTTCATTAAAATTTCCCACTATTGTATTTCCGCTGTTGCTAACAATGCTGGGAGCAAAAGCACAGACCAGCGGCCAGTATTGAAGCCACTGTGGAAAAAATAGGCTAGTGTAGATACAGCCTAGGGCCATAGCTGCGCTGGCCTTTTAACTGTATTGGGAAACCATGGAAATACTGTTTCGTGCTTCGAAATCTATGGATGAAAAGCACTGTATGAGAGCAAACATTAAAGTACTAAGAAAACCAATGAATAATAATTGGTTCTAGGAGTGGTATTTCAAATCTGACCTGGAGATAGAGCCCAAACTTATCCCCTAGATCCAAACCTCACTGAACCTGGTGAAGTTTCTGTCCAGATCCAAACTTTGGATATTAGCCTGAACCAAATCTGAAGATGTAGTAATTCAGCACTTACAAATTTGTATTCTAGAGATGTCTGTGGAAAGAACAGGCACAGACCATGCATTTTCTGGATTTTCTTTATCTTTAATTTTCATATGCATATTACCTCACACTTGTTAATTTGCTATTTCATTTGTCTCATTTCTTCACTTAATGATATCTGGCAGCTTCTCTGTACCGGAGTAAACATCAATTCCATTTGAGAACAGTATCTTGCAAGATTAGCCAGTCAGGTGATGTGCAGTTTGTGTCATTACTCACTTGCATTTTATTGCTTAAATGCATTTCACATAAGATATTTAGAGCAAACATGGACGTGTTAGGCTGAAATCATTATTAAAAGCAGTTCTTACATGGATGTAAAAACAAATGTAATTGTTCAAGAGGTCTGTTGATAAGCTAGGATGTTTATTGAGTCGTCAATGTAGAGACCAAGATTCAAAAATAATTTCTGTGGGTTGGAGAACAATGTGTCATTTGGTCTTTGGTCTAGCTGTGTGTATGTGTATATATAAAGGTATGACAAGTGAAATCTGACAGGACATACAAGGCAACACTTATTGATCCTGGGGGTAGTAATATAGTAGCAGCTATAGTAGCTGAACCCACCTTGTGCTAGGCACTCTACAAGCCCTAGTAAAAGATAGTGCCTACTCAAATTGCTTACAAGCTAAAGACCAGATTGTGATATCCTTACTTGCACCTTACTCCACAATTAATGGTAGGTGTAAACAGGGCCGGCTCTGGCTTTTTTGCCGCCCCAGACCAAAAAACAAAAAAACAAAAACCTGTGGCGTGGCCGGAGCCAGGGTGCAGGGGGACTCCTTGATCTGCAGATGTGCCCCGGCTAGCGGGGGTAGGGAGAGGGAGCAGGGAGAGAGAGAGAAGGGGGGTGGCCAGGGCTTCAGCGGGGCGCTCGCCTCGCGGCCCCGACCCCCACGCCGCCTGCTGGGAGGGCTCCGCACTGCTCAGGTCGGTGGGGAGGGAAGGCCGCGGGCTGCCCTGCTGGGCTTGCTGCAGACCTGGCCCCAGCTGGGGCAGACGGAGTGCACAGCCTGCTCCCAGCAGGGTGCTCTCCTCCTCCGCACCACCGCCCCCTACAGGGCGGCCGGATCAGCGAACAAAAAAAAAAAAGCGTCCGTGCGGCCCTAGGATTGGGCGGAATGCCGCCCCGTAGAATCGGCCGCCCCAAACACGAGCTTGCTCGGCTGGTGCCTAGAGCCGGCCCTGGGTGTAAAGTACTATACATCATGAGGAAGAGGATCACAATCTGGCCCTGAATAGGCACAACAGATGTAGGGTGGGAGGGGAAGCAGGTACTAAGAGGTGAGAGGCTACCTGCCCACAGGGCCGGCTCCAGGCACCAGCTTGGCAAGCAGGTGCTTGGGGCAGCCACTCCGGAGAGGGGCGGCAGGTCCAGCTATTCGGCGGCAATTCGGCAGACTGTCCCTCACTCCCGCTCGGAGCGAAGGACCTTCCACCGAATTGCCGCCACGGGTCGCGGGCGCGGCTTTTTTTTTTTTTTTTTGGCTGCTTGGGGCAGCCAAAACCTTGGAGCCAGCCCTGCCTGCTCAGCAAGTCAGTGGCAAAACTGTAAGTAGAACGCAGACTCCTGACTCTGAGTCTAGTATCTTATCCACTAGACAATGCTACCTATTTTCTGGATGCTGCCCTCCAAGCCAGAACAAAGAACTTGGAAATGGCATGTGTTTTAAAAGATCTTCAGGGTCTTTTGATTTTCAGTTGGGAGGGGGGTAGGGAGAGAGAATTACAAGTACCCTCTATTTTTTCCCTTTGCTAATTTTCAAAGATTTAAACTTTAGTTTCTTTATGCAAATTACTATTGCTTATTTAGAAACGTCACTTCACCCTCAAGGTTGGATATTCTCCCGCAGGCGTCTAACCAGAATAATTGGCTCAATTACTTCCTTTTCTCCCCCAATTATTTCAGGACATGCTGTATGTCAGAACCCTAAAGGATCTATTAATTAAGGCTAGGAAAGCAGGGAAATATTTGTCTGCCAAGGTTGCTTGGAAAGTCAAGCACCACACTCTCAGTGTTTAGCCTTTCACCTTCTCCACTCTCCGTTAAAATAATCACAGGTGCTCAAAAGTTGGCACAGGAATGGGGGCGGGGGGCATTCTCTTTCCAAGCAGCAGCCAAGAAATAGAAAGGAAGTAAACCAATCGCCAAGATTTTTGAAACTACCTGGTGATTTTGGGTTCCTGAATTTTTGGAAACATATTTTGACATACCTTAAAGGGACCTGAGTTTTTGAAACTGCTGAGCACTCACCCTCTGAAAATCACGTCCTTTTAAAGTTTCTTAAATTGGATACCCAAAAATGATCATTTTAGCTGTTAGAACTCATGGTCTCTAGTTTTTTCCATGGGTTTTTAAGCCCCTATACTGCCTTACCCCATTAAATACACATTTTCCCCAGATAGAATGCGTCTGACATATGGCATGTGTAAGTCAATTTATCAGTAGCCCTTGTACTCACTATAAAAATCTGAGAATAGGCTCTAAAAAGATTTGTAGACCTATAAACCATTCCTATTGCCAGGATCAGCAATGTTACAGCAGACCCCTCCTTTTGCTATAGGCTGACACTTAATGTAACATCTGTCTCTAAGAGTTGGCAACGTAAGCATTGGTCTAATCCCTCTAAATTTGTTTCCAGTGAGTCCTAAATTTCATAGTGATCCTCAAATATATATACAGAACTTTTTGGTAGTAAAACTCCGACAAAAACATACAGGCAATCTGCAGCAAACAAGAATGGACAGCACCCTGCAAATAGATCAGGGTTGTATAATGAATGAAGCTGTTGTCTGATGGACCCTTGCTTCATTTGTTGCAGTAGCTGGAAGGTGTGTAGTGAATGAGGCCGGGGACTGCAGGAAGAGAAAGGATGGTCTCTTTATTAAGACAGTTGAATGGGGCCCTGAAGAACTGGATTCTATCCCTGCCTCTGCTATAGAGTTCCGATGTGATGCTGGGAAAGTTACTATATTTCACAAAGTATGTGTTCTTATTTTTCTGGGTGCCCAATGTGAGACCCATGGAGTCTGACTTGCAAAAGCGCTGAGTAGAGCTGTGCAAATAAATTTTTCAGTTCCCTGGTGATTCTGAAAAATAAAAATTAGTTTGGGATCAAACCAAAAAAGGAATTTTTTTTGAAATTTTTGGCAAATTGAAGAGTCAAAAATTTCATTTCAGGTTTAAAAAAAAAAGGTTTATTTACATTTTGACCTGTTTTTAAGCTTCAAAAAAAGTTTAAGGAAATATGAAATGAAAAATCATTGAACTGAAACCTCAAAACGATTTATTTAAAAAAATGTCAAAATGAAATATTTTGATTTTTGGGGGGGATTTTTTTTTTAAATTCTAACCAAAACTAAAATTAGCAATTAATTTTGGCATTAATATCTGTGGCTCAATTCCCCATGTTTAAAATGGGAATGATACAACCATCTCATTTGACAGAGGTGTTTTAAAGTTAAAATCATTAATATTTGTGAAGCACTCAGATTCTGTAGGCAAGGGCACCATAGAAATGCTTATGAGCATTAATAATATATATAATTAATAATATTGTATTTATTTGGATAGTGTGCTTTAAATAAGGCTTGCGACTGCACATTGAATGTAGAGCATTAAAAGAAATAAAGAACTACCCATTCACTGAATGAGGCAGGGATCCTGTACAAAAAATAGTCTGTGGTATGTCATAGAAGACTCTATCATAATGTATATGCACAAGGAATCCAAACTGAATCTGCAAAGGCAACCATACTTCTAGCATCTCCTAACTTTTAATATCCTATATAAAATACGTAGAGAAATCAGTGCAAATATAGTATAAACCATTCATGTAATGCCAACATAGGTGTGCCATGGGGTCTATACACCCAATGCTGGTTTGGCAACCAAAGGATTAATGCAGAAACTGCCTGCCTGCTCACCCAGAGCTGATTGGCCACCCCACAGCAACTGTGATGATAAAGTGATTGTAAGGGAGGAGGGCGGGGTGGCTGTCAGAGATGCAAAGGGACTGTGGAGAGCAGGTCCTGCAGACAAACTGGTGAGAAGCCACCAGAGAGGCCAACACTCCAGAAAGAGAGGGAGAAACTGAACAAGGGGCTAGAAAACCCACAGACGCAGGAAGCAACTCAGGGAACAGCAAGGGACTTGAGAAGGGTTAACTCTGGCTTTTCTGAACAAGGACCCTGAGCTGGAACCCAGGAGCAGGTAGGCCTGGATTTCTCTATTGCTTCCCCAGATTAGGAAGGAAGAGGGAAAATGGTTAAGAACAAAAAGTGTTACACAACGGCTGGAGGAGAGATTCCAAGAGTGCTTGACTTTGAGTTCCTTATTTTTGGACTTTTCTGTTAACCACGAAAGGGGATAGACTGAGCAGTGACTTGGTTGGAGAGCTAGGCCACATACGACAACCAACTGTCTTTAACACCAGATGGGTTGGAGGGGGCCTTAAACTGAAAGGACCCCTGCAACACTGTTTCTGGACACAGGGAGGCACTGTAGAGGCAAGGGTGTGCTCCTACAAGATGCTAAATGTTCTATGCCAATAATAAACTCCAATATTTACAAACAATAAGAAACAGTGGAGTCAGCACCCATAAGATTAGATTCATTCACTGGGTAGATACATATGACAGCACTGTTTCCAGTTTTGCTGTTCCTTGCCATTCAAGGCAGCAGAGCAGAGAACTCTGTGACACTTGATTCAGAATCTATAAATATTTTCCAGTTATTCAGACAGAATGAAAAATCACATGCAGTTCTACGGTTCAAGCCCTTGTCCCATGGGCTTGTCACAATCTTCCATGTCCTTTATAAAATCAAGGGCCAGATTCTCAGCTGGTGTAAACTGGCATAGCTCCATTGGAGTCAGTGGCGTTTTGCCGAACTACTTCAACCAGGGTTGCACAGAGGTTTTGGAGGGCTCAAAATCTAAAACTGAGGCCCCCCACTCTTCAAGCAAAATTATTATTGAGTGAAAGCAGAGGGGAGGTGCTGGAGAGTGAATCCCCACCACTCTTATCCCGCAGTGGCAGCTCCTCTCCTACAGGGCTGGGCCCAGCTCCCCACTCCAAATAGTGCAATCTGGTGCATGGGTCGCAATGTTATCCAGGTTTTCAGAACCCAAAACAGTGGTAACTTAACTGTTTCTCTCCAGGCAGTGTCAGGAATAAATCAATGGGGGCACAGCCCCTCCATCTGATAAATGATTGATACAAACCCGAGAGCTTTCACCTAAAACTACTTTTTGATTAGGTCTCAAGCACACGCACACACAGGCTGTAGCAGTAGGTTCAGAGAATTCCAAACATTTATAGTTGCCCAAAAAGTCTGAAATGGTTTTGAGCAATTGACACAGGCTTCTGGGGGCCCTCCTTCCATCTGACTGCTGGGGAACTTAGGTGTCAAATCCTTGCCCAAAGAAAAGCTTCCTTGGACTGCTCCAAAGCACACTTTCTAACTAAACTTTTAAAAAATTTTCTACTCACTAAGCACATAACTCATAATAGCCCTTAATAAACTAACAATTTCCCTAGCAACAGCCAATAACAATTCATTATTCTCCTTATCAGCAAAGCATTTCTAGTCATAACAACATTAAAACTTACATGTCAGAGGCACCTAAAACCAAGGTCGGCTGTCCAAACCTTCCTTCTATTTTCTGGAACATTAACTCTCTGTCCCAAACTCCCATTCTGATTAGTAGGGCTGCAAACATGCAGCTACATGACATTGCCTCATAAGAACATAAGAACGGCCGTACTGGGTCAGACCAAAGGTCCATCCAGCCCAGTATCCTGTCTACTGACAGTGACCAATGCCAGGTGTCCCAGAGGGAATGAACCTAACAGGTAATGATCAAGTGATCTCTCTCCTGCCATCCATCTCTACCCTTTGACAAACAGAAGTTAGTGACACTATTCCTTACCCCTCCTGGCTAATAGCCATTAATGGACTTAACCTCCATGAATTTATCTAGCTCTCTTTTAAACCCTGTTATAGTCCTAGCCTTCACAACCTCCTCAGGCAAGGAGTTCCACAGGTTGGCTGTGTGAAGAAGAACTTCCTTTTATTTGTTTTAAACCTGCTGCCCATTAATTTCATTTGGTGGTCCCTAGTTCTTATATTGTGGGAACAAGTAAATAACTTTTCCTTATTCCTAGAGAGCTAGATTTAGGCCTCTCAGGGTCTAATTTTATTTCTAGCTATGTGATGTTTGGTTTTCAGCTGGCAATGGCTGAACACACAAGATGGCTGACTGCAGTACTGTCAAACTCTGGGTATACAGCAACACCCTCAGGTTTGGCCTTGATGCACCTTCTATTGTGACAGAGATGCCGCTGGGCCAAATTTCAGTGAGTGGCACTGTAATCTGGCATGTGGAGTTGCAGTACAACTCAGGTTTCTCCCAGCCATCCCTCTATTATGACAGGAGCTGCCAGGCCAAGCCTGAGTGGTTCTGTGACCTCATTGCAATGCCACTTGATCTGGGGACCCTCTCCAATGGGGGACTCAGGGCAAACTGCCCGTTTCTTCCCCTTCCCCCCAGGCAGCTCGGACTTCAGCTGAAATTTTCAAGTTGTCATTTCTTGTGCCTGTTTGTTGCTCCATTCTGAAGCAAAAGCACATAAATGCCAACTTTGTAATCTTAATTGTGGTTAAGATATACAAATAGTGAATTAGTAACAACAGGGTGAGTGAGACAATCATGGAACCAGTATTCATCTATAAGACTGAGAAAATATGTAGATTTTAAAAAATGAACTCCCTAAACTATGATGTCAAAAGAGAAATAATGGTGGGGTTGGAATTACTGTATACTGATTTAAACCTGATTTCAGAATGAGATTTCATTGAACTCTTGCACTGATAATCTTTATGGAGATTGGTTGAAGCAGACTACAACCCACTAGCTTAACTGTTGTTGAATATGTTTGAATCCCCATACATGTGAAGCTGCTGTGTCTAGAGATTAATTAGAATATTGCCCTTTGATTTTAGTAGACATGGCGAAGATGAGATTGATTAAAAGATGAATGGCTATCAACTAATAGCACAGATTTCCTGAGATTCGGTTCCTTCTGACTTTACATCCAGTCCTGTGGTTCTTAAAATAGTTTCCAATGGTAGAATGAAGCTGAACATGATGACCCAGATGCAGAGGGTACAGAGAGACAATCTTGTGATGAAAGATTTCCAGACAATTCCATGTTTGCTGGCAGAACACAGGATTTCAGGAACAAACAGTTGAGGTCCTATTTTCAGATTGAAAGACATGCAACCAACAAAATGTATAATGCAGTTTATATGGTCTTTGTTCTGTGAGGTAAAAATGTCCTTTCAGGATTTAAGGCTCGTGCCCAAATTCTGAAAGGTATTTAGCCATTTCTCAGCTCAGCATGGCAATGCCTAACTGACTTAAGAACCTAAATCTCATTTTCAAAAGTGACATAGGCATTTAGGAACCTAAGTCCTAGGGACATCAATGGGACTATGTCATAGAGAAATTGGACCCTTTAAGGGGCCAAAATTAGTTGCTTTCCAGCCTGAAGGGTGGGACTAATGAGATCAAAAGTCAGCCTGATGAACACTTGGGCCTCATAAAAAAAAAAAATGGCTGAGTGAACTCAGAGGTGGAACTACAGAAAGCAGGTTAGGCATGTGTGGGACGACTGGAGGTAGAATCTGCATGAAGGTCTTTGGGAGAAGCTGCCACCATTCCCTGGGAGGGGAGGCAGTGGGAGCCTGCTTGGGGAAAAGGGCTTCCTGAAAGGCAGTGTTCACTACAAGAAAAAGTCTTTAGGGCCTGGGAGTAGGAGTTAAGTGAGTGATAGATTGCTGGGGAAAGCCACCTGGGTGTCACTGCACTCTAACAGCATAGGGAAGGACTTAAAGGTAGCCCAGAAGGGGCTGGGAACTGAGCCCAGAAGGTAGACTGAAGAGTAGCACAAGAGGAGCGGAAGAACCTTTTGTTTGTTTGGGTGTTTAGTTGGACTTTGTGTTACCCCAGAAGGGGACTGGCCTTGAAAGGTGATCTGGCTGAGGGACTTGGCCATGGAAGCTGCAGTCTGTGGCAGAACCAGACCTGTAGACAGTAGGGAACACTAGAATGGGAAAACCCCTACAATGCTACATCCTGGCTTGAGGGGACACTTTGATGATGAGTTTATTCCATTACAGAATCCTAGCAATGCGTAAAGTTAAACATATTCATAAATCTTTACAGGACCAGTGTGTCACTTCCTGGAGGTACCCAGGGCTGTGAGATTCCTCACTACCATCTTCTCTAACCATTAGGAAGCCTTATCTGTGCCTGCGGTGGGTCAGCTCCCCAACTCCACCGGCCATGGGCAACACAAGCACTCCCCTCTGGGCCTTGCAGGCCTGGCTGTCACTTTACAGGTTAGCAATAAGCACACCTCAACCCCTGAGCCCTCCAAGCATCTACCTTGAAACTGTCCAGCCCCCTGGTCCACTGGATACTACCAGTATTCACAAATTCACTGCTTCCAAAAAATCAATACCCCTCGGCTTATCAGATCCATCTCAGATCATTGCTCCACATAACACACAGCACCTAGATATGTTAATAGTGAAATCAAGTGCAAGTTTATTTAACGAAGCACAGAGATTCAAGTGATAGCAAGTAGAAGTATTGGAAACAAATGGCTACATAGAAAATAAAATTCTAGCATTCTAGTGTCTAAACTTAATTAACAAGATACACTCATGTCTTGGAGAGTATTGCTCACCTAAAATCTATGCAGTGGTTTTACAGCCAGGCTGGCTGTGACCCTGCTTTCATGAGACATACAGGCTGTCAGTTTGCCTTCTCGGGGAAGGACTCAATGTGTCCCCTTGTACTCCAAGATATACCAGGACAAGGCTAATTCTCCACTCTGGCACTTCGGGCGGGGCACTCGCAAGGATTCTAAAAATTAATATTGGCCACTCCAGGCTTGTATTAAACTCCCAAGATTACAGCTTTTCTCTGATCTTGGATTGGTAGATGCTGCCACCACCCAAATGCAGAACCTCTTTGAGAGCCCAGGAAGGCGCACTTGGGAATTCCTTCCTGTGGGGTACCCTTAAGCCCTTTCACCCTGCCTCCAGGGAAGAGCGGAGAAAGAAAAAAAAAAGGGGAAATTAGCTGTTGCAACCAGCTAATTAAACAACATGTGCATAAACCTCTTAAAACACAAAAATCCAATTCTGTTCTTAAAAAAGGTAAATTTTAATTTCAATAAAAAAGAAGAGAAAATACATCTGGGAATTCAGGCTATTGCTGGATTTTTAAAAGAGTACTACAAGGATTAAGCACCAAGAATAATTTCCTTGAAGTCCAGCTTAAAGGTTACAAGCAAAACAAAAGCATCTGGGGTTAGCACAGAGGAATCCACAAGCCATAAAGAAATAAAAGGGATAAACCTAATCACATCTTCCTAGACATTTCCTGATCTACTTACATATCTGGGTTTTCAAATGAGTAGTTTTTAGGTATGATACTGATGAATTTTTCATACCTGGCCCCAAGCTTCTTACAGCATAGCTCTACCCTGTCCCCTCTCCCTTGGAGAACAACAACAAACAGACAAAAGGGGAGTCATTTTTCAATTTTAAAAGTTCTAGCCTTCCCATTGGCTTTTTTGGCCAGGTGCCCACTCACTTCCTTTTACCTATGCATAGCAGTGAGACTTTTTAATCCTTTACAGGTAGAGCAATTAGAGAACAGCTACTAAGAGGGATTTTATAGCTACTGGCTGGCTGGGTGTCCATAAAAGGGAGATACCCGCCCCCTCATCTATCACATACCAGAACAATCCTTTGTCTTTATTCATAAACTGGACACCCCCCTCTGCTGTTTCTTTATTCTTGTAGATTTCACAATCTCCCGGTTTGCAGCTGACTCAGTATACAAATAGGAATACATGGTGAGGCATACAATACACAACTGGCCAGGCAGGGAGCTAGGCATCTGTAACCTCCCACCTAGAAGGAATGTTTCTGAGGTATGTCACCGCCTTGTGACATGCCTTGACTCAATGACCTTAAGAACATAATTTTTAGAAAAAACAACAAGGAGTCTGGTGGCACCTTCAAGACTAACAGATTTATTTGGGCATAAGCTTTCATGAGTAAAAACCTCACTTCTTCGGATGCATGGAGTGAAAGTTACAGATGCAGGCATTATATACTGACACATGGAGAGCAGGGAGTTACTTCGCAAGTGGAGAACCAGTGTTGACAGGGCCAATTCAATCAGGGTGGATGTAGTCCACTCCCAATAATAGATGAGGAGGTGTCAATTCCAGGAGAGGAAAAGCTGCTTCTGTAATGAGCCAGCCACTCCCAGTCCCTATTCAAGCCCAGATTAATGGTGTTGAATTTGCAAGTGTAAGTACATAACTCCTTAATTATTATCTGTATGCACATTTTGCAATGATTATGACAACCAGTGAACTACTGGATCTTGGTAGAGATCCATTTCTGCCACCCTTTAGTGGACTATTATATATCCAACTTAGGGGATCCCTCTAAAACCCTAAGCACCCCCTTTGTCTTCTGCCTGCTGGCATCAAGGAGTCCCTGGGTCACAGTCAGAAACTAGTTTGAATCCTTTCCTGTGTAAGACAATACATTGAATGATTGGAATAGATATTTTTGGAACCACAGTAACCCCTCCCTGCAGGTCAGTCACAATAAATACTATTACGATCTGGATAAAATCTGTAATGAAGAATATAGACTTAGAAGTGTATGAGTATCCTGCCCACTGAGTTAGAGGGCAGCTGCCCCAGCAGGTGTTCATGAGTGAAGTGACAGATTTACAGGAACGTCTGCAGCTAACTGGTCTGATTTGTTAAATGTCACAGGAGACCATCAGGTGTTGTTGAGAACAACTTGGCAAGAGTGACTGTCAAGTATGAGGCAGTGATAGTTCCAAACTGTAAAAATAATATGACATTAATTCCAATTAATAAAAACAGGTCACTTTTAATTTTCAGAAAATCTGATTGTTTATTTGATGGGAATGTGGCTTTTGTACAATTCATTCTTAACATGAAGAGCTAAGTACATTGCTTCCCTCTCTCCAAGACTTCACTGAATCAAAAAAGGCAGGTTTCTGTTATGAGTTAAATAAAATAGTCATTTCAGTGGAAGATGTGGGCATCTCAAGGTGTTGTGTCCCCCCACACCTCTTAATCTCTCTTTGGGATTAAGCAGTCTTCATCTGTTTAGCAATTCATAAAGGATGGTGCAATTTAATAATATTTCTTGCAGGTAAAAACACAATATTAAATTTGCACAGTCCAATTAACTGAGAATAAATATGAATCTGAATCAGTAGTATCCCTTTAGGAAATTCATCAATTCTGGATGGGCTTATGAAAGTTTTAATTAGTATAGTTAATTTTAAGTATTATTAGTTACAGGAGAATGATGGAATGTTATTTAATCTGATATTTTATTAACTAAAAACCCTCTCTTTTACATGTATGACTTCCACCCCAGAGATGTCAAATATTTTTTGCACCTTTCCAATTTAATAATAGATACGGCTGAGTCCATACATTTTACTGCCTAATGAAAGATTGTATGACTTCAGGGCAGCTTGACAAGTCTCCCTAGATCTATTTTAAAAGATAATTTCTGATGGGACTGGGTAGTACATTAGACTAGTATAGTAGTCTTTCACTTGGAGAGTGATAGGTTTAGTTCCTGATTTGATTGTAAGTGAGAGTGATTGTTTTTTCATCCCAGTCCATGTTGCACTGAACAATTTGGTACAATTAGCAGTTGCTATCAAGAGGGAACCAGGAGGACCTAGCAAAAGGGCTCTTGCAAGTTGATGTGCATTGGGAGAGCTTGCAAAGTGCTTGACCCCTTCAGGCCAAATTTGACTTCACTCAATTTACAACAGGAATGAATTTGATCTGGCTCAATCCAGGTTAAAAACAAAACAAACAAAAACTTATTCACTGAGGGAAAATTTTAAAAACATATTTTACCAGAACGAATTAAGATCTTGACCTTGTGAGAGATTTAGCCATTCCATTTTCATTGACTCAGTAATAGATGAGGGCACTCAACATCTTGCAGGATCAGGTACTAAGGAGTCAGCAAAGTACTTAATCATATACATAAGTTCATCTCTATTAAGCAGCATGATTAACTTTAAGCACATGCTTATGTTGCATTGAAGCTAAACATAAGTTTAAATGCTTTGTTGAATAGGGATGGACTTAGCATATGCCTACATTTAAGTTCTCTGGTGAATCTGGGCCTGTAATGTTAGACACACTTTCCATATTTCCTTTCCCATTCTTGCATTGATCAGAAAGCTATTTGGAAATCCACAGCAATAACTCCCTCCTGATTGCCATATTCCTGTTGCTCAATTCATTCAGTGATGCCATAGTCCAGCTTTTGTCACATCACAATAGCTTCCATGTTAATGAAATGCAGGAGCAGAAGGGGGGAATTAACCTAAATATGGGTTTTCATTACACCAATAAAATACGAGGAAAAAAAATTAATTCTTTGACTATTTTCAAGTGGTCACTTTTTAGTGAAGCCCACTGATAAAATTTTGCGTGGCTCGTGGCCCCAGACAGTGAAAGGCCTGCTGAGATGTAAATGAGGGATAAAGTAACAGAGTTTTTGAAGCATTAGAGCTCACTCACTTCAGTAGAATGGCTTGCTCTTGTGAGAAGCCCTTCACAATTAGTTTCTTCTTCATGATCAGTCCAAAACAATTGTAATGATTATTTATTATAATTAAGTATAAGGAGCCCTATGTAAACAGGCACAGGAAATTCCAGACACAGTCAAATTGCTACTCTGCATTCTGATATTTTCTAATTTTGTCTTATTTATCTATGATTTAAACTCTGCCCTGGAAGGCATGTGCATGACAGCCAGTAATGTCAACAAGAGTTACATGTGAACATCAAAGAGTGCAATTTGGCTCTTCATGGTTATTAAAACAACTCCAGAAAACTGGTCAGCTGGATCAACATGTAATAACTGAAACAATGTGAATCTCTATTTTAATCAGAAAGACTTCTGAATTGATACAGTAATGCCTGATTTAGAGACCACTGAACACAATGGAATACTTCTATTGACTTTAATAAACTTTAGACAAGGCACCAGTGTATTGAAAACTGTGTCAAAAATATAAGCTGTCACTTTAAATAGCAAGGGTTTTCCTGGTCCTGCTTGCATTTTAGGGTGCCCTGTAGGGAAGTGTGGAATTAGAGACAATCTACAGAGAGCCAGCCTAGAGTAAAGGAGGGTGAGTTGTGCCTCTCTGCCTTAAGGAATAGCCTGCTTTCTCTCTCTGTTTTTGGTTACTGTGAGTTTCTCGTTGTAGTCTGTTTTTGAAGTTTTTTTGTTGAAGAATTGCCACTTTTAAGTCTGTTACTGAGTGTCCAGGGAGATTGAAGTGTTCTCCAACTGGTTTTTGAATGTTATAATTCTTGACATCTGATTTGTGTCCATTTATTCTTTTGCGTAGACTATCCGGTTTGGCCAATGGACACTCAATAACAGACTGCAGAACTAGAATTAATTTGCAAACTGGACACCATCAAATTAGTCCTGAATAAAGACTGGGAGTGGATGTGTCACTACAAAAACTAATTTCCCCCTACTGATACTCACACCTTCTTGTCAACTGTATGAAATGGGCCACCCTGATTACGTTGGCCTCATTACCACTACAAAAGTGATTTTTCCTCCCTTGGTATTCTACTGTTGAGAATAGCCCACTTCCAGCTTAATTGAATTGTTTCATTAGCACTGATCCCCCCCCCCACACTTGGTAAGGCAACTCCCATCTTTTCATGCACTGTGTATTTATACCTGCCTACTGCATTTTCCACTCTATGCATCTGATGAAGTGGGTTTTATCCCACGAAAGCTTATGCCCAAATAAATGTTAGTCTCTAAGGTGCCACAAGTACTCCTAGTTATTCCTAAAAGAGTACTTTATGTTTCTATCTAACTATTCTGTTTGTGTGCTGTAAGCATAACAATTTCTATCACTGGAATACTGCAGCTTCACGCCCACCAGTGCTAATAGAATACAACTGTACTTTGGTTAACCAATGTCATACAAATTCTATCTCAAAATTCTTCATAAAATTGAACAGTAAGCTGTGATTAAGACTGCATTTGTTCCATGTACAGGTTCACAGAGAGTAAAGACAATTTTTTTCATATTTGACTTCCCAAATAGAGTGAAATCTGTACTAGATGCCATCTGTCTGAGGGACCCTCCTGTCCTAAGAGATCTCATGCAATGCATTCCTACTCCCGTATTCTATAACATTCCACTCATCTCATTAGAAGACCACTTTCGTTTCACAACCAATTTTTAGCACGCTTAGTGTCACATCTAGATGATGTTCCCAGAGTAACAGAAATGTGTGGAGTACAAATAGAACAAAATGTGATAATGGACTCAGTAACCACTTTATTTATCCTAACAGGGTTGAAAGATTTGAAATGGTATCTACTTCTAATTACTTATTCTTGGGAATAGATACACTTCTACCTCGATATAACGCTGTCCTCGGGAGCCAAAAAATCTTACCGCGTTATAGGTGAAACCACGTTATATCGAACTTGCTTTGATCCACCGGAGTGTGCAGCCCCGCCCCCCCGGAGCACTGCTTTACCGCGTTATATCCGAATTCGTGTCATATCAGTTCGCGTTATATCGGGGTAGAGGTGTATTTTCCCTCTATATTTTGGAGGGGGATGGAGGAGCTAGGATTTAAGGTTTCACTAGTCACTAGATTAACTTCAACTATTCCTGTGTGAAATGGACTTATCACTGTTTCCTACTGAGAATCTTGCTGTTTGTATTATACATAAATAAGTGCCTTATAAGCTAACATTACATGTCTTGTGGATGTGGGACAGGGTTGCTGTCAGATACACTTTTCACAATGTAGTTCCACACCAGGGATGGTAACCTCAACCATGTCTTCTGTAGAGGCCTGCTTAGTCAGTTTAGTATATTAGATCTATGTTTATAATGCAAACATGAAATTTAAAACAAAAAAGAGAAGGTTCTCCTATTTCTTTATTGTAGACACTGGGGAATGCTGAGACAGTGGGGAGTGTTTTAATTATTTTGGAATTAAAAATAGAAAATGAGGCAGCTGCTTTTTACAAATACATATTAAATAAACTGCTAAAAAGAGAAGGGCTCTAGTCAACAGAACTCAATTACATTATGTCTGCGCTGCCCCACAGTTTGGACTATGATTAGGGTTGCCAACTTTCTTACCAAACAAAACCGAACACCCTTTCCCCGCCCCTTCTCCCAGGCCCCTCCCCGCTTACTCCATCCCCCCTCCGTCCG
The DNA here is from genome assembly GCF_002925995.2 of Terrapene triunguis. NCBI lineage: Eukaryota > Metazoa > Chordata > Testudines > Emydidae > Terrapene > Terrapene triunguis. Next base: position 8,421,951 of record NW_020664530.1, read on the forward strand.
TCACTCGCTCTCCCCCACCCTCCCTCACTTTCTCCTTTTCACCGGGCTGGGCAGGATCCCTTTTTGACCAGGTGTTCGGTTGAAAATTGGACACCTGGCAACCTATGTGGGTGTGAACTAGATATCTTTTAATTCATGCCCACAGTGTCCACACGAGGGAGTTACAGCGCAGCACTTTGGTACGCACCACTTGCAGTGTAGACAAGCCCTATGGCCCACTAGTTCAGGTTAATTGCTGAAACTTAAAGAAAAAGAATGTTACAAAATACAGCCTGTCTCTGATCTATGAAAAAAATGATAAATTTTCCTTTTTAAAATCCTTGGATAGCCAATGGCTGACATGTTTTTACCATGTCACTACAGATCTACTTGTATAAACTGAAGTAGAAGGAAAATGCACAAGGAAGCCTACTTGAAAGAATGTGCAAAAAAGAAAACACTTTCTGTGCCTGAGAATGGAGAGAGAAATGCCATGAAATCCTTTTAAAGGATTACTGGAGTAAACTTGCTTTTAAAAGTTTCAAATATGGGTTTCTGTTACATCTATAAAATATGCACGTGTGCTTTGCACACAGAAACCTGCACATATAAAACAGGTAACAGGTTGCTGAAAGGGATGCATGTACTACCCTTGTGATACACCTGTTTTGTGCACAGACTGGACTTCAGTCTCTAGGATTGTCAAGACAACACCTTCTATTAGTATTAAGACCCTAAGCTTGCAAAATATTTGAGATTACTCATGTGTTTAAAGTTAGATACATATTAAGTGCTTTCCTAGATTGGGTCCTAAATTCATTTAAAAATATCTAAGAATGATGGGGAAAAACAACCAAGAAGTGATTAGATTACTTAGAGTAGTGGTTGTATGAATCCAAACAGTTGTCCTGCCCACTACCTAGCATTCATTCCTTTACATGCTTATTTGTTCTGAAGAATTTCTTCTTGATCATATGCTTTGTCAGACTTACCCCATGGTATTGTTACTTTTAGTATAAGCATCATTCCATCCATGGGCTTTATTATCACTCTTAAAAGGCAAGAGTGTGATTTCATTTACACCAGTTTAAACCCATTAAAGTCAATCCACATTCACGAGCCTACCCTAAAAGATCAAATTGCACACTTTACCTTTTGCATACTGTCAATGCTGCATCTTTCAGTAATGACGTTTTTCATGCAGAGCTTGCTTGTGCCTGTTTGACTTAACTCTGTGAGGACTGTGTACATCCACAGTGGTCCAGAGGGGGAAACTGGAAGGCATTATTCAACGTGCCTGCTACTCTATCTGTTGGTGGGCTTCAATTTGCACCCAGCCTATACAGGCTGCCAGCATTACTGGACAGGGTTTTGGGGTAGAGGTGCAAGGTGGGAGAAAGGGAGGGGGAGTCATGGCCTCTGTCTCCTGCTTGCCCTTCCCTGCCCCATTTGGAGCACCAGGAATCACTGAAGGAGCAGGGAAGCTGCAAATCTACTTGTTTCTTAATACAGGCTATATAGGGGATGAGAAGGATCCTTGCACATCTTGCCTGCTCTATGATCTCATGAAGGGCCAGGTAGAATCTGGCTTATAAATTGTTGATCCACCTGGTAATATACCAATTTAACTACATAATCATCTAATTTCAGCTCCTTGTTTATTTACTTTCTTAAACAATATCCTAATTTATCAAGTTGGGGTGTTTCAATTCTGTGCTCCGCTGCTGTAGCAGCAGCTCCTTCACAGGGCCACCCAGAGGATTCAGGGGACCTGAGGTCTTCGGCGGTGGGGGCCCCCTGCCGCCGAATTGCCGCTGAAGACCCGGCACTTTGGCTGCGGGTCCCAGGGCGGAAGGACCCCCCACCGCGGGTCTTCGGGGCACTTCGGCGGCGCGTCCTGGAGCGGAAGGACCCCCCGCCGCCGAATTGCCACCAAAGACCTGGAGCGGAAGAAGCTCTGGGGGCCCAGGCCCCGTGAGAGTTTTCCGGGGCCCCTGGAGCGAGTGAAGGACCCCGCTCCAGGGCCCCCGAAAAACTCTCGTGGGGGCCCCTGCGGGGCCCGGGGCCTGGGGCAAATTGCCCCACTTGCCCCCCCTCCGCCCCGGGTGGCCCTGCTCCTTCATCAGGAAAGTTTCACTTGTCCCTATGCTTAGTATATACTGTAGTTTAATCAGCAGATTATGTCAAGTAGCAAAAAATCAATAGTTTCTACAGCTAAATCATCTGACATAACCCACTGATTTTTGTCACTTGACATAGTTTGTTGGCATACAGTATATGGTAAACTATATGCTGAATATATTACAAGCAGTTTAATTAAACAGTAACTATGTCTATCTAATTGCTGTGTAATGTAAGTAACGGCAGGCTACCCAAAGCTTTTGAATGGGCACCTATTTGTCATTTTATAAATCTGAAAAAATGGTGCACCCTGGTTGGAAGTGGGTGAGACGGTGCGGTTAGGGAGGAATATAGAGAGGCAGAGAATGCTTGCTTAGGAAGCTGAACAGAATTATATTGCAGCAAAGCTCAAGAGTCACTTATCCTTTTCCTTGGGGACTATCCTTTCTGTAGAGAGGTCTACTGAACTTAGACTTCATCTGAACCTCCTTTGGACTAGGGGGGTTTACTCAGTAATGGGGGGAAAAAATCCTCCATTAGTGTCATGTTGAAGGCCCCAGCCATCCCTCCACACCTTCACTACCTTCAGCATTTCATGAGTATCAGTCTGGCAGCTGATGGTTTCAATCCTGTGCATATACGATGTTGGGTACTTAAATTTGTAATACTCTTAGGAGTAGGGATCGCATATGTTCAGGGTTTGTATACTGCCTTGCACAAATGGCCCAAATCATTTTTTGGCCTTTAGGTACAACTGCAATATAAATATTAATCATAATAATGCATTATAAGCTCTTGATTTCTCAGTATTTGTGTGTGTGTGTGTGTATTTGCTAACACCACAATTCAAAGGGAAACTTCAGAACTCATGTAATAAAAATACTGCAAGCAAGTGTTGTCATCAGGGTACTCCTTTAGATCAAATTGATTCTGTTGAAGACTTCCGCTGGAGAATGTGTTAATACATGCTCTTTGAAGTAGTACTGCTGTGGCTGTGATGGAGGTGTTATACCAATAGAATAAAAACCAGCAGGATCTTATTAAGAGGGATAAGGCAAAGATGCCACATTTATTGTAAATATACTGATAAAGCAAAAGATAAAAGTAAACAACGTTGTTTGACTACTTATTCCTATCACTACTTATTCCTTATACACACACACACATATATATATATATATATATAGATAGATAGATTAGATAGATTCATTCACACAATCATTCATTCAAGTTCTGTATAGGTGTTATAGTTACCAGCCTAGAAGTTGCTCATGCCAAGTTACTGGCCAGGTATCTTGGTCATGAGGATGGAGCCGAGTCTGTGTCAGATGCACCTGATGCTCCTGGAGGTTGGCAGCAGAACCAGAGAGACTCAAAGTCATCAGTCTTTAGAGTCCATTTTTATAGGAATTAATTCCTATGTTAGTCTATGGGAGCTGTTTCATCCTGCTGTTGCTGACTCAATCAGCAGATGGCACACATTCCTGTCCAAAGTGGCACATTCCTGGTGGCTCCACACTGTCCAAAGTTTGTGTTTCTCATCCTTCCAGGTGATGGGGTGGATCCCAGTTTACCCTCCGGGGGTTTTCTGGTCATCCACTTGACACATTCTTCGGCCGATGGATACTTCCTTTCTAGGCTGGCACCTCCCTAACCATCCATCTATATCAAGCATTCATCAGCATACATTCCATACCTTAACCATATTTTAATTTACTGTCTCCACCACTTTCAGAGTGTGTGCTAATTCATTTGAGACTCCCGGCCCTTTAATCACAGAGGGTGGGGGTCTGTCCTAGGAGCCGTTGAATGAAGTGAAAGTCACTTAACAGCTTATAGTGTTTGTTTACATTGTATCAATTACTTCAAGAACAAAGTCAGTTAACTTGTTTGTAAGTTTTACATAGTAATAAAGTATCTTTCACAGGATAGATATAATCAATGGTTTCTACAGACAGTAGCTTACAAGTTTTAACAGAAGACCCAAGAGATTTTTGTACTTGGTGAAACTGTTGGATTTTAAAGTGTGGGGGACAAATTATGAGGGGGTCACTGTCACTTGGGGGAATCACTGTTAGTACCTTCTTTAATATCCCTACATAATAAAATGTCGGGGATAGAGGACTTCACTCAAAAAAAACCCAGATCTATAGAACATGGAAAGTTTTGGCTCTCTATGGAGTTCAGTATCCAAAAACATCTACTGTCAGTAATGGGGTGAGACTATAGGGACATCTTGGGAAGACATGAGAGGAAAAAGTGATTATCATACCTAATCAGCCACGCAGTAAAATATAGGAATGGATTATGTTTTATATAATGGCCTCTGGTGGGGTAGCTTCCCACTTTTTTTAGGGGGAGCCATTTCAGCCATGACAGCAAACAGGTAGAAGCCTCCTAATCCACCAGAGGAAGCCACAGTCAAATTCTGTGCTCTCTAATTATCTCTAATACTCTTACTCTTACTCGCCATGTACAATGTTAAAACTTCTCACGCCACTGTACTTAGAGAGGGGAGGCGACTGTGCTGTGCTCTTTCACAGCCTGTGGAAGAGGAGTTGTGTGCTACTCCTGCTCTGTTTCCAGCACACTCTTAAGTTCTGGCTGGTTCTAATGTCTGAGACTCACAGGTGTGTGGCTGATCCCACACCCACTTCAGAACTGAGACTAAGACTCTTCAAACCCAAGTACTGTGTGGTATTGAAATGGGATCAATAGCACTAGAGCAGGGCAGACTGCTCACAGACATGTTGCACTGAAGAAGTTGTGGGTATTTGGTGACGTTTTTCATATATCTGATTGATGATTCCCCCATCTCCTCCCTCACACACAGCTCCCGTCTCAAATATGGTAGAACTAAATTGCATTTTGGATACAAATAAATGTGTGATTTATTTGTTGCATTATTTACCTAGCTGTGATTAGTACCTATAAGCTACATACATACAGCATGATTAATCATGATTTATTTATTGTTTAACTGAGGATGGTACTAAAGTGAGAAGAGGGGTGTAGAAGAGGTTTTGAGGGGTGGAGGGCAAACTTCCTCTGATTCTTCAGAGAACAGCAGGATTTGAAAAGCAAATCAGACTGGGGAAGGGAAGAAAGAATGGTCTGACGAAAGAGGTTAATTTAACCATGTATATTAGAATCTTCGGCATGTTCTCAGATTGATTTGAGACTAGGACTGCTGTTTATGCCTGTTACTATTTTATAGGAACATACCGATCCAAATACCCTTTACACTCCTTACTTGGGTCAAATAAAGTTCAAATCTATATGCATGAAAGACCTGTTCTACAGTTAGAGCTTTCAAAATTGGAATTAGCATTGATGGGTCTTGCAGAAATTGTTCACTGAGGAGAGAATTGAAGGAGAACATGCAGGGCTGGCCTTACCATGAGGCGAACTGAGGTGGCTGCCTCAGGTGCCAGACTGTGGGGGGCGCCACTAGGACCCAGAGTGTAGAAAATTGTGTCTGTTGCTGGTGCATATGTATTCTCTCTGCTCTAGATGCACAGAGATGGTGGAGTGCTGTGCTGGAGGAAGGAGGACAAGAGACAACAGGCAGGAGCTGCAGGGAGAGAGAGGAGGAGCCTCTTATGTACCTCTCTAGCACCCCCAGGAGCCTGAATTGATTAACACCGGCTTCTCAGGGAGCTTCCTGTTTCCTGCTGCTTCCCTGAACCCACTTGAGGAGAACAGGCAGTCAACTGAAGTAGTAGGAGCCAGTTAGTCCCTTAAGATGCTGATATCTTCCCTCACTCAGGCCCTGCTACCAGCCTGCTTATTTGTCCCCATCAATTGAGTGTTGAGAGCCACTACAGCTGGCACAGAACAGCAGTCATGAATGAAAGAAGAAAACGCCCCTCTGGGGCTGCATTCAGAAAAAGAAAGAAAGCAAAGGAAGCTTTTCTATCTAAGCAGGAAGGAGCTCTCCTGAGATACATAGATACAAATGTTCACGGTGAGTCTTCCGGCCCCAGTGAGAATGTGAGCGGTGAGGAGATGCCTGATCTTCCAGTTAGTCAGAGTGCAGGTGACCTGGCAGCTACTGCAGCATCCATATCCATCTCAAATGGATGTAACCATGCACATTCCTGAAGAAAGGTTTGGTGGAGGTGCAAGCAACAGCTGCTGCGGAGTTTAGTTCCTTAAGTCTAGATGATCCAAGTCTGTGGACCCACTTGAGCCTTAGGGATTTCCTTGTACTCCATGGGCCACAGCAAGTGACAAACTTCATGTTCCCCAAAGACAATGAAAATAGAAGTTCCATCCAACAATTACTGGCGTGAAATCCCCAATGGTGACAAAGTGGAGAGGCCATGGCTTATGTACTCAAAAACCCAGAATGCTGTATACTGTTTTTATTGCAAACTCTTCCAGTCTAATGTTCCAGCCACATTGGGTTCTACAGGAACAAAGGACTGGAAAAATCTGGCTAGAAATCTGGCATGCCATGAGAAGGCAGCAAATCATCAGAGAGCATTCCATAGGTGGAAAGAGCTTGAGATGAGACTAAGGTTAAAGGCCTCTATAGATGATCAGCATCAAGAGAAGATTGCATCAGAGTCTCTTTCCTGGCAAAATGTTCTGAAAAGGCTCATTGCCATTGTGAAAATGCTTGCTACCCAAAACCTAGCACTGCGTGGCACTTCAGATCAGCTGTATGTGCCAAACAATGGAAACTTCCTTAAAATTGTGGAGCTGATGGCTGAGTTTGATGCTGTATTCCAGGAGCATCTAAGAAGAGTTACTACCCAAGAAATGTACACACACCACTACCTTGGAAAAACAATTCAAAATGAGATCATACAGTTACTGGCAACAAAAGTCAAACACAAGATTGTGGGAGATCTGAAATCAGCAAGATATTACTCTGTTATTCTGGATTGCACACCTGACATCAGCCATACGGAACAAATGACTTTAATGGTGTGTTTTGTAAAACAACAGAACCTAGTGAAAATGTCCCTGCAATGGTGACTGTCAGAGAACATTTTCTAGAATTTATTGACATTGATGATACTACAGGAGCTGGTATGACAAATGTGCTTCTTAAAAAGTTGGAAGACATGGGAATTGCGATAGCTGGCATGAGAGGTCAGGGCTACAATAATGGTGCCAACATGAGAGGAAAGAACAGAGGAGTGCAGACACGGATCCGAGAGTTAAACCCTCGAGCTTTTTTTGTCTCATGCAGTTTTCATTCATTGAACTTGGTGGTCAGTGATGCAGCATCAGCTTCTAGTGAGGCTGCTGAATTTTTTAATATCATTCAAAGCATGTATGTATTTTTCTCTGCATCAACGGCAAATTTTGAAGCAACATCTGGGCACATTCTCTCTGACACTGAAACCACTGAGTGCCACACGATGGGAAAATCTAGTGGAGGCGATAAAGCCTATCAAACACCAGATTGGGAAGATAGATGATACCATAGTTGCCATTATGGAGGATAGTGCTATGACAGGAACTGTTCGTGGGAGAACAGTGGCAGAGGGAAATGGAATCACCAGAAACATACATCACTTCAAATTTCTGTGTGGCTTAGTGTTTGAAATAAATGTTGTAAGCAAGAGACTCCAGGGTGTTGACCTTGATATATCTGGAGCAATGGAACAACTGGACAAAGCAAAGTCATACCTACAGTCTTACCGGTCAGATGAGGGATTTCAAAACGTTCTGAAGAGTGCACAGAAGTTGGCAGAGGAACTTCACACTGAAGCTATTTTCCCACCCATTCAAGAATACAAGAGTCACCGAAGAAGATGACATTTTGATTACGAGGCACGGAATAATCCCATAAGAGACCCTGTAATGGGGTGGGACTCACCGCCGTGGCGCCTCCTGCTGGTCATCTCAGGGAATTAGCTCTCCAGCCTCCAGAGCGCCCTCTGCTGGCCAGTGTCCTGCTGCCGCTTGGCCCCCATGTCCCTCCCTGGACTCCGGTGCCCCGTTATCTTTGGGCGCTGGCCCCTGGCAATACCCCCGCAGTCTCAGGGTCTCCCCACCCAGGGGAATCCCCAACCCTCTATCCCCGCCTTGCCTCAGTCATGGGCTACTGCCAGTCACCAACTAGCCCCCGTTCCCTGGGGCAGACTGCAGTATAAGCCACTCATCACTGGCAAGGAGGGTTTGGACCTGCTGCTTCTGCCTACCCGTGGGCTGCCCTCTGCAACCCCCAGTACCTGTTGGCCTTCTGCTAGGCCGCAGCCTGGGGCTTTCCAGGCTGGAGCCTCCCCAGCTCCTCTGCCTTTCCCCAGCCCTGCTCCACTCAGGTACTCTGCTCAGGTCCCTGCAGCCAGGTCCGTCTCCCTCTACAGCTAGAGAGAAAAAAAACTGCTGAGCTCTTGCCTCCCAGCCTCTTATATAGGGCCAGCTGAGGCCTGATTGGGATGTGGCCCAGCTGCGGCTGCTTCCCCAATCAGCCTATTAGCTGCTTTCCCTGCCACAGCCCTCTCCCAGGGCTGTTTTAAGCCCTTCAGGGCAGGAGTGGGTGACCACCCTGCTACAGACCCCAAAAACAATTCAAAGTTGAATTCCTTAACCAGGTGCTAGATTGTGCAATACAGTCAGTTGAAGAACGTTTCATGCAGCTCAAGGAACACAGCAGTATATTTGGGAAGTTGTATGATATTCCCAAGCTCCTCACTGTGCCTGAAGAAGACCTACACAAGCAATGCAGGGCACTAGAGACAGTGTTGACACATGATGACATGTACGATATTGATGTGAGTGATTTAGGTGATGAACTGAAAGCCCTTTCAAGATATATTTCAGTAGGATCAACTCCAAAAACTGTTCTGGAATATATGCTAACATTAAGGATATGTCTAAACTGCAATTAAAAACTTGCAGCTAGCCCATACGTGGCTGAATCAAGCTCATGGGACTCGGATTGCAGGGCTGTTTAATTGCAGTGTAGACGTCCAGGCATGGGCAGGAGCTGAGGCTCTGGGACCCTGCAGGGTGGGTGGGTCCCAGAGTTCAGGCTGTGGCCTGATTCCAGAATTCTACACTGCAGTTAAACAGCCCCACAGCCTGAGCCCCATGAGCCCAAGTCAGATGGCACAGACCAGCCACATGTCTCTAATTGTCGACATATCCGGAGAAGCCACTCCAGGTGCATGGTGCAGCATAGAAGACGAAGATGAGAGTGAGAAGGATAGAAAAGCAGTAGTGTGGTGCACAAAGGGATAATTAGGAGAAATAGAAGATGAGACCAGAAAGACAGACTCAATAAAGAGTGTAAGAAAAATTCTGTTAAAACTGTTTTTGTGCCTCAAGATATTCTACTTTTTTATGCCCTACAATGACCAAATGAAATCAACCTTGTAATTTCTTAGCCGGTGTGATTCTTGTAATGCATCAGGAACTATGCTCATATGTTTGCAGCTGATGTTCTGTTCTTATGGGAAATTCCAAAAATGCAGGTACACCCACTCTCAACTTGTGTTTTAAGGGGTTTGTAAACTGCCAACCCACTTATGGTTTAGCACATTTGATGCAGAATGAATTTTACATTTGCCTGCCTGAACATCCATTTGCTTGTGCATTTCCAATTTTTAGACATGCCAATAGAGTGAACAATTAGTTGTGTCATTGCAATATCAGGAATTCCATTTAAAACTTACCTCACTTAATGACAAAGCAGGGCATTGGGTAACCCAGCTTCTGGGAGCTAATCATAATTTTTTCACTAATCTGTTTCCTCCTTTTATCACACTTTTGTTTCATACACAATTTCATTGTCTCTTACCTTTTCCCCTTTACATTTGTCTTTCCTCATTATCCAGGCTAGTTGTTATTTCTCTCTTTAAGTGGCAATTTAATATTTCATTTCCATGATGTAGGGCAGATGGAGCAAAAAGTACATTTTTAGACAATGAAAAATAATCTGAGTTTATAGGTAATTTCCACAACAGTATGCTATGTGTAATCTTGAGACAATTGCAAAGTGAGACCAAGACAACAAGTCAAATTCTGCCCTGCCTTCAGTGGAATTGCCTCAAGGCTGAATTTGGAGCAATGTGTTGTGTTGTTTTTGTTTTTCCCTTGCCTGCAGTCAGTAAGTCCAGCATTCATTTTTGGCAAATGGAATCATGGGCAGAAACTGAGAGAGCTGTGCAAAACTCATATTCATACCAGGAGGACCCTAGAAAGTTTTGGAGGTTTGTTTTGGACACCTCAAATTTTGGAGAACTGTAGGCATCTCCTGAGTCTTCAGACTTAGTTTTGAAAATGTCACACACAGACTTTCCCATGGTATTTTGTCACTTTCCATTCCTGGATGGTTCAAGGAAATTCATAGGCATGCACAAATGAAATATAAGGGCTTGTCTACAGAGGCATTTAATTTGCCTCAAGCTGATACTCCCCTACTGAGGACTAACTGTTCATGTGGACCCTGATAATGTACAATAACAGGGGCATTGCCTGCAGATCGAGGGACATGATCGTTCCCCTCTATTTGACATTGGTGAGGCCTCGTCTGGAGTACTGTGTCCAGTTTTGGGCCCCACACTATAGGAAGGATGTGGAAAAATTGGAAAGAGTCCAGCAGAGGGCAACAAAAATGATTAGGGGGCTGGAGCACATGACTTCTGAGGAGAGCTGAGGGAACTGGGATTAGTTAGTCTGCAGAAGAGTAGAATGAGGGGGGATTTGATAGCTGCTTTCAACTACCTGAAAGGGGGTTCCAAAGAGGATGGATCTAGACTGTTCTCAGTGGTACCAGATGACAGAACAAGGAGTAATGATCTCAAATTGCAGTGGGGGAGGTTTAGGTTGGATATTAGGAAAAACTTTTTCACTAGGAGGGTGGTGAAGCACTGGAATGGGTTACCTAGGGAGGTGGTGGAATCTCCTTCCTTAGAGCTTTTTAAGGTCAGGCTTGACAAAGCCCTGGCTGGGATGATTTAGTTGGGGATTGGTCCTGCTTTGAGCAAGCGGTTGGACTAGATGACCTCCTGAGGGCTCTTCTAACCCTGATATTTTATGATTCTGACAGATTGGTGATGTGCTTTGATTAGCCCTGTTTCAAAGGAGACTAGATCCAAGTGCATTAACAAATTGGAATGCATGTCATCAGGCTCCATGTGCAGGGTAGATTTGGATTCCAGCTTGCCACGAAGTGTGTAGACAAGCCCTGAGATTTTCAAGAATAGGTGCTAAAGTTTGTCTCCTAAATCCATATGAAAGCATCTAAATAAGTAGTCTGATTGTCAAAAGTGCTGACCACCCAATAGCTCTTTGAATTCTTACTGTCAAAAAGTTAAATTATTCAAATATTTCCAAAATTCAGAAAAGATTTAGTTTGAGTTCAGTTTGAATTTGGGCTAAAGGTTGTAGTCAGTAATTACTTTATTTTAACTTTTTTTGCTAATCACTACTATTGGGAGTATGAAAAGAAGAAGGTTCCTAAGTATACTACTGCAAGATGTCTGTTTCTGATAGGGTGTGTATATTGCCATTTAGAAAAAAAATTGCTTTATCATGCAATACATAGAGAACTCACTGCCCTATAAATACCTAAATGCTAGAAGCAGAACTGAGAGCTTAGTATGTTCTATCTGAAAGTTAGCAAATAGGCTTTGTTTGAAGGTATCTTAAAGTTATTTCTTGAGTCATCACACCATTACTATATTTTTTTCTCCTCTTCCCCCCCACCCTCCACATTTGTGATCTCATGCTGACTTTTCCCTCTCATCTTATCACCTTATACATTGATTCTCAAACTGGTTCACAAACTGGTCTGAGGCTCATTAGAGGTCCACAAAATATAGTATTTTGAGATCCAAGTGGTGGGCATGTAAAATAGGTGTAAAACTCTACCAGATCAGAATGGTAGCACATCACAGCCACCATGATCAGAGGAAAATCACTACAAGGTGTACGCTCGAGGGGAATCAAACCCATAATAGAATATCATGATAAATGAGATATTCCCAAAGGGAAGAAGGATAATCTTATGGTTAAACAGGAGACCAGGTTTCCCAGTAGTCCCTCTTGGGGATGTCAGGAGCTGTCTTTTTTTATTACCAGCTCTGCCCCATTCTTTCTATCTGGCTTTGGCATATGTGACTGAAACCTCTCTGAGGGCTGGTCCACACTACCCGCCGAATTCGGTGGGTAGAGATCGATCTTCTGGGATCGATTTATCGCGTCTCATCTGGACGCGATAGATCGATCCCAGAAGCGCTCCCCCGTCGACTGCGGAACTCCTGCTTGCCGAGAGGAGGAAGCGCTGTCGACGGGGGAGCCTGGCTGCGCCGCGTGGACCCGAAGTAAGTACTTTTAGTTCGATATAGGAAACGTCGACTTCAGCTACGCTATTCTCGTAGCTGAAGTTGCATTTCCTATATCGATCCCCCGCCCCAGTGTGGACCAGCCCTGAGACTTCATTTCCCTATGTGTCGAATGAAGATACCAAAAAGTCTCTCTATGATAGGGGTATCTGAAGGTAAATCTATTGTTTGTAAAGTGTTTTGAAGTTTTGGTGGGTGTTGTATAAGTGCCAGGCATGATCTTAAAAATCTGCATGCATCTTGTTAGAATTAGAAAGGATCTTGCACCAAAAATATCAACAAAAAAGAACTGGTAATGAGTGAAAAGTCTGTTGAACTTTGTGTCCTAGAACGTTCTCAGCCTTAACTGTGCCATACCCAACATGCGTCTTTCATGCAATCCTTAAAGCTTACTACTCCATTATGTTGATACCCAATATCATGAGGGTCAGCAGCAAAATAAAACCTGGATTTTTCACACAAGGCTATGCAGGCCTGTAGAATACTTTGCCAGAAACAATGGTTTCTGAAAAGCGCACAGCCCACTGTAAGTAGCATATAATCTAGCAACTGACTTAGGAAAGTAAAAGCCAACTCTTGGGGGACTAACATGAAATAGATGGAGAAACGGTACTTCAGACTTTGCTGCTGGTACAGCGGTCACATTCCCCTCATGTTATGTTTTAAAATAGATCTTTTGTGACATGTGTGCAGAAAGGAAGCCACTTACCAAACGTGGGAAAAAATAGAAAGCAATTCCCCTGTTTCTTTTTTTCCCTTTCTCTCTTTTTTTTCTTTCTATGGAAGATTTTCAAAGTTTTCCTGGTGTCTTTGTTCCAAGCACAAAGGAGAAGATATGTAAGCTATAATACCTCATGAGGTGTCTATTTATTGTGAGGGGGTTTTTTTTAGACCCATTTCACTTTGAGTGGATGTTGGCTGGAGGCAAAGCCTACAGATCACAGCTTTAGTACAAATATATAAAGCTTTACCAAGATTTTCAGAGTCTTTGAAGTATTCTGTCTAATTTGTGTAAGCCTCTGAGTGGCCATTTTGCCCACCTGCTAACTAACTAATAGAATCTGACCTGGGATGGCTTTAATGATGGCTTTTGAAAAGCCGCTTTTCATTTGATGCTACAGCATATAACCACGCTTTTTAATAGAGGGGAGAAAGTTATGTGAAAGCTAAATCCAATGGATGGTTAAATGGAATAACTGAGTATTTCAAATGTTAAAAGATGAGAATGGCAAAGATAGACAGAAATGGGGAGGGTGAATTCTGCCAGTAAAAGAACTTTCCTATTTCAAGGTTACTTTTATACAGAGTGGAAGTAGGGAAAATTCAGTCACCTGTATGTTGGACCTCCTCAGATAAATATTTCCCCGCTGCCCGCCAGGCTTTCTCTGTATGCTGTTTCCCTGTTGGGGAAGAGAACTTAATGGATCCAATTAATATCACTTGTACTTTAACTAAAAAAGTCACTGCTTGGTGCCCCTTATGCAAAGCTGAGCTGGGAGTCATTTAAATGATCCACACATTATTACAGAGGCAGCAAAATAGCACTTTTTTCTCCCCAAATACCAAGGCTGCTCTGTCTTTTGCTAGCTGCGTTGCTTTCCTAGGAATTAGGGATCTCTCATAGTGTGGCACAATTGCTGCCTTTACAGCACAAGTGAATGTCTCCCTACTAACTGGTCACATTGGAAAACTCATACAATGGAAATCTCATATAAAATGAAGTACTAGCAGTCCATGGCCACCATTTGGCTGTGTGTGCATACTGGTGAATTTTATGTTCTATTTTATACAACTCACCAATTTGCAGGACCTCAAGTCTGCTAGAATGTTCAGGTTATCCTTGTGCTTTGCCAAATGTAGCTGAAGATAAATAAAATTACTCACGTCCTCTCTTCTCTGTCTCAGAGCCTGGCTATCCCAACCTGTAGCCTTGAGATAAGGGAGGAGGGGGTTGTTACATTATCATACCGGGTATCATCTGGGACAGAACAGTAGATTAACCTACCTTGCTGGTATGTTAGAGGAGTGTGGGGATGGCAAACAGGATGCCTTTGGCATCTCCAGCTGTCAGCCAGTAAAGGAAGAATGGATGCAATTGACTTTGTAGCAGGTCAATAATGTTTCTTTGTTAACTATAAGGAATAAAGTTCTGCCTGACTTCAGAGACTCATTGTCCCTAAGTGACCCAGTTTTCATTTCTACTGTATCAAGTCAGCTGTTTGCAGAGAGAATAATAGCCAATGTTTTAAAGCTTTATGCCAGATGTTAAGGGCCTTATTTCTTTATCACCTACTTTCTCTGCTTTGCGTGATTTAAAGCCATGGGCTGGGTAATGTGGCTCTTTCAGTTAAACTATGTAAATCAGATTATTACCTGCACTTTGAATTCACCTACAGTTTGGACCATCATATGGTAATGCTGTAGAAGGGGTACTACAACAGGAGGAAAAGTACCCCAGGAAAGGGGTGCATGTGATGCACAAATTGTAGCATGCACTTCATTCAAACACACCACCTTCAGAATGGACAATATCCTACCACCACCACATTTTGAATCCAAAACGCTAAACGCACTAAAACCGTGGCTTTAGAGTTTAGGAATCCCATTGGGCCACTCCATAGCCTCCTGCATGAGCTCAGTGGCTTTTCACGTCTTGAGTTCTGAGATTTCTTACACTCTCAAAAAACACATCAGCACTAAAGAAAATACACTTCCTGATCATTATTGTTCAATATATTTGTATTAATGTGATGAGGTACGTACCCTACACAGGTAATGAAAGAGTTAACTGGAGACAGAGTAATTAATATACTTGGAGGGTGGGCCAAGCCCAAATGAAACTGAAGACCAGGTGGGGGAGAAGGTGAATGATGACCATTAAGGTAGGAATTCCAGATGAGAATGAGGCTGCATGGAGAGAGGGAAAGAACTCTGCAGTCCCTCTGTGGTTGATAGAGTGTGGAGGAAAGACTAGCCAGAGGCAGCTGTACAGTAAGCCCAAGGAGGTGCTGTGGGAAAGGGCCTGAGGAAAGGCCAAGTTAGGAGGAAGTCCAAGGTTGCAGGGAGGCGTCTGAGGGCGCAGACCTTAGTTGCTTGCCATGGAGTCCATGGACTGGAATCCCGAGTAGAGAGAGGGCCTGGGGTCCCCTACCAGTAGGGTGACCAGATAGCAAGTGTGAAAAATTGGGACAGGGGGTGGAGGGAGTACCAAGGTTGCTTAGGAATTTCGTTGGTGCCTCTCAAAATTAAGATATGTTTAAGGTACTTTTTCACTCCAATTAAATTAATTTTAAAAGGGATCTTTTCTTGTTGATGGGAAGTGAAACTGACTGGAGTGAAGGAGGGGGCGGGTGAAAGAAAGAGGATGGTGGGATGTGGAGGGCAGTGGGATGTAGAGAGGGAGCTCTGAGTGGAGAGACATCAGAAACAGAATGGAGATGGAGATTAAGTATCAGGAGGATACTAGTAGGAGGCATGATTTATCAGGGTGCACTGGTGAGGAAAGAGTAAGTTATTGACTATTTCAGCTAGAGACTAGAGTCTGTGCCTCTCCAAAGAAATGATTCTGATGGCAGTGGAGAAAGACACACAGAGTCTAAAAGATATTAGGAGGGTGCAGACTGCTAATGCTCTTGTCTGGTGCCAGTGATTTGAGGCGTCATTCAGGAAAGTGTTATATAAGGAGCTGGGCAGTGGTGGGAGAATTCCACTTGGATTCAGTGTTCCTAGTTCCTCAGGATCTAGTGGGTGGAGGAAGAGGAGGACGGTGAGCTATTATTTCATTTATATTATAAAATCCTGATGACATGAAGTCCTAAAACCCATCTCTGAGAATTTTGACAGGTTTCAGAGTAGCAGCCGTGTTAGTCTGTATCCGCAAAAAGAACAGGAGTATTTGTGGCACCTTAGAGACTAACAAATTTAT